>NC_062282.1:150545756-150848786 GCF_902655055.1 Lutra lutra
ATGAGGATAGATCTGGGAGATGGTATATAGTCCCGCCCAGGTACACATTCTTCTTTCATTGATCCAATGTGTTTATTTTGTCTGCCAGCTGGACTGTAAATTCTTTGAGAGCAAAAATTATTTCTCATATTCCTCCCTAATATGTAAATAATCCAATGTTTTTCTTGCCATAAAGATATTGTATAATCATGGTAAACATTGTAGAGAATAAAATATGCACATATGTGTGCATAGATGTATAGATGTGTGTGTGTGTGTGTGTGTGTGTGTAGAGTTGACCCTTGAGCAACACAGGTTTGAACTGGGCAGGTCCAGTTACCCATGGATTTTTTTCAATCAATACAGTAGAGTACTGTAAATGTATTTCTCTTATGCTTTTTTTTTGGTTTATTGTTTCAGAGAGAGATCGCGCAAGTAGATGAGTGGAGACAGAGAAGAGAGATAGAATCTCAAGGGGATTCTGTACTGAGCACAGAGCATGACTCTGAGAGCATGACCTGAGCGGAAATCAAGAGTCAGAGACTTAACCAACTGAGCTACCAAGCGCCCCTTATGATTTTCTCAATAACGTTTTCTCTAGCTTATTTTAGTGTAAGAAAATAGTATATAATACATATAACATGCAGAATATGTGTTTATCAACTGTTTATCGGGAAGTCTTCCAGTCCACAGTAGGCTATTAGTAGTTACGTTTTGGGGGAGTCCAAAATTATATGTAGATTTTCGACTGCATATGAAGTCAGGGCCCTTAACCCCCTCCTTGTTCAAGGGTCATCTGTATATATTTTTTTCATATATTCAAAAGAAAGTAGAATCACCCTTAACCCCACCATCTGGAGATAATCACTGTCAATCATTTGTTGTGTATCTCTCAGCATCATTCATATATATATATATAATTTTTATCAGAAATGAGTACAAACTATACACTGATATATAACAAATATAAATATTTGTATTTAACATGATCATGGGTATCTTTTTAACAGATATTGACCTAACCATCAGTTGCACTGGTTGCATAGTATTTTATATTGATGTGACAATAGCTAACATCTGAAGCTTTGGTACATGGTATAATTACATTGTATGGATTATCTCATTTATTTAATAGCTCTATGCGATAGGTTGTGGGAGGCATTTTTGCAGTTAAGAATGGAGACTTGGACATGTCCCTGCACTGGAATCCCAGGTCTCCCACTGACTAGCTGTGAGACTTCAGGCAAATTTATCCTCTCCGTGGCTGTTTTCCGTCATGTAAATGGAGACAGTGATAATATCTTCTCTTAGGGTTGTTGTGACTTTTAGATACAGATTATATTAAAGATTAATAGGTAACTGAATTAGAAAAAAGAAAGATCAATAGGAAGCTCTAGGGATTGTACCTGGCCTGTGTAGAGCATTCGGGAGAAGAGAGAGATTTCGGTTTCCATTATTTCTGTCCTCCAGCTTCAGTGAGCACTCAGTGCCTTCTGTTAGTGACCCTGCCCTTCATCATCCGTGATGACCTAGCTTGTTTCTCATTTTTTTGTATTACTAAAACCATGATAAATGCTCTATGTGCACTTTTGTGTACTGCTCATTATAGTAGAAATATTATAATTGGTGAGTTAAAGAATAAACATATTTTAAAGATTTTAATATGTATTATCAAATCCCCATCAGCAAGATTATTCTAATTAACACTCCAGTAGTCTTAATTCCTCCCTGCATCTCCTTATACTGGTTAACACAGGGTCTGGTAAGACTTTATGCTGCTCAGTATGTATTTGTCACTGGCCAATGGTTCATTGAGCAAGAAATAACCTGAAACCTTAAGAAACCAGAATGACATCAGAAGCCTTTCATGGCAGCCCATCCTCCCCCCAACTGCCACCACCTTTACCCTGTGTGATGAGAGGTCCTGGGTGAGCTGGGATGGCTTGTCATTACAGGTGTCGGTGACCTTCGAGGATGTGGCTGTGCTCTTTACACGGGATGAGTGGAGGAAGCTGGGTCCTTCTCAGAGAAACGTGTACCAGGAAGTGATGCTGGAGAACTACAGTAACCTGGTCTCACTGGGTATGGGAATTTTCCCTGTAGATGAAAAAGTCAGACAGTAGCATAAGTCAGCACCTGCTTCCCTGCATAAAAGCTGTGGGGCATCAGGAACTTTCAGCTGAATTTGGCCTTGGGGTTGTGCACATTCTAAATAAATATTTAAAGTTTCTTTCCCACTATAGGCATGGATTTGTCCCACACGTGGGACAGCTGACATACTTGTATGTTAGAAATTCCCTCATAGTTAGGCAACATTTCCTGCTGTGATTTTCTGTGATTTGTTGCTCAGCTCACGGCAGAAAGCATTGCTCAACCGTCTTCATTACCCTGCCGCCAGCCTTTCCCAATTCTCCCTTCCAGCCTGACAAATATGTATAATCCATCTTTGAAAGGGAGTCAGATCGTGCTTTCTCATTTTAAACAGGGCACTTGGTGTGGGTACCTGTTTACAAACATTTAGTCTGCAAATCTAACATATTTCCTCTTCTGTGGCAAGCCGTGGGTACTCTAGAGCTGCCTGTGTATCTGGCGGCGTCTCTAACCTGCAGCTACTTCCCACACAGCCACGCCCTACAGGCCCCTTGCCTTTCCCCTCAGACACGCCCTCACGTCCCCCGGGGGCATGGCTGGAGCACCCCACCGGAGCTCTTTGTACCATCCCGTGCGTTTTCCACTCAGATCCATGATGCATCTTTGAGTCAAAAGAAAACCAAGTCTTACATTTCTCTTTTATTTTTTCCTGTTTCTGAGCAGGACTCCTGTTTTCCAAACCAAGAGTGATCTCCCTGTTGCAGGAAGGAGAAGATCCCTGGAAGGTAGAGAAAGAAAGTCCTGGAGGCCCCTCTCTAGGTGAGTGGGTAGGACCAAGTGGTGGGGGATGGGCGCGGGCAGCAGTCTTGCGATAAGTGGACGGTGCGGCTCGGAGATGTTGGTTAGGAAGGTTTCTCCGGGGCCTCTGTCCTGGAGAAGTGACAGAGAGGGGACACTCAGGCCTCAGACACGAGCTTTCTCTTACTCTCTGGTAATCACTTCCCAAATGAATCTCTCAGGAGCTCTTCTTATTCGTCCCTGTTTTCAGAGGAGGTCTGCACATCGCGGATTCAGTCAGCAAACAGTGTATTTAAGGAATGGCAGAGAATCAGTCTGACCGAAGCTCAGGGTTATGTGAGAGAAAGAGCCGAGGAAGGAAAGGGGTCAGAAAGCTAGCAAAGCCACATTACACTGGGCTTTGACAAGAGTCTCGGCCATGGGACCGTCCCATGGAAATGAAAGATTTTCAGCAGAAGACTGGAGTTCTGGGTATTTTAGAAAAATTGGCTTAAATGTGGAACAGTGTAAATGTCCTCTGGTACGGACGTGGCTGGAGAAGTTGGAGCAAGTCACTGCTCTGGAATCGAGGGCCACTGTCGGAGACAAGAGCAGCTGGTGTGGACAGCTGGCGTGGTGCAGGGGGCAGCTACTGCTGTGTCACTGTTGATGCTGAAAGGCGATGACGTGGCTGTATGTGCATGTGTAATGTGTGCGGAAGTGCAAACAGAAAGGCTGGGGGGACACACCTGAGCTGGTGCCAGGAGCTCCACGTGGAATGGGATCGAGAAGGGGCAGGATGAAAGAGGGCTTTGGTTGTACGTAATCTTAACATTTCAAAGAGAATAGATTGATGAAATCCTTATGTAATTTGAGTTTAATAAGAATAGTCACTTTGAAGCATGGTGGGGGATAGATTGAAAGTGAGGGAAAAGCTGATGGGGAATCTTCCTGGAGACACTTGCAGTAAGGTAGGTGAGATGTTTCTAGGGTAGGACAAAGGCATGGGCACTGGAGTCCAGAGGGAAGGAGAGGGGTCCCTTTGTTAAGGGTGTAGGGTGAGTTTGCTGTGGGGTGGGTCTCACTGGGGAGTGAGTGGAATGCGTGGGGAGAGATGCTGGTGGACAGCTGTACGAGGTCTATGGGAGCTCTGAAGGCAGGTCAGGGAGCCCTCGGTACAAAGGTGGCATTTGATGCCTCGAGCTGACCAGGCAAGGGCACAGAGCAGAGGACAGAATCCCAGGAAACCTCACCATTTACAAGGTGGGTTAGGAAAGAAGACTCTGGCTGAGCCTGAGAAGTCATCAGAAGAGAAAAACGGGAGAGGCAACTGACAGGGAAGCTGGGGACAGAGAGCTGATGAGTGCGGGAGCATCCAGGTTTGAGTCCCCATCCCCTACTTTCCTGTCCCCTAATGGACAGTGTGTGAGCTCTGTGCTGGGCACTGGCCATGTGACACTGGACAGAAAGACGCAGGTTCTGCTGGCTGGAGGTCACGGTTGGGTGGGGAGACAGGTGATGGTGCACTGAGCGCACACAGGTGTCTAATGACCCCATAGGATGGCTGCAGAGTGTGTGAGCATGCGCAGCAGAAGGGGCGGTGTGGGCAGAGGCTTCTGGGGGAGGTGGGATCCGAGGATGTGGAGCCGGGGTCCAGCCACAGGAAAGGTCCACCTGATTCCAGAGAAAGGAAGCCAGTGGGTGCTGCCGGGAGCCAGGAGAGCGCTGCGGGGACCAGCGGGGGGGGGGGGGGGGGGGGGGGGCTGGACACAGGATCTGGTCTGTGTCTGAGAGCCAGGCTGGGAGCCTGGGGACTGGGAAGTAGTCTGACCAGGGCCCCAGGCGTACACTGCTGAGAGCAGCCTGCAGGCCGCGGGGGGCATGTTGGCGTGGAAGTGAGGGCTGCTCCCCGCTACTGTCGGGTCCAGATGCGTCAGTGATGGCCTCTCATTCTGTGGGCCCCGCACAGGAGCTGCAGGGCGGGCGCTCTCCCTCCCTAAGCCCCCAGGCCAAGGGAGCCTTCTTCCCACCATACTCTGAGGTTTCTGCTGTGGGAACCACCTGTGTGTCTGTCTATCTTACTCTGGTTTGAGAGAAAGACACAAGGTCTGGGAAGCGGGTAGAGGCCGCCATCAAGTGCCCAGAGCAGGCAGGAGTCCGTGAATCAGCCGAGGCTCGGCAGGGCGGCGTCTGGGCCGAGTCTGGCAGGAAAGATCTGAGGAAGAGAAGGAAGGCTCCGTCCCTTTCCCTGCGGCTCCGGAGCCTCCTATCCAGGAACGCATCTCTCTGAGTGAAGCGAGTCATCGGTGGGTTCCGGGGAGTAAAAGTGTGACCAGAGTCTGGAGTCTGGAGCTGTGCTGAGAGGCGCTGGGCCCCTGGGGAATGGGGCTGGAGTCCTCAGCAGCCTCCTTCTCTGCATTGGGGACATGTCCCTGAGGGTGGACCACGGGTGGGAGCCGGGAGGAAGAACAGCACAGCCAACCGGTAAGTGCACATCCCTGGACAGGATGCGCCTTCTCTCCTGCAGAGATGGCAGTCACCCCGGGAGTGCCTGCGTGTGTCTGTCTGTCCGTCCAGAACCCCTGGCGAGTCTCCATCTGCCCGGACTAATGCGGCCTCAGAATGGCTTCCCTCCGGAGTGCAGCTGGCTTTACCCTAAGCGCCGGTGAAGGACGGGGTGTTCTGGAAGTAGCTCAGGTGGTTAACTCTGGACCAGGCCGGAAACCTGCCCCTCCCGCAACCGGTGACGGAAAAGCCCGTGCTCAGGGCACCTCTAGCGGCCTCCCAATGTGCTCCCCCCGCCCGCCTTTTAAAAAAACATTTCAAAACTATTCGCAAATAGGAAAAACAGAAAAACAAAGGGTCATGGGGGGAATGTTTGAAGTGAGAGGTGGAAGGCTCTGGCAGGAGGGGTGTGCCTCTCCTCTGAGTCTCTTGCTGAGAAGGGAGCACACCTGCGGGGGGGGGGGGGGGGGGTGGGGGGGGAGCGCTTTGCCGGAAGACTTGTAATGAGGCGATTAAACCAGCCGGTACATCGTGAGTTAGCTCTAAGCCTGAATGTGGAAATAGTCCTGAGATCTAAAATTTAAAAATGCAGGTATGATCTGGGTAAACAGTTACCTTCCAGTGAAAATGTGCTTTCCTTGCCTGTCACTTTCTCCTTCTTTGTCATCTCAGCGCAAGAAGCCTGGTGGGGGGACTGAACCCCCGACGCGTGGTCAGCAGAGGGGTCCCTGGGGGCTGCCCCCACACAGAGGGTGGGGCCTCTTTTTCTAACTCGCACAAAGATGCTGCCCTTAGCAGCCCAGCAGCCCAGCAGGCAGGGGGTTTAAAGAATGAATCTCGGAGGAGGTGAAAGCGGAGAGCAGGTACTCATAGGTGCCTCTACTGTGTTTGGTCAGTCTTGTCCTTGTCCCCTGCCCCCTCTCCCCAGCAGTACCCTTGCTGGCCCTGCACCTCCCTCCTGCCACCAACCTCTGTTCCCATAGCTGCAAGAATGCTCTATTAAAAGGTAAATCAGGCCACCTCACTTCCCTTCAGAAAACCTCTCCTGGCTTCCTTCTTGATGTTTACATTTCAAAGAGATGGCTCCCAGGAGCTTAAGAAAAACATCCTTGGTGGGGGCCTGGGTGGCTTAGTTGGTTAAGCAATTAACCATCTGACTCTTGATCTCAGCCAAGGTCTGGCCCTCTGGGTTGTGAGTTCAAGCCCCACATTGGGCTCTGCACCCGGTGGAGCCTGCTTAACAACCAAGAACATCCTTAGGTTTATGTTCCCGGAGGCTTATAGTGTTCACAGGTTTATATACATTTCATATCAAAAGCACAGAGGAAGGATTTAGAAATGCAAATATTCTCAAAGAAATGCTTTGAGGAAAAGGTACAGAGCCCTCTTTCCCTTTGGAGCTCCCACCACAGAATTTTCCAGAGCAACTGTACTTTCACCTTCCCACCTGCTATGCAGGCATGGAGGTTCCAATTTATCTAGTGTTGCCAAACTTCTTATTGTCCCCTCATAATTTTTTTATTATGGTAAAACACAAGTAACATAAAATTTGCCATTTTGACTGTTGTTAAGTGTACAATTTAGTGGCATTCAGCTCATTCCCAAGGCCGTGCAACCATCCCCACCATCCAGGTGCCAGAAGTCCTCTCTAATCCCTTCCTGAAACTCTCTTCCCACTAAACACTAACTCTCCACCCACCTGTCTCCAGGCCCCTGCTAATCGCTGTTCTCTGTCTCTGTGTTTGACTCTCCTAGGAACCTCATAGAATTGGAATCTTATAGGGGTGCCTGGGTGGCTCAGTGGGTTAAAGCCTCTGCCTTTGGCTTGGGTCATGATCTCAGGATTCTGGGATCGAGCCCCATGTTGGGCTCTCTGCTCAGCAGGGAGCCTGCTTCCCCCCCCCCTCTCTCTGCCTGCCTCTCTCCCTACTTGTGATCTCTGTCAAATAAATAAGTAAAATCTTAAAAAAAAAAAAAAGAATTGGAATCTTAGAACACTTGTCATTTTGTGGCAGGCTTATTTCATTCCACATCGTGTCTTCAAGGTTCATCTACATTGTACATCTGTCAGAATTCCATTGTCTTAGGGCTGAACAGTATTCCATTACATGTCTGTGCCACACATGGTCTATCTTTTGGTCTGGATATTTGGATGATTTCCATCTTCTGGATCTTGTGAATAATGCTACTCCGAACGTGGGTGTGCAAATACCTCTTTGGGTCCCTGCTTTTGGTTCTTTTGGGTACATTGGAGTGGAACTGCTGGATCACTTGGTAATTCTCTACTTAACTTTCTGAGGAACTACTATTCCCATTGTGGCCACATTAGTTTACATTCTCACCAGCAATGGAGCGGGGTTTCAAAGTCTCCACATCCTTGCCAGTATTTGTTATTTTCTGGTTTCTTTTGTTTCTGTTATCCATAGCCATACTCATGGATTTAAAGTGGTATCTGGTGGGTTTTGATTTATATTTCCCTACTGATTAATGATGTTGAATGGTCTTTTCATGTGCTTATTGGCCACTGATATATCTCCTATAGGCAAATGTCTTTTTAAGTCCTTTGCCCATTTTTGTTTGTTTGTTTCTCTCTTTTCCTTCCTCCCTTTCAAATTCCAGTATAGGTCACATACAGTGTTATAATAGTTTCAGGTGTACAATATAATGGTTCAACACTTCTCTCCATTTCTGTGTTCATCTTGGAAAGTGTACTCTTTAATCAACTTTAAACTCTTTAATCTTTAAACATCAACTGTTTCACCCATTCCCCCCACCCCACCTCCTACCTGGTAACCATCAGTTTGTTCTCTGTAGTTGTCTGTTTTTTGGTTTGTCTCCGTTTTTGATGGATAGCACGTTCTGTATGTATCCATTAGCTCCAGTCGGTTTATTGTGTTATTCAAGTCCTTTACTACTTCTTTTCGTCTGGTCGTTTTATTCCTTATTGAAGGTAGGGCATTGAAATCTCCAACTATTATGGTAGAACTATTTCTCCCTTCAGTTTTGTAAATTTTTACTTCATGTGTTTTGAGGATGTGTTATTAGGTATGTAAATGTTTGTAATTTTAATGTCTTCTTGCTGAATTGAACCTTTTATGACTATACATCATCCTTCTTTGTCTCTTATAACTTGTTTCCTAAAGTTTATTTTGTCTGATACTAGTAAAGCCAGTCCAGCTCTCTTTTGGTGCTTCTATTTGCGTGAAGTAGCTTTCTGTCATCTCACTTGCAACCTATTTGTGTCTTTGGCTCTAAAGTGAATTTCTTATTCAAACAAAAAACAGTCTCTGAATTACAGAGAACAAACTGGTAGTTGAGGTGGGTGGGAAGAGGGGTGAAAGATAAAGAGGATCAAGAGTGCACCTACTTTTTTTTAAAGATTTTGTTTATTTATTTGACACAGAGTGAGAGATCACAAGTAGGCATAGAGGCAGGCAGAGAAAGAGGAAGGGAAGCAGGCTCCCCGCTGAGCAGAGAGCTGGATGCAGGGCTCAATCCCAGGACCCTGAGATCATGACATGAGCTGAGGCAGAGGCTTAACCCACTGAGTCACCCAGGAGCCCCCAAGAGTATATCCATTTTATAAGCACTGAGTAATGTACAGAATTGCTAACTCATTATTTTGTATATGAAACTTAGATACACTGTATGTTAATCATTCTTCAATAGAAAGAAAAAAGAAAAGAAGCCAGTCTTTTATAGACAGCATTTGGTTAGATTATGGGTTTTTCCCCCATTCTGCCAATATCTGTATTTTGACTGGATAATTAAGTTAATGTATTTATATTTGAAGTAATTTCTGATATAAGGGACTCACTTCTGCCATTTGGCTTTTTTTTCTATATACCTTATATCTCTTTGTCCCTGATTTCCTGCATTACTGTTTCCTTTTGTGTTTAGTTGATAAACATTTTAATTCCCCTCCAATTTTCTTTTATATATATTATGTAGGTATTTTCTTTTTGGTTACCATTGGGATTATATTTAACATCCAAAATTCATAACACTGTGATTTGAATTTATACCACCTTAAGTACAATAATGTATAAAATCTCTGCTTCTGTATACTTGCATCCTCATCCCCTTTCAGTTACTGTTGTCACGGACTGCATCATTATACATTGTGTGACTTAAAACACAGACCAATGATTTTTTTAAAAAAATACTTTATTTATTTGACAGAGATCACAAGTAGACAGAGAGGCGGGGGTGGAGGGGAAGTGGTCTCCCTGCTGAGCAGAGACCACGATGTGGGGCTCAATCCCAGGACCCTGAGATCATGACCTGAGCCGAAGGCAGAGGCTTAACCAACTGAGCCACCCAGGCGCCCCTCTTTATCATTTTCGAAGGATGGTTTACCAGATGGAGAATTCCCTTTTGAGGTGTTTTTTTTTTTCTTTCAGCACTCAGACTATATCAACCCAATACTTTCTTGCTTCCAAAGTTCCTGATGAGAAATCTGATAATCTTAATGAAGATCCTTTGTATGTTATAAGTCTTGTTTCTCTTTTGCTGCTTTCAATATTCTCTTTTTGGCTTTGGGTTTTGATAGTTTGGTGATAATATGTCTCATTGTTGGTCTCTTTGACTTTATTCTTTTTGGAGTTCATTATGCTTCATAAATTTGTAGATTCATATCTTACATCAAATTTGGGAAGTTTTCAGCCATTGTCTTCAAATGATCCTTCTCCCCTCTTTCCTCTTACCTTTTAGGATTTCCACAATGCTATTTTGGTCCACTTGATGGTGTCCCACAGATCTCTTAGGATCTCTCCACTTTCTTCAATATTTTTTGTTGTTCATTCTCAGACTCAGTAATTTTAATATGGCTTATCCTCAAGTACACTGATTTTTCTGCCTGCTGAAATCTGATTTTTGAGTTTCTCTAGTGAAATTTTCAGTTATTACACTTTTCAACTCCAGAATTTCATTTTGGTTTCTTTCTGTGTTTTCTATTTTTCTATCTCTTTATTGATATTTCATTTTTTGAAAAAATCATTTTCATGGGCTTTACCCATATCTTTCTTTAGCTCTCCTGAGCATCTTGAAAAGTGTTGTTTAAAAGTTTTTGTGTGGCTGATTTGTGGAGCATAACAAATAGCATGGAGGACAAGGGGGAGATGGAGAGGAGAGGGAGTTGAGGGAAATTGGAAGGGAAGGTGAACCATGAGAGACTATGGACTCTGAAAAACAATCTGAGGGTTTTGAAGGGGCGGGGGTGGGAGGTTGGGGGATCCAGGTGGTGGGTATTGTAGAGGGCACAGATTGCATGGAGCACTGGGTGTGGTGCAAAAATAATGAATACTGTTACGCTGAAAAAATTAAAAATTAAAAAAAAAAAAGTTTTCGTGTGGGGTGCCTGGGTGGCTCAGTCAGTAAGGATCTGCCTTCGGCTCAGGTCATGATGCCAGGGTCCTGGGATAGAGCCCCACATTGAGTTCCCTGCCCAGCAGGAAGCCTGCTTCTCCCTCTCCCACCCCCCTGCTTGTGTTCCCTCTCTTGCTGCCTCTCTCTGTCAAATAAAATCTTAAGAAAAATTTAAAAAAGTTTTTGTGTAGTACATCCACCTTTATTTCTTCCTCATAGATGTCTTTTGTCTGTTTATTTTGTTGCTCTGAATGAGTCATATCTTTTTGTGTGTGTGTGCCTTCTGATTTTTTATTGCCAACTAGACATTTGAATTTTATAATGTCATAACTCTGGGAACTAGCTTCTTCCCCTTCCCCAGACTGATTTCCTTCTCATATATTTCCTCCTTTTCACAAAGAGAGGGCTACTTTAGTTATTTGGTAAAGCCTCTTCCAGGCCAGCTTTATTACTGTAAGATATTTGAATTTGGGTAAATTGCTTAATATTTGAGTCTAGTTTTCTCATGAAATGAAAATATTATGCTAAGTGATTTCCAAGTTTCCAGCTAGTCCTAGAGTTCTGTATTTCTACATAATTGAATTATTTTATCATGTTGTTGATGGGGAATATGACTAATACTGCTGAAGCTACTAATCTTATGTCAAGTTTAAAAGTCCATAATTGTTATCTTTGGAAAATATTATCTGACCTACAGTATGTCCAAATCAATTCAGTAAAATCACTTTACAACAGGGAAAAATGATAGTTGTATATATGAATACATGTATTTTTACATATAACTAATTTTTTATTGTTGTCAGGTGTCTCTGTGCCACGGACCGGCCTGAGATATAAACCAAAGGTATTCTCATGTCTTTTTGAGCTTCTGCCTTTCCCTTGGCATGTATGGTGACCTTCTAAATTTCCCATGTATGCAGTTAGTTTTAGATGTCCTTATAAATATGATTGCCCAATGTGGGAAAAAGGTAAAATGTGAATGGGAGAGGGTAGGGGGAAGACAGGCTCTGACCCTTAAATCCCCTGGCAGTTGCTTCAGCCAGTGGGGCAACAATGGCAGGTTGCCTTTGTGTCTGTACCTCCGTGACCCCAAGCAATAATCCTCAGTCAGAACTCAGATCTACAGTAATTGAAGAACAAGGCTCTTTTCACTCTAGCTTCTGCAAGCCACCTAAGGACTGTCAGTATAGCTGCCTGCCATGGGGCTGGGGGCTGGGGCATGGGTAGCGGCTAGCGACTGAACTACCTACAATTTATCAACCAGGCTTTGCCCTAGAAGCTGCCAGCCTTCAGTTAGATTCCACAGTTTCAAAATCATTGGAGCAGCCAGATTCTGCCAGTTCATTTGTTGTCTTAGGTGGGGAAACATAATCCTAGAGCTTCCTACTCTGCCATCTTCCTTAATGTCCACTTATTACTCTTTTGACTCACATTTATTTTACAAGGTTTGGCATTTTCTTTCTTCTTTCTCAAGTAATGTTGATGAGGAGGATTTGGATAGAAGTCTCACGTTAGCTGGTAATAAGCGTGGTAAAACCTTCCATCACCACTTAGAAGTGGGTGATGGGTGGGCACTTGTTATGATGAGCACTGGGTGTTATATGTAAATTCTACTCCTGAAATCAATATTACACTATATGTTAACTAGAATTTAAATAAAAATTTTAATAAACAAAAAAAGAAGTCTCACAGTTATAAAGTTATTTCTTATCATTTGGTAAAGTTTGACAGTTTGCTTACTATCCATCTACCATTGTCTTCAGTTACCCCGAAAGCTTTGGTATTTACTATTTCAACATAAGTTTTATCATTCTGTAAGTATTCTGATTTTTTACTTAGGAAGTATATTTTTTTAAGTGAAAGTGTTTTTTTAAAGATCTTTTCCTTTGTATATTGATATTTTTAAATTCATGTGCAGAAACCTTTTAAAATTGCAAGTCTCTTATTAGATATGATCTTTAAGAGGAAAAGGATTAACCCACTCACTCTTATGCAAGGAATGACAGAAAAGTGGAAGAAGATTTAGTTTTTAGTTTATTATGGAAACTTTAAGCATACACACACACACACACACACACACACACACACAATTTGAAACACTGGATTGTCACAGCTTGAGGAAGGGCGGGAGTGGTAGAAAGGGTAGGTGCTGATGCACAGGGCAGCCCAACACCAAAGAATTATCTGTCCTCAAATGTAAGCTGAGTCCTATCTCTATATAGGACTTAAAATATCTTTACATACTTTATTTAAAATATCATTATATTTTTATAACATTGAGTGGTTCTATCCAAGAATAGGAGTGGTTGTTCCATTTGTTTAGGTATACTTTAATATCATTCAGGGCTATTTAAAATTTTCCTCATATAAGTTTTTTTAATATTTGTTGTAAATTCATTCCACCAATTCTTTGGTAGTGTCAATGAAGATTATTGACTTCAGCATGTTAATTTTATATCCGCTACATCACTGATCAAGTTTTATCATTGATTTTCTGGAGTTATGTTGATAGGGTATTATAACACCAGCAAATAGAGGTAGGTTTATTTCCTCATTTCCTCTTTACTCATCCTTGTTCATCTAATTGGTTTTTCTTACATAACTGAATTGATTAAGACATCTACTAGGAATGTTGAGTAGAAGTGAAAATAATGGGCATCCTTGTCTTGTTCTTTTTTTTTTTTTTTAAAGATTTTATTTTTAAGTAATCTCTATACCAAACATGGGGCTCAAACTCACAACCCCAAGATTAAAAGTCACATGCTCTACCTACTGAGTCAGCTAGACACCCCTTGTTCTTGATCATAGCAGAAATGCTTCTAGTCTTTCTTCATTAAATAGGATACTGGTTTTAGGACCAAACTATATGTATTTTAGCATATTGAGGAAGTATCCATCAATTCTTATTTTCTTGAATGTTTTTACTATCAGTGGTGCTAAGTTTTTTTGAAGGCTTTCTCTCTGTCTCTAAATATACTCACAGTTTTTCCCCTTAGGTACCTACTTTGTAAAATACCACAGTAAGTGGTAATAATAAGGGCAATGGATTGTTGGAGCTGGATTCACGAAAGGGTACACAGCGAAATTAACATTGGAACTGAATCTGAAGGCTACAGAGGAGTTTGGCATGTAGAAAAAGGAGGAATGACATTCAACATTAGGAACAATTACATAAATGAGAACAATGGCATATAAATAATGTAAAAGTCTGTCATAGGCTTTGGATATCAGACTGTACTTAATTCATACTTTTCTAATCCTGTCTTCCCATTCATTCTGCTGGTTGCCTTCCTAAAATGAGCTTCCTTTATACTTTTAGTTACCCTAGTCCTTCTGCCTTCATCCATTATTGTTTTATATGTGTTACTTTCCTATTTTTTCCTCTTGCTAGTATCTTTTAGCCAGAAAGCAAGCCCTTATTTAAATATCATTAGTATTTATTCTTTCTACACATTAAGTCTCAGCCAATTGTGTGAATCATTAGTGATTTTTTTTTTTTCAGGATGTAAGAGCAGTCCTAAAACTACAAAGTCAACTCAAACCCAAGATTCATCATTTCAGGGGCTAAGAAGGAAAAGACTCAAAAGGGATGAACCCTGGAGTTTCCTATCAGAAAAACCCTGCATATATGAAGACAGATTAAAGAAACAAAAGGACAAAAATGAACGTTTACAAATAATTTCAATCACCCATACAAAAATCCTCCCTGTAAAAAGAAGCCATAAAAATAGCAACTTTGGCCAAAATTTCAGCCTGAAATCAGTCTTTGTTAAGCAACAGAGGGTTGCTAGAGAAAAAACACCCTCAAAATATGAAATACAAAGAAATAGCTTCAAGCAGAATTCAAACTTACTTAGCCAATCAAAAATCAAAACAGCAGAAAAGCGGTATAAATGTAATATATGTGAAAAAGCCTTCATTCACAATTCTTCCCTTCGTAAACACCAGAAAAACCACACTGGAGAGAAATTATTTAAATGTAAGGAATGTTTGAAAGCTTTCAGCCAAAGTTCGGCTCTTATTCAGCATCAAAGAACTCATACTGGAGAGAAACCCTACATCTGTAAAGAATGTGGGAAAGCTTTCAGCCACAGTGCATCCCTCTGCAAACATCTAAGAATCCACACTGTGGAGAAATCCTATCGATGTAAAGAATGTGGTAAATCCTTCAGCAGAAGGTCTGGCCTTTTTATACATCAAAAAATCCATGCTCGAGAAAATCCCCACAGATACAATCCAGGTAGGAAGGCAGCCAGCACATCCCTTCCCGGATGTCAGAGAATTCACCTCAGAAAGAAGTCCTATTTATGTAATGAATGCGGCAACACCTTTAAGTCGAGCTCATCCCTTCGTTATCATCAGAGGATTCACACGGGAGAGAAACCTTTTAAGTGCAGTGAATGTGGGAGAGCCTTCAGTCAGAGTGCATCTCTTATCCAGCACGAAAGAATTCACACTGGAGAAAAGCCCTATCGATGTAACGAATGTGGAAAAGGTTTTACTTCTATTTCAAGACTTAACAGACACCGGATAATTCATACCGGTGAGAAACTGTATAATTGTAACGAGTGTGGTAAAGCCTTAAGTTCCCACTCGACGCTTATCATCCATGAAAGAATTCACACTGGAGAGAAACCGTGTAAATGCAAAGTGTGTGGGAAAGCCTTCCGACAGAGTTCAGCTCTCATTCAGCATCAGAGGATGCATACCGGAGAAAGACCCTACAAATGCAACGAGTGTGGGAAAACATTCAGGTGTAACTCATCCCTTAGCAACCATCAGAGAATCCACACAGGAGAGAAACCATACCGGTGTCTGGAATGTGGGATCTCTTTTGGCCAAAGTGCAGCTCTTATTCAACATCAGAGGATTCACACAGGAGAAAAACCCTTCGAATGTAACACGTGTGGGAAGACTTTTAGACAGAGCTCATCACTTATTGCACATCAGAGAATTCATACTGGAGAGAAACCCTATGAATGTAATGCATGTGGGAAACTGTTCAGCCAGAGGTCATCTCTTACTAATCATTATAAAATCCACATTGAAGAGGATTCCTTGAAAGTAGATTTGCATGTGTGAAAGCCTTAAACCAAAGCTCAGCAGGGTATACATACTTGAGATTGATTTAATAAATGTCATGATCATGAGAAAACTTTTCTATTTTAATTTTGTCTCATCAGATATTAAATTCTAAGGACAAAGAGCTCTGACTATGTAATAAATATGTGGAAAACTTTCATACCTGTCAGTCACTTTTTAAAAAATATCCTAAGATAAGGGAATCACAATTGTAATTTGATTGCAAAACCACAATTTTGACCATCTGTAAGGTGGGGTTTTTCTATCTTCTTATAGAGTATTATATACTATATGTGATGTATAAACATGAGAAAAATCTGGGTGTAGGAGTACTGGATTTCTCATTAGAAAGACACCAACTGTATAAGCCAGTAGCATATTTATTAGAACTAACATTTTAATAGCAAACAGAACTGATCTTAAAATATATGCATATGTAGACCAAATAACAGATTAAAAAAAAAAAAAAAACCCTGGAAACTACCTCAGTCTCTGGAATTTGCCTTTTCCTAAATTGTTGTCAAACTTTGTGCATGGTTTTCATTAAAAAAGAGAAAGGAAAAAAAGGTGTTCTCTTACTCCTTTATTCTTCTAGTTGTTTCCAAACTACATCTAACAGTCTCCCAAAAAATTTTTGCACAATTTCTAATTTTGTTCTCAGAAATACATTTATTTGTTGCATTGAAGTCATTTATTGTTCAACTATACTTGCTGTGTTCTGCAGTCAAATGCTCTACCATTGAGCTATACCCCCCAGTTGCTGTGTTCTGAACAGCATGTTAATTTAAGTAGAAAAAATATAGTTTGTTTGGCAGTCACTTCAAGGTTAAACCTATTAATATTTTTTTTAGTTGGCTGCAAAAGAAATCTTAAGAAATAATTTAAAGAATATGTCACTGTGGCAACGTCTTAAATCCATTTCATGAAATTAAAGCATGTTTTCCCTACTTGAGGTTTTCAAATTTTTTAAAAAATTCAGATTGCAAAAGCAAATAAAGGAAATAATTCTAAGCCTTAGAAATGGTTTTACTCTGGGGCCCCTGGGTGGCTCAGTGGGTTAAGCCGCTGCCTTCGGCTCGGGTCATGATCTCAGGGTCCTGGGATCGAGTCCCGCATCGGGCTCTCTGCTCAGCGGGAAGCCTGCTTCCCTCTCTCTCTCTCTGCCTGCCTCTCTGCCTACTTGTGATCTCTCTCTCTGTCAAATAAATAAATAAAAAATCTTTACAAAAAAAAAAAAAAAAGGGTTTTACTCAGTAAATATTTGCTTAATCCCAGGGTTGAACCAGTTACCATCCCGGGCACTGGAAATTGTAGAGAAGAAAGAAACAGGCCCTAATCTTCAAGAAGGCAAGAATTGAGAGGATGGGGCTGAAGGGAATAGTGAGTAAATAAGCAAATTATCATAATGTCTTGAAGTTTTCACAGAGAAAGAAATGGTACAGAGGCACCGTGTTACCGAACATCTTGCAGACATTTGCTCAGAATTCAGAAAGAAGGAATGGAGTCTAACCAAGGGAGCTTGATCAGATTTAGTGTCCCAGAGACAGGGATGTCTGAGCCCAGTTCTGGAAGAAGAGGAATTTTCCAGAGAGTGAGATAAGTACATAAAAGAGAGACAGCCACACATGCAAAGATCCAGGTGCATGACAGCATGGCACATTTGTAGAACATCTATTAAGAAATGAGAATGACAGATGTTGAAGCTTGAGAAGGAGGCAGATACCAGATAACCAAAGGTCTTAACTGCCATTCTAAGGAACCTGAATTTGATTCTGAATTATGGAACTGATGAAAGATGATACATAAAGGAAATTGTCTGACAATAATATATGGAGAATGAGTTTAGGAGCTTGAGGACAACTGAGCAGACTGGAGCCTAGAGTATGGGCTGTGACAGTAACTTGAATGATAGGTAAATGAGGCTCTAAACTCACGCCCGGGGCAGGGAAGTGAAGAATGTGTGACAAATATTAACGTGGTAAAATATGGTTTTTACAATCAAATAATTGGGAGTGGTGAGTTAAGAAGGAAGGTAGGTTGACTCCCAGGCTTCTTCCTGGTTAACTGGATGGTTGATGGTGCCATTCGCCAAGCAGGCAATACAGGAGTGAACCAGTGTGATCTGGCACATGTTAAAGTTGATCGTATGGATCCAAGAGGGAATTATGAGCCAGCAGACTAGTATTAGGAGTAATTAAAATAGAGTTGGTAGTCAGAACCACGGTATATGAAATTCGTCAGCAGAGAACAGGATTAGAATGAGAAACAAAGGAGTCACAGTTAAAACCCAGGAAAACACCTATATATAAGGAGCTGGTCAAAGCTAGTCAAAGAGGAGGAATTGAACTAGATGAAATGAAATGGCTCTACAGCCAGAAGAGTGATGTCACTGAGCCCAAAGGTGAAATGAATGTCATCAGATAGTCAGTAGTGTTAGATGCCACAAATCAAGTAATAAGGAGTAAACTGGAATTGGTAACCAAGACAGTACTGGAGACTTCAGTGATTTATGGTGAATGGAAGCCAGATTATTCTAGGTTGGATTATTAATAGGAAGGTGAGAACTAGTGGGCTGTTTCAGACATGTTTCAAGAAGCTTAAAGGAAGAGAAGAAAAGAAGACTGTGTTTAGAGGGGAGAAAATGATTTCTGTGTTAATGGGACAACAGCATACACATGCTGAGGGTGAATTAAAGGAGAACATTAGGTGGGACACATTTTCTGCAATGTTCTAAGGGAATCAGGGTTAGAACACAGGTGTAGAAATTAACTTTAGGGTGGAGGAAAAAGCCTACAGAAAGACGGGAATGCAGATAAGTTCCTGTTTGATTTGGAGGTGAAGGAATTTCCTCCTGCTGACCTTATCTTCTATAAAGTGGGAGAAAGATTCATTTTTTAGAGATATTAATTATAGTAGCAATTTTGTGGCCTTTGGGTATCTAAAATATGTTAATGAATTTCAATCTGTGATTTGCAGATGTTTTTAGAAAGTCATGGCTCTGAGTTCATTCTACATTCTTGGGTCAAAAGCTCCACCTTTATCACTTTTCTATGTTTGGCACTTGTGTTACTTTTTGTTTTTTTCAAGAAAAATTGCTTGTGAATTAGAGTTTAAAAACTACTTGGGAAGGGGGTGGTGCCTGGGTAGCTCAGTTAAGTGTCTGCCTTTGGCCCAGGTCATGATCCCAGGGTCCTGGGAGAGAGTCCGGCATTGGGTTCCCTACTCAGTGGGGAGTCTGCTTCTCCCTCTCCTCCCTGCTTGTGCTTTCTCACTATCTCTGGCTCTCTCTCTCCCAAATAAATAAAACCTTTTAAAAAAAATTCTTAGGAAGGGGAAGAAAGAATGCTTTAAGAGTTATAAGGAATTATAAGAAGGAAGAGAGACTGGAAAGAAATGTAGGAATTCAAAAGGTAGGTGTGTGGAGATAGATGGAAAGGCATTCACATCAGAGGAAAAGTTTGTGCAATGACAAGGAATCATGAGAGGACACGACGTGCTCACTGTACTACTGCAAACAGTATTTTTTAAACTTCATTTTCGGGACACCTGGGTGGCTCAGTTGGTTAGGCAGCTGCCTTCGGCTCAGGTCATGATCCCAGCGTCCTGGGATCGAGTCCCGCATCGGGCTCCTTGCTCGTCAGGGAGCCTGCTTCTCCCTCTGCCTCTGCCTGCCATTCTGTCTGCCTGTGCTCGCTCTCTCTCCCTCTCTCTCTGACAAGTAAATAAATTAAAAAAAAATCTTTAAACTTTATTTTCCAATTATTTCTTACTAGTACATAGAAATACAACTGATTTTTGTACATTGACCTTATATCCAGTAACCTTGATAAATTCACTTTCTTCCAATAGCTTATTTGTATATTCTTTTGGAATTTCTGCATATACAATCATCATCTGTAAATAATGGCCATCTTATTTTTTCTTTTCTACTCGTAATACCTTTTAAATTCTTTTTTTACATTATAGTACTATATGGTGCAAGCCAGTGCAATGTTGAATACAAATAATAGCATTCAGTATTTTACCATTTAATGTGTGAGCTTTAATTTGTGGTTATCTGTTATCAGAATAAGGACATTCCCTTGTATTCCTAGTGTGCTGTGAGGTTTGTTTGTTTGTTTGTTTGTTTTTTTATCACAAATGGTGGTATTTTGTCATATTCATTTTCTGCACTGGATCAACATGACCTTATTTTTTCTTCACACTTTTAATAGAGTACATTGAATTTTTATGTTAACGAATATCACATTCCTTTGAATAAATCCTACTTGGTTATAATATATCATCATATATGTGTATGTGTGTATAAGATCAGGTTTCTTCCTTAATAAATACAAGTCTGAAGAACTGACCAAGACTGTATTCTAAGAATTGAGAGCAGAATTTTTAATCATTCAAATCTGAAGAGTGGATGGAATCTTAATATCTGGAGAGGAAGGGAAAGGCAAGGGCAAATGTACTATAGGAACAAAAGGCTCAGAGCAAGAGTGAATAAAGCATCTGTAGGAACCAGCGGGAAACTAGTCTTTCTGGTGTAGAGGGCTCCTGATAAGATAAAAGAAAAAATAATATTGGAAATGAAAGCTTGAATTAGGTTATCAGAGACCTTGAGTGCTGTCTGAGACTATAATAGCTGGGATATGATCCTTTAGATATTAAATCACTGTTCATATCTGAGGAACAAATGGTCAATTTGAAGGCTACTCTGATGGGACTGAAGGCTGATTTGACAATTTCTGGCTTGTGAGACTGGCTGAAAGACACGTTATTGTCAGTAAGCATTGGGAAAAACTGTTCTCAGTGAGCAGTACAGAAAACGGAGGGTAGCTCCATTCTTGATGCCTGACAATTGCTCTGGTATTTTGCCAAATGCCCCAGGTGATAAAATTCTTAAAGCTGACTTTATGAAGCTTTAAATTTTAGATTTTTCAAAATCAAGGTGCAATTATACTTTCAAAATCAGAAGATAGAATTCAGTTAGTATTGTAGGTCAGTATGTTTCGGGTTACAAAACCAAGTGTTTCTGGAATACATTTTCTGAGAGTTATAAGAAAAAGTTTTTCATTTTGAGAGATAACTTCTTGTTGGAACACTGGACAAAGAGTCAAGAGATCTGCATATTTGTCTGCCCCCATTCTGCTTCAAGTTACATAGCCTCTGGCCTTTTCAACTATACAAATTCCACTGTGTTGTTTCATCTACTGTTACAGTTCCTACTGGTGTAGATCAACTCAAAATTTTAAATTTACATCTTATGCATTTTTTGTGTAGAAATGTTGATATGAGCACAAAAAGAACTACAAAGAAATACTATTCTCATCTATCAAATTGTTAGTAATACTACTGGCACATATTGTTGGATAAAATAATTAAATTATACATTATAAACTAAAAATTTCAACCTTTTAAAAAGTGAATTATTGTAGGAAAATGGAGTAGACAGATATAATTTTCCTTATTTTTCCCATTAAGTATATCTAAAAACTCATAAAAAGACTGAAAAGTGGAGAGAAGGTAGGTCAGGTAGGAACCTCAGGAAAAGAGGAATGATATGGTGATTGTGGGGTTTTTTGCTTCATATGCCCCAGACTTGGAGCTGAAGAACCAGGAACACAAAAACATAAAAATATTGCAAAGCCCCAACATGAGCCTGTATTCTTTAACCAAAGGGCCAAGAAAGGGGTATCCCTAGCAAGACAAAAAATTCTTAGATAATAACCACTCTACTTCAGCCAAACAACAGAAAAAACTAGTCCTATCCCTACCCACACCAGCAAAGACTGAGTGGGGACCCTAGACTCCTCACCCTCCTTGTGAGACTATAAAGAGGGGTCATAAAACCCTTCTGGGTGGTGTCAGAAAAGGCCAAGAGCTAGGACATGCATCCATGCTGGCTGCCAATAAACACCCCACTTTCTTAGCAACGATAGTGGAGACCATGTGGGGAACCTGGACATTCTCCACTCGCACCCAATAGTAAGAGAGCATCCCCTCCCCCTCCCTTTTGGAGTGGTGTCAGAGGAGGCCTAGAGCAAAGCTGGAACTTTCACTACCGCCCAGCAGTAATGAGGCCACAATCCCACCTTATGGTGTCACTGGAGGCCAAAAGAGTAGTGACAGGGCCCTCTAACTCCTCAGCCAGAATAATGTCAGTGAAGGCCTAGTGAGGAACTAGAAATCCCAACCCTTACCTCCTTAAGTATTTGGGAAGGTGGACAAATGGGGAAGTTGGGCTTCTACCCACCATGGCCATAATGAGGTAGCACCACCTCTTCCTTTGCTAGAGCAGTATCAAAGCAAGCCAGGTGAGACAGAAGGTTCAAATCAGATCCAGTTTTCACAGCTACATTCAAAATGTCCAGGATTCAACAAAAGACTTTTCTCAGACCAAGAACAAGGAAGCTCACTTGAATGAAAAAAAAGACAATTAACAGACATTAGTGTAAGGGCCTGCCCCTCCCAGAGGAACTAGCTTGTGAACCCCGGAAGTAGGGGCGGGGCAGGCCGGTGGAGACATCCAATCAGTGGGGCGTGGGTATATCCACTGGGTAAATTGCGATTCAAGTGGCTAACTGTGTAGGGGCGGGGCTCAACCACCCCCATAAAGGTTGGTCTGCGAGGCTGGCGGGGGCAGAAAAAGGAGAGCTGTCAGAAGGAGCAGAAGAAGGAGAGTCGGGGGCAGAAGGAAGGGCAGAAGGAGGGGCAGAAGGAGGGGCAGAAGGAGAGTCGGCGGGAGCAGAAGAAGGAGAGCTGTGACAGCTCTTGTAAGAGCTGTAGGAGTTGTAGCAGCTCTTGTAAGAGCTGTGAGAGTTGTGACAGCTCTTGTCAGAGCTAGACGAGCAGCCAGCGGCGCAGAGCTGCCGGAGGCCCCGATGCCAGCAGCCCCGCCCACACCACGGCTTGGGCAGCGGTGCCACGGGGAGCAGCGGAGCCACCTGCAGCCGAGCCGCCAGCAGTCCCAGCACTCCAGCAGCAGCCGAGCTGCCAGTGGTCCTGACGCCAGCGGTCCCGACACCAGTGGCCCCGCTGACACACAGCGGGGAATGGCCTAGACGCCAGCAACCTCGCTGCGAATGGCTTCGCTGCCAGGAGCGGCCTTGATACCCTGAGCCGCAGCCTCACTGGAGCTGCGCCATTCTGGGGAGCGGCTTCCTCTGGAAAGAGGCTTCCTCGGTGAGCAGCCCTGTTGGAGGAAGCATCCTCCAGAGTGGCCTTCCTCCAGAGTGGCCTCTTTTTGTGAGCAGCCTTGTCCGAGGAGCAGCCTCGCTGGAGCAGCCCTTGTCCGGGGAGCAGACTTTCCCGGGGAGCAGCCCTGTCTGAGGAGCGACCTCATCAGCTGCGGCCTCATCCTGGGAGTGGCCTCGTCTACAGAAAGGCCTTGTCCAGAGCAGCCACGTTGGGAGTGGACTTGCCGGGGTCATCGTCGTCACCTTTTCATAAGAGACAGCCCTGACCGGTCAGTTTGATTTGTGTGAAATAAAGCTTTGTTTTATTTCAAATAAAGATTTGATTGGCGTGAAATAAAGCTTTGATTTTTACTTTATATCAGTCTCGTTCCTTTGATCACGGACCCTAACAATTAACAAGTTGGTGACAGATATTACAATAATCTAACAAAGATTTGAAAGCAGCCATCATAAAAATACTGTAGTGGGCAATTATGCAAATGCTTGAAACAAAAAACAGGGTCTCAGCTAAGAAATTTAAAGTCTCAGCAAAGGAATGGAAGAAATGAAGAAACAAATGGAAATTTTAGAATTGAAAACATACTGTAAGTGAAAATTTTAGAGCTCACTGTGTGGGCTCGAGAGCAGAACTGGATGGAGGGAACAATATCTACGGACTTGATAAAACAGTATAAATTACTCAATCTTAACGAAGGAGAGAAAACAGACAAAAAAAATACAGATTCTGTATAACAAAAGATCTAATACATCATCTGAGTTCAGAAGGGAGGGGAGAAAGAGGATTGGCCTGTAAAGTCTTTGGAGCATTTTTAGCTGAAAATTCCCAAGTTTATCAAGTGACATAAACCTATAGATTCAAGAAGCTGAGTTAACCCTAAAAAACATAAAACCAAAACACGTATAAACTTCTGAAAACTAAAGTCAAAGAAAAAATTCTTGAAAGAGGTTAGAGAGCAAAATAACACCTTACATATAAAGGGAAAAAATTTGAAAAAGCAGACTTCTCAGCAGAAACCTCAAAGGTACAACATAATAAAAGATCTATGAACCCAGAGGAATGATGTCAGCAAAATGGTGGGCTAGAAAGGCCCAGGCCTTCATTCTCCCACAGAGACTTTGTCTAACAAGAAGATATGGAACAAACTGCTTTTGAGAACTCCAGAAAGCAGTTAAGACACTGCAGTACTCAAGTGAGTGCAAAGCCAATAAGAAATGCATTGGGGTGGATGGTGAAACTGGTGACATTTTACCAACCCCAGCCACGTCCCTTGTGTGGCCCAGCAAAGCACATTCAGGAGAAAACTCCCAGCTCTGGGCTTCTCCTTTAGAGGGAAAGAGAAACATCGACTGTGCAGTCAGTGGTCTTGCTTTCTGGAGGCTTGCCCAAAGGACTAGTTGGTTGTTAGTATATTCTCAGGTATGTGTAACCATCACCACAGGCAATTTTGGAACATTTTCATCACCTCAACAAAATAAAACCCCATACTCCACTATCACTGTCCCATTCCCTTCTATACCCCCAATCCTAAGCAACCATACATATTTAAAGATTTATTTATTTGTTTGAATCTCTAGCAGACTCCCCACTGAGCATGGAGCCCAACACGGGACTTGATCCCATGACTCTAAGATCATGACCTGAGCCAAAATGAAGAGTTAGACACTTAACTGACTAAGCCATCCAGGTGCCCCTTTTTCTGTCAGTTTTTACTTAATGTTTTTGGTGTTCTGTTATTAGGTGCATATATGTTTTTAATTCTTATGCTTTTTCTAATTAAGGGCTTTAATGCAGAATATATAAAGAACATTTACAGACAAACAGGCCCGTAAAAAAGATCTGAGCCCTTCACTTAAGAAGATACACAGATGTCAATTAAGTCATAAAAAGCTATTCAAAATTAATTATTGGGGAAAAGCAAATTATAACCACAATGAGCGACATCTCATACATACCCACACAGACATCCCCACATCAGAATGCCTAAAATTTAAAAGACCGACAATGCCAAGTGCAGACAAGGTTATAATACAACTAGAACAGTCACACATTACTGAGAGGAATGCAGAATGGCTCACCCCTTGAATTATTATATATTATTAATGTAATGGTTTTTTCATCATTATAAAATGTCCTTCTTAATCTCCAGTAACTTTTCTTTCTTTCTTTCTCTTTTTTTTTTTTTTTTTTTAGAGAGAGAAAGAGACTGGGGAGAGGAAGAGGCAGAGGGAGGGGGAAAGAGAAAATCTTAAGCAGGCTCCACGCCTAGTGCAGAGCCCAGTGTGGGGCATGATCTCACAACCCTGAGATCCTGACCTGAGCCAAAATCAAGAGTTGGAGACTTAGCTGACTGAGTCACCCAAGCACCCCAACATTTTTTGTTTTGAAGTCTATCTTGTCTTATATTAGTGTAGCTACTCCAGCTTTATTGTGATTGGTCTTTGCATGAAATCTATTTATTCATCCTTTTACTTTCAATCTGTCTGTATCTTTGAATCTAATATATGTCTCCTGTAGACAGCATATGGTTCAACCTTGTTTTTTTTAATCTAGACTGACAATCTTACCTTTTGAATGTGTTGTAATCCATTCACATTTAAGACTTTTAGGGACATAGTTTATTTACAACTGCATTTTAGCTTTTGTTTTCTACATGTCTTATGTATTTTTTGTTCCTCTATTCTTCTTTTACAGTAAGCAGAAATTTTACAAAGTAACATTTTAATTTCTAGGATTTTTTTCACTATAATTTTTAAAGTTGTTTCTTTAATGTTTCCTCTAGGCTTACCTTCTACATCTTAACTTACTAAAATCAGTTTCAGATTTATTGTAACTTAGTTCCAGTGAAATACAGAAACATTACCACTATACAACTATTCCTCTTCACTCCTTTTTGTGGTATTATTGTTAGACATACTACATCTATAAAACCTACAAACCCAACAAGTACATTGTTATAGTTATTACATAGTGTTGTGACTTTTGAAGAAGTGCACACACAAAAAAAGGAAAACAAGTAACTATTTATAGCTTTTTAAAATATTAACCTCATTATTTACCATTTCTGGTATTCTTCATTTGTTTTTGTGGATTCCAGTTACTGTCTCAAGTAATCTTTTTAGCCCCAAACAGCTTTGCTTCCACTACCTTCTTTGTGCTGTTACTGACAAATATAGATTTCTAAATGTTAGGCTGACAATATATTATATGCATATTGTTTGATATTATTATTTTGTAAATCAGTTAGGAAAAGGGTGAGAAATCTGCATATATATTATCTCTTATAACTACACAATGATCTTTTCCAGCATTCTGTTTTATCATGTCAATTTAAATTATCATCTGAAAAACTTCCTTTTAATCTTTTGCAAGATGGGTTGGGTAGCAACAAATTTTGTTTTTGTTTATCTGGGTCATCTTTATTTTGTCTTCATTTTTTGAAAATAGCTTTGCTGAACAGCACCCTGGGTGGCTCAGTCAAGTTAAGCATCTACTTTTGGCTCAGGTTGTGATCCTAGGGTCCTGGGATAGAGTGCCACATCAGGCTCCCTGCTCAGTGGGGAGCCTGCTTCTCCCTTTCCCTCTCCCCAGCTTGTGCATGTATTCTCCCTCTCTCTCTCTCTCTCTGTCAAATAAATAAATAAAATCTTAAAAAAGAAAAAGATAGCCTTGCTGAATATGTGATTCTTGTTTGACAGATTTTTTTCCTCCGAGCTCTTTGAATATGTTGCCTACAGCTTTGTAGCCTCCACTGTCTCTGATAAGAAGATGGCTGTTCTTACTGTTTCCCTTCTAGGTGAGGAGTGATTATTTTCCTGCTGTATTCAAGATTATCCCTTTGGTTTTGTCTCTTTGTATTTTTTTTTTAAAGATTTTATTTGTTTATTTGACAGAGAGATAGAGAGATCACAAGTAGGCAGAGAGGCAGGCAGAGACAGAAGGGGAAGCAGGCTCATTGCTGAGCAGAGCCCAATGCGGGGCTTGATCCCAGGACCCTGAGATCATGACCTGAGCCAAAGGCAGAGGCTTAACCCACTGAGCCACCCAGGCACCCCTTGTCTCTTTGTATTTTTTTTTTTTTATTATTTTTTAAAATTTCTTTTCAGTGTAACAGAATTCATTGTTTATGCACCACACACAGTGCTCCATGCAATACGTGCCCTCCATAATACCCACCACCTGGCTCCCCCAACCTTCCTCCCCCCGCCCCTTCCAAACCTTCATATTGTTTTTCAGAGTCCATAGTCTCTCATGGTTCATCTCCCCTTCCAATTTCCCTCAACTCCCTTCTCCTCTCCATCTCCCCATGTCCTCCGTGTTATTTGTTATGCTCCACAAATAAGTGAAACCATATGATAATTGACTCTCTCTGCTTGACTTATTTCACTCATCATAATCTCTTCCAGTCCCGTCCATGTTGCTACAAAAGTTGGGTATTCATCCTTTCTGATGGAGGCATAATACTCCATAGTGTATATGGACCACATCTTCCTTATCCATTCATCTGTTGAAGGGCATCCTGGTTCTTTCCACAGTTTGGCAACCGTGGCCATTGCTGCTATGAACATTGGGGTACAGATGGCCCTTCTTTTCACTACACCTGTATCTTTGGGGTAAATACCCATTAGTGCAATTGCAAGGTCATAGGAAGCTCTATTTTTAATTTCTTTTTTTTTTAAAGATTTTATTTATTTATTTGACAGATAGAGATCACAAGTAGGCAGACAGGCAGACGGAGAGAGAGGAGGAAGCAGGCTCCCTGCTGAGCAGAGAGCCCAATGCAGGGCTCGATCCCAGAATCCTGAGATCATGACCTGAGCCGAAGGCAGGGGCTTAACCCACTGAGCCACCCAGGTGCCCCTATTTTTAATTTCTTAAGGAATCTCCACTCTGTTCTCCAAATTGGCTGCACCAACCTGCATTCCCACCAACAGTGTAAAAGGGTTCCCCTTTCTCCAAATCCTCTCCAATACATGTTGTTTCCTGTCTTGCTAATTTTGGCCATTCTAACTGGTATAAGGTGGTATCTCAATGTGGTTTTAATTTGAATCTCCCTGATAGCTGGTGATGATGAACATTTTTTCATGTGTCTGATAGCCATTTGTATGTCTTCATTGGACAAGTGTCTGTTCATGTTTTCTGCCCATTTTTTGACATGATTATCTATTTTGTGTGTGTTGAGTTTGAGAAGTTCTTTATAGATCCTGGATATCAGCCTTTTGTCTGTACTGTCATTTGCAAATATCTCCTCCCATTCCGTGGGTTGCCTCTTTGTTTTGTTGACTGTTTCCTTTGCTGTGCAGAAGCTTTTGATCTTGATGAAGTCCCAAAAATTCATTTTGGCTTTTGTTTCCTTTGCCTTTGGAGACATATCTTGAAAGAAGTTGCTGTGGCTGATATCGAAGAGATTACTGCCTATGTTCTCCTCTAGGATTCTGATGGATTCCTGTCTCACGTTGAGGTCTTTTATCCATTTCGAGTTTATCTTTGTGTACAGTGTAAGAGAATGGTCGAGTTTCATTCTTCTACATATAGCTGTCCAATTTTCCCAGCACCATTTATTGAAGAGACTGTCTTTTTTCCACTGTATATTTTTTTCCTGCATTGTTGAAGATTATTTGACCATAGAGTTGAGGGTCCATATCTGGGCTCTCTACTCTGTTCCACTGGTCTATGTGTCTGTTTTTATGCCAGTACCATGCTGTCTTGGTGATCACAGCTTTGTAGCTTGAAATCAAGTAACGTGATGCTGCCAGTTTTGTTTTTCTTTTTCAATATTTCCTTAGCAATTCGGGGTCTCTTCTGATTCCATACAAATTTTAAGATTATCTGCTCCAGTTCTTTGAAAAATACCGGTGGAATTTTGATCAGAATGGCATTAAAAGTACAGATTGCTCTGCCTAGAACAATCTATACTTTTCATGTCTCTTTGTATTTTTAATATGATATATCTAATTGTGTATCTCTTCTAAACTCATTTTACTTGGGTGTTTGTTGAGCTTTCTGACTCTGTGGGGTTTTGTTTTTCAATAAATTTTGGATATTTTCAGTCACTATTTCCTCAAAATATTTTTCTGCTCCCTTCTCTGCCCTGGTTCTGCCTTTAAACATATGTGGGTGTGCTTTACCATGCCCCACATTTTCCCCGAGTCTCCTTTTATTTTTTATTTTTTCTTTCAGATTACATAATTTCTATCTATCAATGTTTGCCAATTCTTTCTTTTACTAGTTCAAATCTGTTAAGACCCTCTAGTAAGTTTTTCATTTCAATTGTACTTTCCAGCTATTTGGAGGTCTTTTTCTGCTTAATCCAACATCTATTAACAGGCAGTTTCTGGGGCCTGCTTATTTCCCAGTGTACGTACGGGGCATCATTTCCTGTCTCATATTTTTTGTTGGAAACTAGACATTGTACATAATATGTGGCAATATGGTAGATAATACTGTGGCAAATCTGAGTACTTACCACCTCCACAAGATCTTTATTTCTATTTGCTGGTTTATTTTTTTTAACAACTGGCTAGATCATTTTAGTGAACGTTCTCCAACATAATGCTAAGCCTCTGATGTTGCAGTTCAATAGGTGCAACCCTGGTCCCTCAAACAGAAGTGGGATCCAGGTTTAAATGACTTTGAGTTCTAAATTTAAGTTCTAGATCTGGTTCAGAGTGAGACATGCTCCAAGCAGGTCTCCAAGCAGAAGTACAGAAAATGCGTATAGATGTGACCAGCCAGGACCCAAGGTTCCCAGAATCCATCCCACTACTTGGGTGTCCTCAATATAGTTTATTGTGGGAGGGACCCCAAACTGACCCTCAGGAACGTAGATGGGCCAGGCCTGGAGCTGGACCTGGGAAGTGGGAGAAGGCCATATGCACAGGGAAGAACTATATGGAACAGACACTTTCAGGGCTGGCCCAGACCTCTGACCCTGGATCACTGCCTTGACACTTGCCTTCCACAGCGGCCAAGGTCACTCTGAACAGGCTGGCAACAGAACCCTATGGCGCCATTGCTATGGGCTCCACTTATTGAGGAGCAACCAAGAAAGAGAGACAAGCTCAGACTGTTAAGTCCTTTCCAGTCTCATGCAGCTGGGACCATGGCCAGAAGCTGGTCTCAAAATTCTCCACCCTGCTCAGGGCCACAGAGTGGTGGCAGGGCCAGGCCATGTAGGTCACTTAAGGGCCATAAAGTCGAATATGGAAGAGACCTACCTGAGGAGATATGTTCCTCCCAGTTCTGGCCCAGGGTCTGCTGTAGGCCTTCTCCATGAATATGGGCCAGGGTTCACTTGTTAGCCACATGTATAATCAGTCCAATGTAAATCCTACAAACTTATCAGCATCTGGGGACACTTTGCCAGCTCTTCTTTATGGCCCTGGGCTTGGGGACAAAGCAACTGTCCTTGTCAGGATGTGATTCTTCTTCCTTGACTCAAGATGAAACTCATTTCCAAGGACTCCCCAGTCATGTAGGAAACTCTGGATTCCCTGGTCTCTCCAAGAACTGACCTGAAAGGGATAGAGAAATGTGGATGTACCTTGGCATGACTCACACCTTATATGTGGGTGGTTTTCAGAGACTCCTTCTACATTGGTAAGGTCCACACATGCCTTTATGTCTGCTGCTAGGAGATGAGAAATCCTTAAATGGGAAGGTCAGGAACCAGCATCACCGGGCAAAGTAACGTCCAATCCCTATATGTATAAACCTGTCAGGAAGCTTCTGTGTGTCTGGATAATATTAAAATTCATGAATGAAAAAAATCTGAAAACTGACTGAACAAAAGGATTTAAACTAAGGAATTCCTGGTCTGGAAGGGCTCTCCCTTTGTCTTAGGGAAGGTGATATCTGTCCTTGTATGGGGCCTCATTTACCTTCCACTCACCAAGGTTGTGTAGGCAAAGACAGGGTTCCAAGTACCAGAGTCACTCCTGTCATTCACAGAGCTGCCCTGTGGGCCATGACAGGAACTTAGGGTTCGTGAAGGTCCTAAGGCTGGGTGGGAAATATAGCGAAAAAGAAAAGTGGCTATTAGATTGCTGTGGCCAGAAGGATGCTCTTGCCCCAGGGTTTCTTTTTCTTCCTTTGCTGCCTTAAGGTTTTTAATATTTCAATTAGCATAATGCCCTAGGTCCATCCATGCTGTCAAAACGGCATGATCTCATCCTTCTTTATGGATGAGTAATAATCCATTGTGTATATATACCACCTCTTCCTTATCCATTCTTCTATCAGTGATGGACACCTGGGCTCTTTCCATATCTTGGCTCTTGTAAATAATGCTGCAGTAAACATAGGGGTGCATGTATTTTTTCAAATTAGTGGTTTTGTTTTCTTTGGGTCAATACCCAGTAGTGGAAATATTGGATTATATGGGATTTCTATTTATTTTTGAGGAACCTCCATACTGTTTTCCACAGTGGCTACCATGAATTTATGTTCCCACTAACAGTGTGTAAAGATTCCTTAAGTCAGATTGAGAAAGACAAATACCGTATGATTTCACTTGTATGTAGAATCTAAAAGAGCAAAAACAAAAACACATGACTAAGGAAACAAAAAGCAGAATCAGACCTATAAATATAAATACAGAGAACAAACTGACGGGGAGGGGTGGGGAGAGATGGGCAAAATGGGTAAAGGGGAGTGAAGATTATGTCTTCAGTTATGGAATGGACAAGTCACAGGAATAAATAAATGGCACAGCATAGGAATATACTCAATGATAAGGTAATAGCATTATATGGTACAGAGGGTAGCTGCACTTGTGGTGAACAAGTGTAAAAACTCATCAAATCACTATGCTATACACCTGAGACTAATGTAACATTGTGTCAGCTATACTCAAGTTGAAAAAAAAAAGATTTTAATTTCAGTGGAGTCATCTAATTAAAAAAAATAAAAGATATCTTAACATGAGGCAATCTATTAATGTCTTACCTGTGAATCTATTAAAATATGGGAAATCACAGTATTGAAAATAATAATCTAATGTTCTAAGAAGTAAGCTAGAATCTAATAAAGAATCCCAAGCTTCCCCTTCTGCCTGTGATGAAAGCACAAGATCCAGACTTCCAGGACTGGATGGATAAAAGGCCAGAAGAGCTACATGAAACCTAACAACAGGAGTACAGGACGGCGTCTGGAGGAAGGAATCAAGTGACAGGAGCTCCATGACTGCCCCAGTTCAGAGCCCACGGAGCTTCCAGGATAGAGTGGGGAGAGGATCTAGGCAGAGAGTGGGGGGTCCCCCTGAGTTAAGGAAACATGGGTGATAATTTGAGCCTTGGGTCCAAGTACCAAGGAGGTACTTGATGCAACAAGGGGCAGTTGAAAAAACTCAAGAGGAGTCCAATGAGAGTATGGTAAAAGAAGGAATCTGTTAGCATAACTGGCCCAATCTCTAAATATTCCCTTTAGCTAAAAGTTTAAAGAAGTTTCTGGTCTTTTTAAAAATGTCTAATGGGGGTCACCTGGATGGCTCAGTGGGTTAAGCTGCCAACTTTCAATTTCTATTCAGGTCATGATCTCAGGGTCATGGGATTGAGCCCCACATCAGGCTCTCCATGCTCAATGAGGAGTTGGGAGCCTGCTTGAGATTCCCTCCCTCTCCTTCTGCCCTTCCCCTGCTTGTGTGCTCTCTCTTTACAATAAATAAATAAATCTTTAAAGAAAAGTATCTAATTGGCATTGTGAAACTGTGTGGCTTTTAAAATACCTATTCTTTGAAATGTTTAAGACTATTTTACAGCCTAGCATGAGGTCATTTTTTTAAAAATGTGTAATAAAAATGTGTTTTCATTAATTTTTGAATGCAATATTCCATGCGTCTATTCATTAAATCAAAGTTGTTCACTTTGCTCTTCAGAAATTCCGTATCTTCAGTGACATTTTGGGGGGAGGAGGCCAGCTTTCCTACCAGTTACTGATAAAGACGGGTTAAAAATACCTCTGTAACGGATTTGTCAATTCTCCTTCAATTTTTGCTTTATATATTTTGAAGCTACATTGTTAAATATAAAAGAGCTTATTACTATTTTTCCTGGTGAATTAACTTTTTATTGTTATATAATTATCTTTCCTATTTCTAGTAACACATTTTCTTAATATGCTATCTTTTATTTAACTAAATGTAGCCACATGAATTTTCTTTGGTTAATATTTGCTAGGTGTATCTTTTTCCAACATTCTACTTTTAAGATGTGTGTATCCTTGTTTTAGCATGAAGCTATGTTTCTAAAAATTTAGTCTTATATTATTTTTCTTTTAATTGGAAAGTTAAGTCCATGTGCCTATCTAGTGATTACTGAGAGACCTGGATTTATTGCTACCATATCCTTATGTACCTTTTATTTGTCCAAATTTTTGTTTTTGGGTTTATTGCATATGTGATATTTTATTTTACTTTACTTTTTACTTTTTTTTTTGTCCTCCCTTTCCCCTTTCCCATTCCTTCTGCCTACTTGTTTGGAAACTGCACATTCTATTTTGTGAGTTTTATCAAGGACCATTTCTCTATCAGAACAACTATGATGAATATGCTCATGTTGTTTCTAACGTAAGAATGACCTGTAGTGGTGGAGAAACTGGTTCAAGGTATTGTCTTACTGTAGTGACATATTTTTACTTATTTTGGTGCTATCTGGGTTACTTTATCTTGATTAAATGAATTGTGGAATCTTTCATAGTTTTCAATATTTTACAATAGTTCACAGAGCTCTTAAGAGGAAATAAAGTTAGTTAAATAAATAAAGGTACTAGTTAAAAGTAGTAAAGAAATATTTTATTCAGCGCTACTGCAATAGGGGAGAGAAGCTTCAGTAAAACTGAACTCAACTCCCAGTACAGCAAAGACAGCAGGGGATTTACAGTAACAGATTAAGGGATCAATGGATGGAAAATTATCAAAAGGAGATAGCGAAGTTGGGGGATTCTTGCAAACCTGTCTCAATAGGATTCTTGCTAAAGGCAGGCCAAAGATGCAGACATCAAGAGGAGGGAAAAAGGAAACTGATCAGATACCAAGAATGAGGTTTCTACCTAAACTGACTTAGCAGGATTCTTGCTAAAACTAGGGCTCTGCAGGCTAGGATTGGGCCCTATGTGGCCGAGTAGAAAGAGGACTCAGAGGAATCTGGTTTGGTCACGTCTCTGTCACAGCAATAGGAAGAGGCAGAGAAAATGAGCATTTATCTTGATAAAGCCAAGTATCACAATCCATGCTACCATACTGATAGGTCCTAAATGTCACGTATTTCTCCAAGTGCCGGCGACAGATCCAGCTGAAACAACTCTGGTCACACAGTCAATTAGACTTTTTCGCGTCATTCTACACTGTGCCTATCTTGGGCGCCTAGCTAGCGGTGGGGGGGGTGGAGGGAGGTGAAGGAGTATAGTAATCACCACTCACGGGGGGCCCACTACGTATACGGTACGTTACTACCTTCTTCCGACAACTTTGCAGGTGACTCGTCATTTCACAAGAGTAAAACGAGGCTAGCTAAAGCTTTCTACCCCTTCACCCCTTCGTATGGGTTAAGCATCGACAGGCTCTAATGAGGAGGGACTTCTTTGGGGAACCGGGCCTCTCCCCGCTTCCCAAGACAAAACCCCACTACCGCGAGGGAGCCATGCTGGAAACGCCCACTGTCCTACGGCTGGGATCGCCCCCGCCCTCCCGCTCGCGCCTGCGCAGTGACTGCCGCGCCGCGCCGCGCCCCTGCAGCCTTGTGGGAAATGTAGTCCGTCGCCCGGGGCGTACACGCCCGGCAGGGCTGCGGCCGCACCGGTTGCTCACGCTCCTGCTGTGAGAGGGTGAGTGTGGGGCCGGGGTGAGACGCACCGGATGGGACTGAAGCCAGGAGGAGGCCCACGCAGGAGAAGGCCCGGACGGCGGGGCGAGGCCCCTGAGGGGCGTGGCTGTCGGTGGATGGTCTGGGGGCCGCGTTCTCTCAGTCCCCGCGCGGCGCCGGGCCGCTCGCTCCAGGTGCGCCCTCTCTCGCCCCGGGAGCCCGGCTGGGTGGGAACACCGAGAGAGGAGGGCGGTCACCTGTCGGGAGCGGTGAGGCGGGGGACCTGGTGCGGCGGTCCCGGGCCCGAGGGCTCTGGGAGTCACTCAGACCCTGGGCTCCTCCCCGCCGGGGGCTTTCCCCGGACCCCACTTCAGAAGTCTCGGGGGATGCTGCACTTGGTGCGCGGTCTTGGGGCTCCAGCACCTCCCCTTTGTGTCCGCCTCATCTCGCGGACGCGCCATCTGCGGTCTCTGATTCCGAGAGGCGGTGTCGTGGACCCCCCTTGACCCATCTAAGAATGGGGAGGCCGACCCCGTGCAGGTTTCTATTTCAGGGAATCGTTTTATTTTTTTAAAGCCATTTTTTCTCCGTCTCCCCCAGCCCACCAAAAAGGATAAGTTCACTATAGGAAAACTAGAAAATTCAGAGGAGCATTTCAAATAAAAAATTATTTGAAAACTGTCAAAATCTGCATGTCGGCATATAAACATAGAAAGGCTTTGTTTCTACACAAAGATGTGGACATTAGTCCTCTCCATTTACATTTAAAACCGAGCTTTGACAGACATTTGGAAGGGGTTTAAAGTGCACAAATATTGAGCTCCATGATTTTTTACAAATGTTTTTATCTGTGTAAGCACCACTTAAATCAGGTAGAGAATAAACTTTTTTAAAAAAATTAATATTTTGAAAACATACAGTTATATCAATTTTTAAAAACAAGTGTCATTTTAAAGAGCGTGGAAAAAAAAAGTGTCTGTGTCATATTCAATCCTTCCTTTAGGCCTTTACATTATTTCTCAGGTTTTTCCCCCCCTCATGTTATAAACCTTATAGGCCATCCAGCTACATACATCTTTGCATTCCTGTCTTATTCTTTAAATCTCTTCATATGAAAATTTCTGGATCATACTGTAAGACTTTTGATACTCTCCCACCTTACTCTCTCCAGAACAGTAGTAGTTTATAAGCATTTGCAAGATAAGGATGTCTGATGGACCCACTCCAAGTCTGGGTGTTCCTGTTCTCCAACTTTCTGAGAGGTGCAGGCAAAAGTGTTGTTTAAATGTGTGTTTTGAACACTAATGAATATTTCATGAAATGTTGAGTTTTGTTTTTAAATTCTGTATCTGATACAGTTTTTTCTTACTAGAAAGAAATGTTACATTTTCTCATGGTTAGGCATGAAAATCATCCCTTCATGTTTGCGTCTTTGGCATCATTGTTAGGGGGCCGTCTATCCCATTATCACAAAAATGTTCATCTGCAGTTTCTTCTTGTACTTTAATTTGATTTAATGTGCAAATTTTTATTCTTTTCCAAATGGTAAGCCCTTGTTCCAAGTTACTAATTCATTCTTTTTTCACTGATGAGAGGTTACTTTTTCATATCCTGAATTCTTACATACAAAATGTTCTCTGAATTGTTTGTGTTGGCAGGATTTTAATTGTTCTACTGATCCTTTTCTCTGCTAGACTATAATCCATAATGGCATGAAGAGAACTTGTTTATCTGTTTTATGGCTGTATTTATCCTTTCCCCTAGGAATCTTGCCTGGTACACAGTAGGTGGTCAACATTGTATCTGGTGCATGAATGACTCAGCCTGTTCCATCACAGTGTGTTCTAATTATTATAGCTATCTGATACCTGGTGGGCAGGTTCTCCCTCATCTCTCTTTCTTTTCAAATGTTTCCTGGCTGTCCTTAAAGGACACACTTAACTTTAAAAAAGATCTTTTCCATAATTATCCTTAAAAATACTATTACTTAAGTATAACTTGGTTAGGAATGTGGCAAGTTTATAAGTTAATTTCAAAGAAGTGACAACTTAGATATTGTGACAGCCTATCCAGGAAGATGGTATATTTCTCTGTTCATCCTTTATACATCTAGATAAGCTTAGCAAAATAAACTTCATGAATAAAAAATATCATTTCCTTAAGAAGGTACCATACTTTTCTTATTTGGTTGATCTGTAGGTATTTTATTTGTTGTTCTTGCAGGCATCTCATTTCTCATAGCTTCCTTTCCTTCCCTCAGCTCTGCTTCCTCTGGATCTTGCCCATCCCCTAGAAGGAAAGGACAGGACAGGAAAGAAAGAGAAGGCGATGGCTATTGGGCCTCTGCCCCTGGCAGCTAAGGTGAGTGCATGTTTCTCTCTAAACCCTCTCCCTTACTCCTTAGCACTTATACCTGTACCATATGTGGGCTTCACTGCAGAGGATGGGGCTACTGTGATCTCAGAATGTTGGATATTTCCCATAAAGCCCCCCTTAGTGTACCTCAGCTCTGTCCTCAGCAGCCCACTTCCTTATTCAGCTGGAAGCCCTGGCCTACCAAGCTTTTGGTGCCATTCAAGCATCATTGAAGGAATAAAAATCATATGAAAGATAGTCTGGGTGCTTATCGGGTTTATGGACTCTCAGGGAACATAAGAGAGGTCATATCGCTCAAATAAACAAACAAATATATAAAATGTTAAAAAAAAAAGAAAATGGAATTTGCTAGTTTTATTAGAACCTGGAGTTGCTGCTGCTCTGGAAAAAGAAGATATCAGGGGGACTTGGCCCCAGGAGACCCTAAGTTTTGTTTTGTTTCTTATGGTTAGGCTTACTTAACTTTGTTTCTCTAAAAACGGTGTTTTTCTCTATTCATAAGATCATGTATTAGCGTTCTCTCAGATATGTCACTTGTTTATTTATCAAAAGAACAAGTTTAAAAAGGGCTTCAAGAAGACAAGTACTAACTGTTGTGATTTATGTTTGTCCTACTCTCTCTCCTTAGTATTACCAAGCTCAGTTATAAAAGGCATCATAACAATAAAATCTTTAAAAAAAAAAAAAAAGGCATCATAACTCACAAAAACAGGCAGAAGAAAGAGGGAGTTTCCAGAAAAGAAGGTTTAAAGGGGGAGCATTCAGAAGATTTTGGTTGATGAAGGTTGTGGTTGGCTGTCAGGAGGCTTGGTTTTATTTTATTTAGTTAAAATAGTGTTAATTAAGATTTTAAATCAGATTTTTTTTTCCCAGGTGTAATTTTATTTTATTTTTTAAAAGATTTTATTTATTTACTTGACAGAGATCACAGGTAGACAGACAGGCAGGCAGAGAGAGAGAGAGGAGGAAGCAGTCTCCCTGCTAAGCAGAGAGCCCGATGTGGGGCTCGATCCCAGGACCCTGGAATCATGACCGGGGCTGAAGGCAGAGGCTTTAACCCACTGAGCCACCCAGGCACCCCCAGGTGTAATTTTATGTAAGATAACCCATTTTAAGCATATTATTCATTGAGTTTTGACAAATTTATGCACCAGTATAGTCATTACCCCAGTCAAGCTACATTAACAGTTTCCTTACCCCAGAAAACGTTGTCACCCCTTCCAGTCCACATCCCCTGCCTCAGGCAATCACTGGTTTGATTTCTGAATACTTCAGTATGTATTTCCTAAAAACACGCTCTCATTTTACATCATCAAAATATAATTACCAAATGAGGATACTTATGTGGACACAGTACTGTTAACTAACCTACAAACCTTACACAAATTTTGCCACAAATTGGGTCTTTATCTGGTCCAGGACCTAATCCAGATCACAGCTGGCATTCAGCTGTCACATCTCCTTAGCCTCCCTTCACCTGGAACAGCTCCTCAGTCTTCATCTTGGATGACCTTGACACTTGGACCTGGGATGTATCAGTGAAGCACTGGAGCTGTTCTCCTTTTTCCATCTTTCCTTTTTAGGCTGGTCATGGGACTATGAATCGCCCAAACAGGACTTGTATTTGCCTTTAAACTACATCTTCTTTTTATGAATATACATACTAGCTGTGTAGTTGTAAAAAAAATTTTTTAAGACAATAATATATAGTTCCAGGTTTCAAACTGTCAAAAATAAGCACAGGCACACATTCTTCTGGCCTTTTAAATACCTGTTTACATGCTTGCCCAGTTTTATACTGGGTGGTTTATATATAAAAGAAGGCTTTTATGCAGGGTGGACATTAATCCTTTGCCATAAATCATTATTATTTATTCCCTGTCATTTCTCTTAAATGTGTTTATAACATCTTCTGCTATAAGTAAGTTTTGGAGTTTAATGCAGTTAACTTTCCTTTTCCCTTTATTTGGCTTTGGAATCGTGCTATGAAAGGCTTTCTGTACCCTAAGAGTATATAAACATTTTTCTACATTTTCTATTAATTTTATTCTTTTAAACTGACATCCTTGAGCTATCTGGAATTTATCATATATTAACGTGAGGTTAGAATCTAACTTCACTTAACAATGTGGTGTAGTATTTTGTTGTCCATCCGTTCACTCAACAGGGACTGAGCACCTGCCTACCACATGTTAGGCAGTATTCTAGACACTGGGAAAATGGTGGTGAGTGAAACAGGCTCAGTCCCTTTCTCCTAGGTCCTGTCTTACAGAAAGGGGAGGCAGCAGAGAAGAAATAATTACTGAGGACATTGTTAGGTGCTGTGAAGGTCACATAGCAGGGCGGCATGGTGGAGTGTGATGTCTGTTTTAGCTGGGCAGAGCCGGAGTGGCACTCTGGAAGAGATGGGATTCCAACTGGTGTAATCTGAATAATCTGCTTCTTTCCATAGATTGGAAATGCTACCTTTAATGTATGCTATGTTTATATATACGTTACGTAAGTTTTTCTAGATTCCGTTCAATCGCTCTATCTCTGCTATAGTACCACACTATTTTATTTGTTTAGAATTTATTTTGTTATTTCATAAAGCAAATTCTCCCTTGGCTTTCTTTCCAAAATTTTGCATTACAGTACTATTCTTTTACAGTCACCCTTATAGTCAAATTTTATTACTTTTTATCAAGTTTTAACAGTAACAGTTAAAAAGTATGCAATTCTGATTTGAATTCCATTAAATCTTTATCAATTTGAGGAAGACTGCCATCTCTTACAATGTTTATTCTTCCTATTAAAAAACTACCCTTCATTTTATTCAGATCATTCATAATGGCTTTTGTTAAGTTTGATCACAAGGATCTTGCATATCCCTGTTAAGTGTATTCTGAGGTGTTTTGGTTTTTTGTTGCTATTGTGACTGTGATTTAAACACGATTGAGATTTAAAAAAAACAAAAACAAAAACAAAAACTGGATTGCTGGGGCACCTGGGTGATTCAGTCAGTTAAGCATCTGACTCTTAGTTTTGGCTCAGGTCATGATCTCAAGGCCCTAGGATCCAGCCCCATGTTGGGCTCCATGCTCAGAAGGGAGTCTGCTTGAGATTCTCTCCCTCTGCCTGTGTACCCCCACCCCAACTCACAAGCTCGTACATGCATTCTCTCTCAATAAATAAATCTTAAAAAAATAACATAAAAATTGGATTGCTAAGAATTATATCTGAAGAAAGACATTTTGTTGCTGTGGTGGCCTCAAATTTCATCACTGTCATACCTTCTTTATAAATTATGCTTTGATCACTTAAAATATCCCCACTTATTCCATTTGGTTCTCAGTCTTTCAAAGGATAACAATATCAAAAAACCTGCGTCTTTAGGTTTAAGAAAACATCTGCACGAAAGAGACAAACCCATGAAGCTGTTTATTTCAAACACCATGAGTTAACCTGTGGTTTTTAATGTAGCGTTGGGGAGAAAAGACCATACTAAGTGGAAAGGCAAAAGGGAAAAACCTCTGAAGGGATTAACAACAAATACATTTTGTGAACAGTATCATTAAGTTTTGGTCTTTAGGAGCCCTTCTAAATAACTCAGGGGTCCACAGGATGTTTTATAATAGAGACAAGCTCTGGGACAGTAAGCTCTGGGAGCTCCGCACTGAAGCTGATGAGAATCCAGGAAGTGGGAATACTGGCATATAGCCCACAGGAGTCTGAATCTGGGCTTTTAATTTTGCCCAATATATTCAGCTAACAAGTCAATTTATTGAGGAAAAAAAAGTGACTTAATTTTTGGAAAGAGAATATCCTATTTCTGTTACCTTTTTTCCTGTTCCCACATACGTTCTATTCATATGTTTTCCTCCTAGTTTCTTTTTTTTCTCCTTGTTTTTTATTTACACTGGCCTGCTGTATCTTGTCTCTACCCTGCCACCCCTCACCCCACACACATACACACTTTAACTTTCTGGTATGTGGTTTAGGAATATCTCTTGTATGTGTTAGATTTGAAGCCAATTTTAGAGTTTTTGTCTTTTAATAGAGAGTCAACTCATTCACGTATGTTGTTATATACGTATCACGTCTTTTTTCTGATTATTTAATGATTTATGTTTATTATGCTTTTTTGTTTCCTTTCTTTATATTTGTTAAACTAATGATTTTTCTTGGTTCCTTTTTTTCCTTTCATAAAATGGAAATTCAGCCACATAATTATGTCCTTCTAGAAGCTACCTTCACATTTTTTGACACTATTTGTGATTTTTAACATTATGTTGATATATGATTAAATAAATATTAGGAGGAAATAATAAGGTAGAAAGAGAATGAACTCTGCCTCAGTGCTGACACTTTTCCTAGAAGTTCACAGCAAGCAGGATGTAAAATACACATATTCCTTAGGGTGGGCTTCATCCCATCTCTGGTATCCAGGCCTTTTCTCTCCACTACTTTTCTCCCCTTTGCCCACTTACATAGCACAGCACTCTTTGTCCTTAAATGAAAGCCTCCTCAGTGGCTTTATCCCCATTTCCTTGTCCTTACTTCTTTCCATATCCACCGCCCCTCCCACCACACACTCTCTCTCTCCCTCCCTCTCTCACTTGCTCTGATGAGGGTTGGCCTTTCCTCTAACAACACGAGGAGAGAGATGGCCTTGGGTTTGAGTCCCAGCTGTGTGATCGTGGAGAAATTATTTAGCCATTCTGATCCTCAGATTCTTCATCTGTAAAATGATGACTTTAGTGCTAGCCATCTAGCAGATTGTCATATGGGGTAATGGGGAGAGGTGTGTGACTCTCCTCTTGGTGCAAAACCCAGTAAAACAGTGAGTACTCAATTAGTGCTCCCTCCTTGTACCAGGCTTCTTCAAGAAACAGAACCCATAAGCTGAAGAGTCCCCACGATCTACCTTCTGCAATCTGGAGGCCAGGAAAGCCAGTGTATAGTGCTACTCCAAACCCAGAGGCCTGAGATCTGGGACTGAGGGTGTAAGTCCTGATCCGAGTATGAAAGCTCAAGAGCTAAGAGTACTGTCTGAGGGCTGTCACAACTCAAGCAGAGCCAGCAAATTTGTCCTTCCTCAGCCTTTTTATTCTCTCTGGGCCTCAATGGATTGGATGATGCCCTCCCACATTGCTGCAGGCTGATCTTTACTCAGTTTACTGACTCACTGGGAGCACCCTCACAGAAACACCTAGAAATAATAACACTTTACTATCTATTTGGGCATACCTTAGCCCAGTCAAGCTGACACATAAAATTAACCATCACACTCATTAAACAGATACTGAATGCTTATTGTGTTTTACTTCCTAATCTAAGGGCTAGAGAACAGGGCTGAAATGGGCTTAGAAATTTGAAATGCCACTTTCAGGTCAAGCTGGGTGTATTCTTGGACTTCTCAACCATATTCTGCAGGTACCCTGTTTGTACATGCTCTCCCTCCATTAACTGGGATTCTGCCTATATTGTAAAGCCTGAAATTCCATTTGCTGCCTGGACATCACTGAGCCTCATGGGGCTCCAAAGAGCTGGCTATGAGTTCCCCTGGGTCTTCCTGCCCTAGCCCAGCAGGGAAAGCACCCTATCTAGCTAACTGCCCTATCAGCCAGACTGGTAAACCCCTCCCAGTCCTCAACCTTAATAGGTTTTGCCTCCCTACCAGCCCATGAAATTGTTCAGACAAGCCGACTGCATCTTCTTATGGTAATCAAGGGTCACCTTGCTCTCTTGTCACTAAAAGGCCTGCCTCCCACAGCCCCTGCTGGTTCACAGGTACACTCCCTGAGTGGCCCTGCATGGGGAGGTAGTTCCTCCTTCCCCAGGCTATGAGAACATGTGACTGGTAAATTGCTGTCAGCCTCTTCTGCCTGGTGCTGGGTGTCATGTGTTCAGTCATCTTGTGCTCTGTAAGGTGCGGGATCCCTCCTTCACCAACAGGGTAAATGGGAGGCCATTAGAACACTACCTACTTTTTGTCAGTGGTAATCTAGGGCAGCCTTCAGTACCTTTCCCTATTACTCTCTAATACCTCCTCTTCCCATCCTTACAAGTCAAAGCACATTCTTTTTATTACTCATTTTATTTAACTATTTGAGAGAGCGCATACGATGGGGTGAGGGGAGAGGGAAAGAGAAATTCTTAAGCAGGCTCCATGCCCAACATGGGGCTCGATCCCAGGACCCTGAGATTACAACCTGAGCCAAAATCAAGAGTCAGATGCTTAACCGACTGAGCCACCCTGGCACCCCAAAGCACTTTATATTACATTTTTCTCTGATTATTTCATGATAATGTACATTTTTTGTTTAGTTTCTTTTGTCAGATAAGACTTTTTTCTCACACAGATCTCTATCCTGTCCCTTCTAACACTGATTTTTTCCCCCCCACTTCCCTCAGGGGGTTTTATTAGCATAATCCTCTGAGCAGGAATTTATAGTTTCAGGAGTCAGTGACCATCAGGGATGTGTCTGTGGATTGCACTTGGGAGGAGTGGATTTGTCTGGATTCTGCTCAGAGGAACTTGTATGGGACAGTGATGCTACAGAACGACAGTGACTTGGTTTCACTGGGTAAGACCTCTTGTTCTAATTCAAAACCTCCCTACTGACATTTTTCCCCACCTACTGCCACCTTGTACAACCAAATTCAGGAATTTGCACTTGCAATCCTCATTGATAGGTCATTGTTTTAGGATGGTTGCTTGGTGTCCTCTCTGGACATGGAATGGAAAATGGAATCTTCAGAAGGCCTGATGGGGAAGGGACAAGGACAGGTACTAAGAGTGGTTATTATACTCAGTTCAGAACCCAAATGTAGTGTCTCTCCCCCAGAGCAGGGCATCAGCTTTCCAAACCAAATGTGATTTCTCAGCTGGAACTCGCAGAACTGAGCTGGATGACAAATGGACTTAGAGAGTGCCTCTCTCCAGGTACACATCAGGCTTCAGGGACTTGTTACATGAGTGTGTACCCACGGAAATCCCTACAGAGCTCCCTCAGTCTCCTGGAGTGACTGCAACCCTGCCTGCCGTTTATTCCCTCAAATGTCTCTGCATTACTCATGTCACTCATCCTTTATCCGTCTCGCAAAAACCCTCACCATGGAGGGAAGTAAGAGTGTAGGAGGATCAAATAACTACTACATTTACACACTTAATTTATTGCTGTGAACATCAGTAAATGTACCAATTATTATTGCTTTTCTGTCTTCATCTATAGTTTGAATCCCTGTCTATCTTCTTATCTTCTTCCACTTTATATTCTCTTTCCTCTGTTTCATGAGTCTTTCTTCTCAGCCATAATCTGTATCCATGGCTTCATTCATTTAAATGTTTGTCAGCTGTCTTAAAGGAAACTGGGGTTTTTCTCCCTGAGTTGCAAACTTGTACATGTGTTTTAGTCTTCATTTGAAAACAAATGAAGATGACGTTAGCTTTTCTATTTTCACTAGTAACCTCACGTTCTATACATTCCCTTTCTCATTCCTCAGGTGTCAATCTGGATTCCATTCTCCTCTAAATATTTAATGTCTTTTTTGGTCTTTGTTAACTGGTTTCTAATCCCCCTCACAAGTGAAATTTCTGTTAGAGGTTATCACTGACTTTATTCTGGGAAAAACAAAACAAAACAAAACAAAACATTTTACAGTCTTTTTTCCTCTACTCAATATGAAAGCATTTCTTCTTGTACATTTTTTTTTTAAAGGGAAAGGCACATATTTTTTAAATCTCTGAATAGTATATGGCTACCTAAGTATAAAGCAATAAAATAAATCAGTAAAAGAACATATTGATAGGAAAAAAGACCAAACAAACAAAGAATCTTATGAATGCGTTTCCAGTAAGCTTTCTAAAGAATAAGATTTGGGGCACCTGGGTGGCTCAGTGGGTTGAGCCTCTGCCTTCGGCTCAGGTCATCTCAGGGTCCTGGGATCCAGCCCCGCATCGGGCTCTCTGCTCAGCAGGGAGCCTGCTTCCCCCTCTCTCTCTGCCTACCTCTCTGCCCACTTGTGATCTCTCTCTCTGTCAAATAAATAAATAAAATCTTAAAAAAAAATAAAGAATAGGATTTTACAAGAATCACTGGGTCAAAAGATGTATTATGACTCCTGCTACACATTGTACAACTTTGGATATTTTATGCCTTTCAGTGCTAATTTATTAGATATAAAATGATCCCTGAAGGTAGCTTTAATTGCCTTTACTATAGATTCTGTGATTTGATGACTACTGCTATTTGTATTTAATCTTATGTAAATAATCTTTTTATTCAACAAACATTTTGTGAGCACTAGGCCCTGTTCCTAGCACTGTGGCCATAGCACTAAACAAGACAGGCAGCTTCCCCAGGCAGCTTATAGTCTACTGGGGGAGACAATAAATTAATAAAGAAAGCAAGCATGGAAGGAGAAGGGAAAGGAAAGGAAGGGAATGAACAGCGTAGAGTCCTAGTGCTATGTGGAAAAAGCAAGCAGCATAAGGGAACTAGATCAGTTAACAGAAGCTTTATTTTAGAAGGAGTGATCAGTGAGGGCCTCTTTTTGAAGGTGTATGTTGAACAGGTAACTCACAAAGTGATGGGCCATGTAGGAAACCATTCTGAGTCCAGGGAGCAGCAGGTGCATCCTACATGGTCTTGTTTGATGGGAAGAATGCCAGGAGATGTAAAGATTTCCTTAAAGTTAGTCTTTCAGTCCTTTTCTGGAAAAAAAAAAATTATTTCTATTATATCTTTAAATTTCTATGAGCCACCTTCTCATCCTGAGTGTTCCTTCTTTCTTAACAGCAATATTTTTAATGCATGCATTTGTCTGTATGAGAATATTTAAGTTGCTTTTTGTTGTTGTTGTTTTCTGTTTGCTTCGTTTTTGGTATATGTTTGCAGCATTTTTTCCCTTGTTCTCCAGATTACTTTAGTAGGTTTATATATGCCTTTTTCATTATCTCACTGTCATTTTTATTGGGTTTTCTAGAGGCAGCAGAGGCAAATGCATGTATTCTTGATCCTGGGTTTTCCTCTCTCTTCTTTACTGTACAGGCTGCTCTGTTGGGCTAAATCTAAAGACTCTTCATTTGTTTATGCTTGCATCTCACATTATATTTTGCCTTGTCTCTCTGAATGTCTGTCTAGCCACTAGTATGCAGGCTCACTGAATTGTCATGATTGAGCTAACTTTGCTTTATACTCCCTGCCTGGCATGTTGCCTGCCAGAGTAGGTATTTAATATATGTTTGTTAAGTGAATATTGAATGACATCAAGGAGAATTTTTAGAAATTAGATGAAAATACAGGTTTGAAAGTTACAATCCTATCTGTGACATTTGTATCGTGAGTACTATTAATTATCAGGATGAGGGAATGAGAAAGGCAAAGCAGCAAGGATGGAACCCTAAAGGACAGTAAGATTGATTTGGGGCCAAAAATGCCCCAGTGAAGGGTCATACCCCAGTGAAAGAGTCATCAAAGGAGGAGAGAATGTAGGGAAAGCCAAGGGAAGAGAGAAGAAGTGGGAAGAGTAAACCTGCCAACCAAGAACTGGAGGGTGCTGTTGGCCTTAGCCAGAAGGACTCTAAGGATGTGGCGTGGGGAAGGGCACTCTTGTTGCAGAGGGAAATGGGCTGTAGGTAGATGAGTAAAGAAGCAAACAAGTAAAGACATTACAGACTAGTTGTTTCAACAGGGTTCACTTCAGAGGGCAAGGAAGAAAGGGCAAGAGCTGAGGCAAGATGGAGGTCGGGTACCTCTGGTGTGTTTACCAGCAAAACGACTCAAGCGTATTTACAGGAGCAGAGAGGAGAAACCAAAGCCCCAGAAAAGTGGAGCCAGAGGATGAAGCCCAGGAAATTGGTGGTGTGCTAACTCTGGGTCTTGTTTTTTCCAGGTTTCGATGTTATTGCCAGATAAATCTACCTTTTAGTCTTCTGTTCAAAACCAAGACAAAAAAGCATGGAGGACTGAGTGCTGTGCTCTGCTCTTGTCCAGCCATCATGACTCATTCTTTGTAACCACCTAAAGGGGTAGGTACTGCAGCCCCCACTCTTAGACCGGTTCGGAGAGGGAATGACATGCTGGAAGTTGAACACAGGTTTCTGGTTTTGTTTTGTTTTTGCCTTCAAGTTTAATGCTAATTCTGAAACAAAAAAGTTGTAACTTTCTTTGCCTGCCTTGCTGTGACAAATAGAACCGTAGTGTCCTGGCCCAATTTTTCTTTTAGATGATTGTTTTCTTTCTTACTTTTTTTTAGAGAAAGGTAGTGAGTTTGGTGGGGGTGGTGGGGAGGCGCAGAGGGAGAGAGAAAGAATCCATGCTCGGCACAGAGCCTGACATGGGGCTCAATCCCACGACCCTGAGATCATGACCTGAGCCCAAATCAAGAGTCAGATGGTCAGCCAATTGAGCCACCCAGGCACCCCAGATAATTGTTTTCTTTTTCTGTATGAAGGTTTTCATGTGTATAGGTCTTGAATGCTTTATTAGATATTGCCTATATTTGATAAAAGTTAAGTAGAAAATGTGCAGATAGAAGTTCTGTTAGAGACAGCATTATCACTAGTAAACTTGTTAATGTTGAGACAAAGATGGGAATTATTAGCAATGTGGAAAGCAGTGAGGTTTTAGCCTCTAATCAGTGGTCATTAGACTTAAATCAGTTATGAAGTACAGTCATGAAGGAAACAAACAAGAACATGTGCAAAGTATTAAAATCTATTACCAAAGATCATGTCTATGAAATAAGATACGGTTAGGGATCCTGTAACATTTTAAGCCCTCGGGAAGCCACCCTTTATTACCCCTAAATGTAGAAACCTATTATTTGTGTTTTATACATGACTTTGTATCATTCTCAGAAATGTACTGGGTGAAAAACTGTGTGTGTGTTTCTATGTCTGTGTGTGTGTGTGTGTGTATGTGCATGTGTACATTAACATATATGTACACAAACACACAGGATTTATATACTGTTACAGAGTTACAGAGTCCCTATTTACAGAGTCCCTTCTGCTAAGCTGAGCCTCCTTCATGTTTACTACAACCCTGTCTTTGCCTCCATCAGTAGGAAAACTAATCTGAAAGACCATAATAAATGTAGAGGTATCCAAAGTGCATTGATCCTTACACAGCGCAAACCCACACCTGCCTTGGGGCCTCTGCATTGGTGGTTCTTTCTGTGTGGGTTGCTCTCCCCGTGATAGTCCTGTGACCCTGTCCTTAGCCTCTAAAGTCTTGGCTTCAATATCATCTTTTCATTGTGGTCTTTCCTGAGACTCTCTGTGAAATTACAAACCATTCCCCTCACCATCATGCTCCCTGCTTCCATCTTACTGCTTTTATTTTTTTCTGTAAGGCATGCCACTTAAATTTTAAGTATTTTACTTATTTATTATGTTGGTTGCCTTTCTTCCTCTCATGGAAATATAAGTTCCTTAGGCCAGAAATGTGTTTTGTTCATCGTTAGCACTCTAATCAGCACCTGGGTCAACAGGGATTCTTGAAGAGATAATTCATGTTCAGAGGGTCAGTCTGGCTGCTAGATGGAGAATGCACTGTATAGTAAGTAGCGAGAGTGTTAAGTAGGAAGTCCAGTCAGGTGAATACTGAAGTTATCTAGTGGAGTGGAAGGAGTAACTTACCAGCTACACAGGGGATTGAAGAAAGACAAAAAGAAATACAAACTTGCCGTAGGAAGAGCAGAACCTGCTGCCCGAGGGCTGTACCTGCCCCAGTTCTCTTGGGGCAGGTACAGTGGGTACCGTAGAGGCTCTTGGCCTCCTCTATGACCAGTGTCAGCCATAAAGACTGAAGGATCTGTGTTCTCCCAGATGCCTCGGTCCTGGGGGCTCTTGTTCATATCCTGATGAGTACCAAGATTATATAAATCCTATAACTAGACGTTCTAAGACAATAAGGAGAATGAGCTATCACTCCAAAATCCTGTTTAGGAAAAAAGGAAGAGAGGGCTATATATTTTTTTAACACAAAATAATCATGGTAATGATAACAGCTAACAATCAATGACCAAGCATATTGCTGTGCATGTTAACAGGGTGCTTGTTTAATGAGACAGCAAAACAGCAAGCATCTGAAACCTCATCCAGTCCTAGAAGAGCTACAGTTTTTGATCTTTAGTGCTCTACTCCCAACCCCTCAACACTTCACTAATTCGGAGTACAGTTACCCTAACAATTTTATGTTTTCCAGGGAGACAGTCATGTGATCTGAGAAAAGTAAAATTTCCTCTCCTCTAAGTTGTCTAATGTGCTGGTCACACTTTGGGAACACTATTAAATAGTAAGCATCTGTTCCTTGATTCTGTTGTTAGTGTGAATTCTGGTGTTTTATGTGTATTTGATACATTGCTTATACTTTTGTTTTTGAATCAGGATCCAACGTTGGATATTATCAAATACTTTTGAAGCATCCCTCATGTCCTACTAATATATTATTATATGTGTTATCAATATATTCATATAATTATATGAATTTTTACATATTATGTAATATGTAATGAATAATTACATATTATGCAATATATTGTATTATACAATACAATATTGTATTTATTAAACCAATATATACAATATATTGTAATATGTAATGTAGTATTGTAATATTAATAATGTAATGTAATTAGTAATTAGTAATGTAATATTAATATGGTATATAATGTTATATGATGTATTATATATATTATGTAATATAACATATTATATTACTATATTAGTAGCATCCTAATAGTGACATTCTGCAACTCCTGGATAAATCCTTTGTTCAAATCAAATATCTAAGCAGTAGTTCAGGAATGGCTTCAGTATACTACAGTTACTAAATCTTTCATACTTAAGAATGGGTTTTGGGGGACGCCTGGGTGGCTCAGTTGGTTAAGCGGCTGCCTTCGGCTCAGGTCATGGTCCCAGCGTCCTGGGATCGAGTCCCATATCGGGTTCCTTGCTTGGTAGGGAGCCTGCTTCTACCTCTGTCTCTGCCTGCCTCTCTGCCTACTTGTGATCTCTCTCTCTCTGACAAATAAATAAATAAAATCTTTAAAAAGAAAAAAAGAATGGGTTTTGGTTTTCTCTACAGCATGTGTGGAGTACTGGCCATGTGCAATTCTTGAGTCACATTGGTCTTTCCTCAGTCCCTTGAAGACATGGCTTCACTGTCTTTCTGGAGCAGTTGCTTCAGTTGGTTTAAAAATAAATTGTTGGTAATCCATTTTTCTTTTCCTGCAGCAAATCTCCAGAATTAACTTTTAAATTAGATCTCCAAATTCCATGAAGATATATGGAGTCTATTAAGTTTTCTTTAGTACATAGTGATATTTCAACTTAAAATTACTAGTATTTTCCAAAATTGCAAATATTTTGTTGTTCTCATTTTAAGAAATGTCTTATAGACAAAAGAATATGTAAAATACATGTACTATTTAGCAAAAATCTACATAGAAGAGGCCTTTATAAGTACTAATTTTTTTTCTTACATCAACACTATACACTAGGTGCCATTTAACAGCTGAGCAAACAGGAACACAGACAGGTTAATGTAACCTTCCCAAGGTCACACAGCTAAGTGGAGCCAGGTAGCCTGGTTCCAAAGTTGTTGTCTTAACCATTATGCCATACTGCTTCTCTTTATAGTTCGTGATGATAAAGATGAACAAATAAGGAAAGCAAACACTCAGGCACTAGAACCCAGATTTAGAAACAGAACATTGCTTGTATATTAGGAGTGCTTTGTGTGAGCCTCCTTATTCATGTCCTCTTACCCAAGACAGAACCATTCTTCTCACATTTGTGAGAATTCCCTTTCCTCGCTTTTACTTACAGTACTGCCATCCATAAAGGAATCTCTAAACAATACATTTAGTTTTAGTCTGTTTTTAAACTCGATCTAAATGGACTCTTACTATATACATTTTTGTGTGTGACTTTGCTTAAATTATTTATTCATTCTGATTATTTTACAGAGCTTTAGCTAATGTTCTCTGTTGGTTCAGGTTGCTATCACAGAACACCATAGACTTGGTAGCTCTAATATCAGACATCTATTTCTCATAGTTCCTTGGAGGCTGGAAGTCTGAGATGAGAGGCAGCATGGTTGGCTTCCTGGTGAGGGCCCACCTCCTGCTTCATGGACAGCTGCCTTCACACTACATCTGCACATGACAGAGAGCATAGAGAGGGGAAGCAAGCTCTGTCATGTGTCACTTCTTATAAGGGCTTTACCTTCATGACTTAATGACTTCCAAAGGTCCTCCCCCTCCTAAAGTTATCGTATTGGGGATTAGGCTTCAACACATGAGTTTTGGGGAGACATGAACATGACATTTTTTTTAAAAAAGATTTTATTTATTTATTTGACAGAGAGAGATCACAAGTAGATGGAGAGGTAAGCAGAGAGAGAGAGAGGGAAGCAGGATCTCTGCCGAGCAGAGAACCCAATTCGGGACTCGATCCCAGGACCCTGAGATCATGACCTGAGCTGAAGGCAGCGGCTTAACCCACTGAGCCACCCAGGCGCCCTAAACATGACATTTTTAACATTCACTGTTTTCAGTTATTCTGTTGTCATAAATATTTCACAATTTAGTTATCAATTCTATTGCTGGTAACATATGGGTGGTTTCCAGTTGTGTGCTCTTATGTACAATGTTACCTTAAAAATTATGAATTGTGGTGTACCTTTGCAAAGCAGATTCCCTAAGCGTATGTACCTACTAGTGGGTTTACTAAATCACAGTCTCTGTGCCTGTCCTATATTACTAGGTAGTGTTAAACTTTCTCAAACACCTGAACCAAATTACATTTCCACCAGTGGTATGTGAAATTTCCATTACAACACATCTTTCTAAAATCTGAAGCTATCAGTCTGAACTTTCTTTTCCCTCAAGTGGATGTTACTCACTGGAGCATTTTTAATCTCCCTTCCCCTGGATACTGTTGAGATTGGGTATCTTTGCTTGTTTACTCACCATGTTTCCTTTTCTTAAGTGCTTATTCAAGTCGTTTGCCCATTTTTCTGGTGGGCTTAGTGTTCCACAGACACTGTTTTCCAGATCTAGGTTCTAGTCCTGTATGGGCCATGTGTTGCAAAGATCTCCTCCCAGTATGTCACTGTTTTTGTTTACTTCCTTTTCGATACCTTTTGATGACTGGGAGCATTTCATTATTCTTCCAGTATTTATTTTCCAGGTGGTTTTTATGTTTTTTTCCTCATTCTCCTGTTTTTGTTTCAAAACTTTATTTCTTAAACCTCTACATAGTTTCCAAATTTGTCATTTTCCGTGTATCTCTTATCTTGAATGAGGGCAGTTCGGTCTGGAGTTTGTATTTGTCTAACAGTGTGAATGGCTCCTCTTTTGCCCTTTATATTGCTTACTGGGTAGAGCTTTGGTTGGACAGTTGGATGTAATATAGTGACGGGGCAGGAGGCAGCCTCCAGTTCATGTGTCGCCTGTTGATATCCACACTTGATTGGATAGGTCCTTTCTGGGGTTACCTAGTGGTGTGTGTGTTTTAGAAGTGGAGCCTATATGGCTTTCCACTTTTTCTCTTTTTTTACATAAGCAGGCCAGGTTGCAAGGAGGTGGTCTAGTTAATGCATACCTCATGCTTCATAGTAAAGCCTCCTGCCCACAGGCCTTTTTGTTGGTTCAGTATTGATCTTGGCTCTTGTAATTTTGATCAAGCTGACAGCTGATTCTCAGACTGTAGTTTTCTGTCCTCTGCCTCTCATTTCTCCTGGCCGTTGTGTCTAGGATAAGAAGTAGGATCTGAGAAAATAAAGTCTGAGTGGTCACAAGGTCCCTCCTTCAAGGCCCTATCTCAAGTAGCTCGACAGATCCTGCTTTGCCTCTTCCTGCCACCAGTTCACATCTCTAATGAATGAGTATTTAGGAAATGGTAGGGCCCTTTGGGCCCCTCTTACTTAAAGAGAATGAGAAACTTACAGCCTGTTGAAAGTTGGTGGTGAGGGGACCCTTTATATTGTGTCATCGTCCTGTAAGTTTCAAGTAGGTTGTGGTATTTTATATTCCAAACAAGTGTGCTTCTGAAGGGTAGTTTATATGCATTATCTCACTTAATCCTCATCTGATTATTTTTATCTTTATTTTATATCTGTGAAAACTAAAATCCAGAGAAACAACTAGTTAAGAGGGTAAGTTAACAGCCAGGGTTTAAAGCCAAGTGTGTCTGACTCCAGAGCCAACAGTTTTTCACGGTGTCACACTGCAGTGTTGTACAAAGATTTAGTGTCAGAATTAGAGGCAGCATTGCAGGGGAGAAGAAACTGCTGGTGGGAATACCAGGACTTTCTGATCTGCCTGCCCCGATCCCAGCTTATCCGTATTTCCCCTTCATTCCATCTTCATTATTCAGCCTTGTCCAGAGGTCAATGATTTCAGTGTCCATCCCTTCTGCATACACAGGCTTACTCTTTTCTCTGCTTACTACCTCCTCTAGTTCTTCTGTTATTTATGAACTGGTTCACTGTTCTTTCTCTCCCTTCTGTTTTTCTTCCTAACTGTAGACATCTCTGAAAGCTCTCACTTGTGTCCCACAGTTATTCTCAGTTTCTTTCTCTCATTCCCATCATATACAGTTTTTTCTCTTCCAGCACAGAAACCAATGTATATTTGAATTTCTTTTTTTTTTTTTTTTCAGACTGGGAAACAAGACTTGAAACCAGAGAATCAACAACAAAGCCTATCATTCATTACTGAAGATTTACCCTATGGGGTAATAATGGAAAGAGGTCTCTGGCCTTCTTTAGGGGAAGCCTGGGAACCTGATAATTGGTTAGATGGAAAAGAGAAAAACCAGGACAGACATCTGCACCAAGTTACTCATAAGGAAACCCTCCCTGAAAGGAGGGCATGTGGAGGTCATGAATTTGAAAGCTGTTCTAGTCAGAGGTCAATCCTTGATATACAACAAAGTGTTCCTGTGGGACAAAGGCCCCATAATCAGAATTCATGTGGCGAAGACACTAAACAGAATTCTGAATTAATTAAAGCTCAAAGTATGTTTGTAGGAAAGAAAATCTATGAATGTAATGAATGCAGGAAAAACTTCAGTCAGAGTTCATCTCTTCTTAAGCACCAGAGGATTCATACTGGGGAGAAACCCTATAAGTGTAATGTATGTGGAAAACACTTCATTGAACGCTCCTCCCTTACTGTACATCAAAGAATTCATACTGGAGAGAAACCCTACAAATGTAACGAATGTGGGAAAACCTTCAGCCAGAGCATGAACCTTACTGTTCATCAAAGAACTCATACCGGAGAGAAACCCTATCAGTGTAAAGAGTGTGGAAAAGCTTTCCGTAAGAATTCATCCCTTATTCAACATGAAAGGATTCATACTGGAGAGAAACCATACAAATGTAATGAATGTGGGAAAGCTTTTACCCAAAGCATGAATCTTACAGTTCATCAGAGAACTCACACAGGAGAAAAACCCTATGAGTGCAATGAATGTGGGAAAGCCTTCAGTCAGAGCATGCACCTTATTGTACATCAGAGAAGTCATACTGGAGAAAAACCCTATGAATGTAGTGAATGCGGAAAAGCCTTTAGTAAAAGCTCAACCCTTACCCTACATCAACGAAATCACACTGGAGAAAAACCCTACAAATGTAACAAATGTGGGAAATCCTTTAGTCAAAGTACATACCTTATAGAACACCAGAGACTTCACTCTGGAGTAAAACCTTTTGAATGTAATCAGTGTGGAAAAGCTTTCAGCAAGAATTCATCTCTTACTCAACATCGGAGAATTCATACTGGAGAGAAACCTTATGAATGTATGGTATGTGGAAAACATTTCACTGGGCGATCTTCCCTTACTGTACATCAGGTTATTCATACTGGAGAGAAACCTTATGAATGCAATGAATGTGGAAAGGCCTTTAGCCAGAGTGCATACCTTATTGAACATCAAAGAATTCATACTGGTGAGAAACCCTATGAATGTGATCAGTGTGGAAAAGCCTTCATTAAGAATTCATCCCTTATAGTGCATCAGAGAACTCATACAGGAGAGAAACCCTATCAGTGTAACGAATGTGGAAAAGCCTTCAGTCGGAGTACAAACCTTACACGACATCAGAGGACTCATACGTGAGTTTTTTCATTGAACCCTTCACCAGGATTAACTCTTCAGTGATAATCAGATAAATCATGTAACACAGAAACCTAATAAATGTAATTATTATAGGAATCTTTTAGGTGAAGTATAAGTTACTATATCAGATAATACTAATTCAGAATGTAAAACATTCCTTTACACTGGAAGCTTTAAATAGCTAATGTTCTAAACAAAGAAGATTCATGAATATAAGTTCTATTGTATGTCATACTGTAGATCTTTGGATATCAGAGACTTCACACTGGAGAGAAAAGGTGAGAATGCTAAACTGGACAGCCCAAAGACCTGGTATATAGTCCTGATCTGCCACTAACTTGGACAAGTCACCTACTTTCACCAGGTCACAGTGTCCTTATTTGGTAAATGAGAGATTTTGAATTTAGAAGGTCTCCATGATCCCTATTAATTCTAAAATGCTATAAACCTATAAATATAACCAACACTGGTAAATCCTTGATCTTTTACCATGTTATATGTGTTATCTAGATGCTTCTATTCCACCATCTGGTTTCCTTGGATGTTTTGGGTCAAAATTCTCTACCTCTACCAAATCCTATTATTATCCATCCATGTTCCTCCCCCTCCTCCCATGCTATTATTTTCTCCCATAAATCATAGGCTGGTTGCTACCGGGTGATGAAACAATTGTACGGATCATAATGCAATAGCATGCTATTTTGAGTTCTCAATTAATAGTCCTTAAACTACTCTTAAGCAAGCTAATTATTTAGAAAACAGTATAACTTAAATATAGTCTCTAAGTACATAGGATTCAAACATGTATCTTTTTACCATACTCTGTGTCAAAATGAGAAAGAGAAAAGGCTAGACACTAATAGACAAGAAAATGTGACATAGTAACAAAATCTTTGCAACTCAAAACAATCATAGGTTTTAGAGATCTCTAGTGATGACATTAGATTTAAATGAAATAAATTTCATTGATTTCATACATACTTAAAAAGTGCTAAGTATGTGATAGACATGATTAGAAGATCAAAATGGGTAGGATATATTCTTTGCTTTTTAAAAAAGATTTAATTTATTTATTTGACAGAAAGAGAGATCACAAGTAGGCAGAGAGGCAGGCAGAGAGAGAGGGGGAAGCAGGCTCCCTGCTGAGCAGAGACACCCCCTCCCCATGTGAGGCTTGATCCCAGAAGGCACAGGCTTAACCCACTGTGCCACCCGGGTGCCCCTATTCTTTGCTTTTTAAGGGCTAAACTAAAAATTGGCCTGGGATGGGAAAGGAGGAATTCAAGCAATAATGAGGCGGAATCTAGATAATGTGGTCATTGATTAAATGTAGGAACTTACATTTACTTGGGTGGATAGAGTACCATAATTAAGAACACACAAAGTTGACTGATTTTGTGGGGAAATGATAAGTTCAGTCCGGGAGAATTTTAAGGAGTCTGTGGGTATCCTAGTGAAGATTCCTGACAGACACTAGAATAACTGGCAGGACAATTATGAAGGGTACTCTGAGAGTACTGTCATTGAATGGGGGAGGTAGAGGAAGTGGAAACAGTAGGAGCTGACAGGAAACAGCAACCAAAAGGAAAATGAAAAACAAGGAAAAATTAGAAGATGGTAGCACAAAAGTAAAAGAATTTCACCTAAGGTAAGCATAGTTAATACTTTCATATGCCATGGAGGGTTAAAGTGAGATAAAAATTTTAAATGGCCTTTGGTTTTGGTTACTGAAAGCCTTTGCTAAATATTAGTATGTTGAAGAATGAGTGAAAGGACTCATTAGCTTGCCTGAGAAAGGAGACACTGAGAAAGATAACTAGAGGGAGACTGGCATTGAGAGCGGGTGTATCTATCAAAAGAGCTTTATGGCTACAAATACTGGAAAGCCTGGTTAACAAGGCTTACAAGCGAGCAGGGATTTTTTTCCCCCCTCTTAACAAATCTGGAGGTGGGTGGTATCGTTTCAAAGCAAAATTCAATATCTTTAGTTTGATAGCTTTTCCATCATGGTCACGATGGCTGCTCTGCTTCAGGTAAAGTATCCGATTCAAGGCAGGAAGAAGGAGAGTGGGAAGCACCAGCAACATCTGTGCCTTTTATTAAAAGAGGTTGTCCCAGAAATTGCTCAGCGGATTTTGGCTTGTATCTCACTGACCATAGCTGTGTTACATGGAGGCCAGCAGCAAAGGAGGCTGAGAAAATAAATACTCTTCCAGCCTCTAAAGTGGAGGTAGGCAAAGAAAAGGAGGTTTGAGCAAGGTGTTGATGTGGCCAATACTCTGGCGAGAGTGTGTTTACCTGATGGCTGAAAAGAAAGATGTGGGAGAGTGGAAGGTACAGCACGGAGGGGACAGGCAGCTCAAAGTGGGAAAACAGGACTGGGGCAGAGGCAGAAGCTATAGGAACCTTTTTTGAAGGAAGGAAATTTTTCACCAGGAGAGGTGGGAATCAAGAAGTGATGGGTACAGAACACGTTTGTGGGTGGCAATGGAAGAGGCTCCCTATGGAACTGGGTCCCTGGGCAGGTCAGTCTCTTTGGGCTATGTGACCTCTAAGCTCTAAATCTTGGGGGCTGGAATAAAGACAGAGGGAATGAAACAACCTTATCCTCGGAAACTTAGATCTTTAATACTTGTCTCTTACACCTAGTTTTCTCCTCTGCCTTCACAAGTTTTTTTCTAGAGGAGGCAGAGATAAGAGATGGATAGAAAGTAGATGAAAATGAAAAAGACAACAGCAAAATAAAAGGTCAGAAGGAAGGCACAGGACAAAGAGAAAAGGAAATATGAAACCTACTGAAGCCTAAGATAATGCAATAACTCAAAACTTGGTGAAACATTAACCTATACAAGAAGCAGCTGGAGAAATGAGTCAGCTATACAGAGGTTGCACTATTTTTTCGGGAGTTTTTGGATGCCTTAGGTCCCTGTATGTCAGTTCTCAGTCATTCTGGTCAACAAGTAAGGAGGACAGTCTCTGCACCTCTTCTCTATCCCAGGGCCAAGACACCGGGTTCGAGTTACTAGACATGAGACCTCGAGCAACAAACTGAACATCTGCATGCTTCACTTATTGTTAGTAGTGCAAACTGCACAGCTTGGGATTACAGAAGATACCCATGTAAAGTACTCATAAAAGTGCCCAACACACAGTGCTCCATAAACACATATTATCATTCTCATATACTTGAAAACAAAGTTAACACCCAGACTCCTTAGCATGGCATCCGGAAAATTATCTTGGAATCACTAGACCCTCAAAACAAATGCGGTGCACACACAAAGGCGGTACGTCTATGGGAGGCTGTCCGCCCCTGAGACTGTTATAACAGCCTCCTACCTGGCTTCCCTGTATTGCCCGGGCGCCACCGGAGTCTCTTATCCCCTTGCAGCTGACCAGCGATTCTGTCCAGATGTGCTCAGCCGCGTCACTCGCGCAGACTCCTTCGCTGGTTGCCCATCACACACGGAACAAATCCAAAGGTCTTCCGATGGCTTGCTAGGCCCCAGTCCGCTTGGAACCTACCGTGCAACGCTCCCTTGCCTACCAGGCCCTCTCCAGTCCCTCCAGCCTCGCAAAGCCTCCGGCTCATCAAGCACACACTTCAGTCTCGGGACCTCGCCATCTCCTCCCCTTAGACAGCTCTTCCCCACGTATTCACACGGTTTCCTACCTCACCGGAGTCCAGTCTCTGCTCACGTGCTCCCCTCAAAGAGGATTTCCCCAAACTCGACTTAACATCATCCCCACCCCAGCCCCCACGCCCCCGTTCACAGGTTTCCGGACAGACACTAAGTGCAGGTTCCACGGCTCTCTCCCCAGCCCCCAGAACAGTGCCTGACACACACATGCTCCCAAAGTTGTCGAGAGGATGAAATCTCCCATAAAACCCCAAACAGAACGCCGTCGTGGGACCTAAGTCACTGACACCGCTTCCTAAGCCGACAGTCCCGACAAACCTCTGCTCACATTTTTTACTAAGTTCACCGCCAACAAAGTTAAAACCTCCCCTTCCTCCCCGAGCTTCGCGAAAACGTGTTCAAAGGCAACTAAACACCCCGCGTGGGATTCTCCATAGGTCACCCCGTCCCTGCCCGTCGCCGCAGAAAAGAATCCCACCACGGCCTCGGGGCTCCTTCCTGCCTCGGCGAGCCGCCGAACTGCAGGTCCGCTCGCCCTCCTCGGCGCTCCTCTCGGGTCCCGAGGCCGCCACCCTGGTCCCCGCCACAGGCCCCGCACCCCGGCCTCGCGCCCCCGCCGGTCCCCCGGGCCACACCGCTACAATGGTTTGCGTCCTCCGCCTCTCAAGTCGTCCCCGCGCGGTCCTCCTTCAGGAAGGCGCCTTTTGCGGCTTCTCACCTCTTACTCCGTCCTCCCGGACCGCCCCCGGTCCGCTCCCCGCGGTGACGGACCGACTTTATCCCGCGTCAAATTCTCGCTGGTCACTGCCTTTCCCGGGCGTTACTTCAGGACTTGAGGAGGACTCGGAGCCTGACTTGGACGGAACGAAAGCCCGCACGTGCTGCTTAACGCCCGGAGAATTAGCTGCCCTAAGAGGAACGCCAAAGAGCCTGCCGTGGCCTCTGGGAAATGTAGTTTCAGCGCGCAAAGCGGCCTGGCGTCGCCTTGAAGGGCCGGGCTCTGTCTGCGCAGGCGCGCGGTATCACTTTCTCCGCCCCACGCAGGGGCTGGCCCTGGCCGCCGCTTCGCCCTCTGGGAAGTGGAGTCTGGGAAGCCGAAGTGTTGCTGCCCTCGGACTCTCGGGTACTCGGCTCAGCGGCTCCCCGGGCAACGCGCAAGCGCAGTTCCGACCTGGGCTGCCGACTCCAGCTCATTGTGTTCAGCCTGCGATGTGGCTGTTGCGGTTTTTCGCCGCGGGCAGAGGCTCCTCCAAGGGCAATCCTGTGGTGACCAGGTACGGCGAGCAGAGCCGCGTCGGGAGAGCGGGATCGGCCGTAGGGTAGTCGGGCCTCGGGGGCCAGGGCTGCGGGAAAGAACGGCGACTCGGTGCGGGTAGTAGTCCGTGCCGGAGGACACCGATCCGATGCCCCAAACTTCTCGGGACATATGACTGAGGTTTGATTCCACAGAGGAAAGGGGAGGACGGCCAGGTGCAGGCTGTTGGTTTTAGGGTCCGAATGTGCGAGCGCATGTGGAGGAGGATGCGGTCCAGGCCTCTGCGTGCCGGGGGACGCCTCCAGAGGTGGATGCTCCGGTCTGTGACGGAGCCCTGTCTGCGGACCTCGCCGAGGCCGGTGCAGCCGCAGCCGCAGTCGCGGCAGCAGCTTCCGCGAGGACCCGGCAGGGGGCCGGAGGGCCGATTGTGTGAATGAGACTCCCCGCCGCCCAGACACACAAATGCACAGCCCTCTCGCCCACTCTGGCTCTTTGTCATCCAGACTGGGCGGAGGGGAAGAGACCTGAGGTCAGAGAAGGGCTTGGCCTGAGAGGCCTTGGCAGTGACGATCCAGCCCTCGTAGCTTGCCTTTGGAGGAGAAGGAAGATCATCCTTCCCCACTTCCTCCACTCCCCTTCCAGGCAGGGGGGAAACTTCTCTTGAGACCTGTCAAGGTAACTTCAGGGTAAAGGCCAGGGGGTGGGTAGAAATCCTGAGATCTGGGGCTGAAGGGTGCTTTCTGCAAGGAAAACCCAACGTATTTAAGTTACGGGAAGATGTGGAGGATTTGACTCAGATGCTGGGAGAGAGTGTGGGGCTGGGAATGGCCGCATGGGGAAGGATCCCCTTGACAGTGGAGGCTGTCAGAACTATCCTCAGAAAGAGGAGAGAGAATTGGGAACAAATAGGAACCAATAATCTACTGCTTCGGGGTACTGGAGGACTCCTAGAATGGGAATGCTCACAGCCTCAGTCTGGACTGTCCTCTGATCTCTTTTAACCCAGTTCTCCTCATAACAGGTGTGTAGAAGTTTCTAGCCTTGGTCCCACTCTGCCAGTCTCTGAAAGGGCTTATCAGAGAAGGAATGGCCGTCAGGCACCTGCCACCCATCGTCCAGGTGAGTGGGGAGTTGCTGCAGGGTCCCCGCCCCCCAAAATTGACTTAAAAGTTTTTAATGTAGAGGTTTGGAGAGGGTGGGCTTGGTTTTTTTACCCTAACCAAGAGCTTTTCTCTTAATCCAGTCTCAGTTGGAGGCCTGCCCCCGTTCCTCCTGTATGTATATAAAAATAGATGATAGATAGATAGATAGATATATTGACATTCTTCTCTGGGCTTCTCCTTAACTCCTTCTCAGGGCACACCACCTCTCTTGGCTTCTCAGCCAAGAGTTTCTAAGCAAGGCACTAGTTGTGATCAGAGGGGACAAGGTCATATTGTCCAGAATGACTGTTCCTGTGGGAACTGTGTTCGTGTGTTGGAGGTGAGTAGGTGAGCAGCTGAAGACAAGCAGGAAGGAGTTGCTCAGCAACAAGTAATAGGTGCTGGACCATGTTCTCCAAGACATGCTGGGAAGACAAGAGAGATGGGGACACAGTCCCTAGCTTCTTGGAGTTAACAGTCCAGTGGAGGGGTGGGATCTGAAGGTAAACAAGAACCTACAGTAAAGTGGGATGGTGCTTTGCCAGGCCTGCTCACTTGAAAAGGGAGTTGAGGACGGCTGTGCCCAGGAGGAATTGTGGAGGCTGAGGTCTGGGTAGGATTTGGTCATGGGGTGGAGGAGGGCAGATTGAGGGAAATGGGAGAAAACATTCGGGGCGAAATGAACAGCAAGAATGAAGTCTCAGGGCTGAGGAAGCCTATCTTCTCCACACGACGTGTTCCTTCAAGGCAGGATGCAAAGTCTGATAAAAGCTCAGCCCCGGGACACCCTGAGGAAATGCTTACATTGTCATAGAACACCAGCCCGCTCTGTACTAACAGTCGTGCACCTCTCAACAGGCTCCTGGGCCTGCCAGGCTCAACTCTTCCCAGAGAGCCACGGGAGGGGGTCACCACTGGTCACCAGGGATGGGGTTTGCTGTTGCAGGAATCAGTGACCTTCAAGGACGTGGTGGTGCTCTTCACCCGGGACGAGTGGGCACAGCTGAGCCCTACTCAGAGGGCCCTTTACAGGGATGTGATGCTGGAGAACTACAGCAACCTGGTCTCACTGGGTAAGCGGGGGCCTCCGAGGGCTGAGCTTCACACATGGGGATCCCTTAGGGACCCTTAGAAAGTCTCAAACTGGTTCCACACAGAAGACTGGGCTGGGAGTGGGCTGATCGAGGATGCTCTGTTCAGGGCTGCTGCATGTCTACCCCTGGTGTCCTGGGGACTCAACCCCTTTGGAGTCTAAGTGCAGATGCTTCAAAGGCGACGAGGTTGAATCCTCTCTCTGTGTCAGCAGGGAGAAGGACATGGGAACAGCTGGTCTGTGTCAGGTCCCAGGCTTCTGTTCTTCCTTCTGAAGAACTCACCTGTCCCCTGGCCTTCCTATCAGGTCATCTTTTCCAGGAAGTCCCGAGGACCAGGTCTCTTCCTTGCAATGATTTTATCACTGGTATGAATAAGATGTGGTCCATTTTTCCCCCCAAAAACAGGACTCTTAGGACCCCAGTCAGATGTGTTTTCCCAACTGGGAAAAGGAGAAGAATGGATGCTAGAGGATGCGTCGGGAAGCTTCTGTCTTGGTAAGAGCCCTGCGTGTGGGAGGCACCAGGAGGGCCTCCACAGATGCTCCAAACTGAGGAACACTGTCTTTTCCCTTCTCATTCACGGCAGCATCTGGTTGCCACATTGGTCCCTATGTGAATGGGGGCCCTTCTATCCATGAATTTTCTCCCTATTTGGTATTGATTAATAGTTTTCAGTTTGGAAGAGGCCTCCAGTATAACCTGGGCCGCTTCCCCTGCCCCATGCCTTGTTTAGCATCTCACAGTGCGGTCTCTGCTGGCGGTTCTCAGTGATGAGGAACCACGCCAGGTTGCACACACGGCAGGGTGAGATGGGCCGGCTAACCATGTGCCTTCTGAGCAGCCATGCCAGCTAAACCCTGCAGGCTTCTTCAGCCGCCTTCGTATTTGTTCATCTGTGTGTGCACAGATTCAGCCAGCATTTAATTACTCTCTGCCTGTTGTCAGCACCTCACCGTGCAGGAAGCGTCATGAGAGTGTGGCCAGGATTACACTTGGCCGGGTCCCTCCTTTGGCACCTGGTAGGTGGCATAGACTTGTAGCCCGAGCATCTAGAGAACTTGACAGTTTAGTGATTGTTACTTGTCTCGAGGAGCCCAGTGGGTGCCCCTCCCTTTGGTCCTGAATTTTCTAAGAGAGCGTATTGCCTTATCCAAGACATTACGACATTTCTGTTTGAGCTGGTGTTTTGCAGGCTATGAAGTATTTTTTAAAACCTTTTGGTACTGATTTTTCACCCAGCAAAATAGGCGGGGATTTATATGTGGAATGTCTAGAACCCAATCTGTTCTGGAATTTAAATGTCTTAACTCTAAAATTCACTTTTCCAAAGAAATCTCTTCTAACTTAACCCGGTAGCATTCTGAATTTGTGTGTTCTGTGATACCCAAGCTAAGGCATTTTTAGTATTTCGTTCCGTACTATATAAGCAGGGTTCTGACAAAAGAAGGAGGGCGTAGGGGAATTAAGCAAAAGAACCTTATCTGCTGTCCTGCCACTTGAGCATAACCTCATCTATTCTTCCATTACTCCTCATTACCGCGAGTTATTTCCTGTACTTGGGTGGGGGGAATATGAAGATGAAGGAGTTTTGTGCCTAGAAACAATTTGACAGTCACGTGTGGGTAATGACCTGAAAAACCAGGTGGTCATGGTGCAGGCCTTCCCAGTGCCTTTCCCGACTCTCAGGGTCCAGCACCTCGTCTTCCTGAGTTGCCTGGTCACCCCAAAACTTTGAGCTGATTCTGGAGGGATGACCAGTGGTTAGCACTGATCAGGCATGGGAAGAAGTCTTACTTTATATTTCCCAATAAAGTTTTATGGCTGTTCCTCTCATTATCTATTGAAGATTTATTTTTACTTTTGAATAAAACCATCTTCTGTTTTCTTAGCCAGAAATTGCTGCTGTAGAGAAATGGTAGTCATTTCCAATATCTATTGCCCTGTTGTCACTCTCTGTCAGTATTCTTAAAGCATTCATTAGATCATTTTTAGTTTGGTTTTTTTTTCTTATTTCTCTTTCACTTCATGATGACTGATGAGGACTTCAAAAAGCCACCTAGAATTTCTCCTTTGTTGCACCAGTGACTCCTGATTTAGAACAGACACTTATTTTCAGTTGTAGGGAGAAGTCCTTCTGATAGATTTTCTCTTCTCAGGGCCATGCACTAGCAGAGGGAGAAGAGAGTTGGCATTTGAGCACCTGGGAACTACTACCATGCTGGGTGTTTTTCAAGGGTATTTATGCGAATTACCCCAGTCAGTCCTTACAACCTGTGAGGCAAGTCGCATCAACCCCGCGTACAGAAAACCAGGCCTCAGCATGGTTAACTCATTTGGACAGATTTAACATTGCTGTTTCCTGGCAAGTCAGGATAGGGGTGAACCCAGCATTGAAACCCATCTGACCCTCAAACTCATGCTCTCCCCTCCAGAAGAGCTTCAGTCACCTAGAAATTGTTTACTCAGTGAACCTACAGATAACCACCTGGTCCCTTAATTTGGGTCATGTGCTAATAATTTTTCATAGTTCTTCCGTATTTATTAATCCTTTGAGGTTTCTTTCTGTTACATTGGTTATATCTTTTACCAATTAGCTTTAAACTGTTGGTGGGGTTTTTTTGTTGTTTTTTGTTTGTTTGCTTTTGGTTGGTTTTTTTTTTGAGCCATGAAGTATATTCGTTCACAACTGGGCAAAGCATTCATGTAAATATTTAACACTTTATATTGTGTCTTCTTCCCCATTTCCAACTTTATCTGCTTTTTTGTCCCCTTTTTCCCTCTTAAATTGGTTGGGAATTTTTTTTCAGAGATCCAGCTCTTATTTACATCTCTTACAGGCTGTAATTTTACTTCGACACTTGTGGTCATTTCCTTGATTTATTTTAAAATGAACATATTTTAGGCTGTACATTCTGTATACAAACGCGAATCTGTGGTATTTTTTGATAGTCTGAAGAGTAAGGAAATAGCACCCCTACCCCCACTGTCCAGCCGAAGTAACAAAACGGAGGGGCACCCGTGGAGTCTGATGTGCCCCACATCACTGCCCCTTCCACCTCTCAACGCCCGCCAGAGCCGCTAGCTTATCACCAGCAGCCCTGTGCTCCTCGTCATGGTCTTTCCACATTTATCTCTGGCTCTGAGCAGTCACGATCAGCTTTGCGTGCTTTAACGTTTGATCCATGTATTGTACAGCAGATATCTTTCCACAGGCTGTACTTTTCAACCCTTGCCAAGATGTGTAGCTCTGCCCTTCGATACTCCCTCAGCGGCGATACCTCAGTTTCTCCATTCTGTGGCTGGTAGACCTGTAGGTCATTTCTGGACGTTGCTGTGTAGAATAATGCTGACTGAATATTCTTATATGCATTTCCTCATATGCATGGGCATTCTTTGGGAGTCTTTAAATGTATTCATAGGTGTGGAGACACTGGGTTTAAGGGTATATGCTTCGTCAACTCTGCTAGATTTTCCCAGATTACTGATTAATTAAATTAGTTGTTCCACATTATACTGATAGTTGACGCAAGTTCTTGTTACTTGATACTCTTGCCAAAATTGGGAACTGTTAGACTTTTTTTTCCAGTCCCACTCCTGTGAAATGGTATCTCCCTGTGGTTTTAAATTACATTTCCTTGTTTCCTAGTGAAATTGGACATCTTTTTGTGTGTTGCTGATTTGTGTTCTGTGACTTACATGTTCCTATTCTTTGCCCATTTTTCTATTATAGTTTATCTTTCTCTTACTCATTTGTAAAAAGTTGTATGTCTTCAGGGATCCAGGATTTCATACAGTAATATATAAATATGTGTGTATATATATATATATATGTATATAACAGGAACCCAGTATTTTAACAGTTAATATGTGTCACCCTATAGTTTCTCTTCTTTACTAACAGAAATTCTTTTTTTTTATTTTTTTTAATTTTTAATTTTTTTAAAGATTTTTTATTTATTTGACAGACAGAGATCACAAGTAGGCAGAGAGGCAGGCAGAGAGGGGGTGGGGGAAGCAGGCTCCCCACTGAGCAGAGAGCCTGATGCGGGGCTTGGTCCCAGGACCCTGAGATCATGACCTGAGCTGTAGGCAGAGGCCTTAACCCACTGAGCCACCCAGGCGCCCACATTTTTTTTTAAATTTTTTATTAACATATAATGTATTATTAGCCCCAGGAGTACAGGTCTGTGAATCGCCAGGTTTACACACTTCACAGAATTCACCATAGCACATACCCTCCCCAATGTCCATAACCCAACCACCCAATCCCCCCCTCCCCCCCGCAACCCTCAGTTTGTTTTGAGATTAACAGTCTCTTACAGTTTGTCTCCCTCCCGATCCCATCTTGTTTCATTTTTTCCTTCCCTACCCCGAAAACCCCCCACATTGCCTCTCAAATACCTCATATCAGGGAGATCATATGATAATTGTCTTTCTCACTAACAGAAATTCTTAATGAAGCAAAATATATCAGTCTTTTGCCTTAATGATCTTTATCTTCATGCTTTTTCTGTTGTGTTGAAATGATCCTTTCTACCCTTAGATCCACAAGGGAAGGACTTGGTCTTGCTTGTTCTTATATCCTCAGATATAACCATTGAATGGAAGCATGATTTTCTAATAGTACTTAACTTTTGTCTTTTTTTTCCCCGTAATATCTTGTCAGAGGTTGCTTCTTAATAGACTTTTCTTTTTTTTTTTCGAGTAGCCCAACATGGGGCTCAAACTCACAACCCTGAGATCAAGACCCAAGCTGAGATCAAGTCAGACACTTAACGGACTGAGCTACCGAGGCACCCCTTTAATAGACTTTTTAATGAATGTTTGACTCTGCTGATCCTTTCTATTTTATCTTGATCTAGTTCATTGATTTTTTTGCCCTTTATTTCTTACCTTTGACTTTCTTGGATTTTATTCTGTTCTTTTTTTTTTTTTTTTAAAGATTTTATTTATTTATTTATTTAACAGACAGAGATCACAAGTAGGCAGAGAGGCAGGCAGAGAGAGAGGAAGGGAGGCAGGCTCCCCACTCAGCAGAGAGCCCAACTTGGGGCTCGATCCCAGGACCCTGAGATCATGACCTGAGCCGAAGGCAGAGGCTTTAACCCACTGAGCCACCCAGGCACCCCTATTCTGTTCTTCTTATTTTTAATAATTAAGTTTCATCACAGTAATACATATATTTCATGGAACAACAGTGTTGAATATAAAAAACAAGAGGCCCCTTTGTCCCCCCTTTTTCCCATTCTCCCCTCTGGAGAGATAGTCCCTTTTCTCTTCCTTTAGCTGATTATTTGATAAATTTCCTTACAAATAATGACGTTTTTGCTCTCTCTAAGAGTTCCCTCTGACCTCTTTGCAGTGAATCCCCTTCCCCATCCATAACCCAAGCAACCCTAATCTGCCAGGATTTCACAGGAATGGACACATAGCCTTCTGTGTCTGACTTCTGTCACTTAGCACAGTATCTCTGAGACTCCTTCTTGTTGTTTCACGTGTCAGAAATTCTTTGCTGTTGCTGAGTTAGTGCCCTGTCATATGGCGATAGCTCTGTTCAGGCATCGTTAATGAGCATTTGGGCTATTTTCAGGTTTGGGCTAAAGCTGCTATGAACAGTCTGGTACAAGTCTTCTTCACGTGGATGTATTTTAGTTCATATGCTCTTTGTAGACATATGTGCTCACTAAGGTACGTGCCTAGAAGCAAGAATCCCAGGTTGTACCGTAGTTGTGTGTTGAAACTGGGACACTCTTTTCAGTGGATGCAGGAGCTAGGTGCCCCTTACTGTGCTGGGTCAGACTCCAGCACCACGCTTAGCAGCAGCTCTGCAAGGAGCCACCCCTCCTTGTTCCGTCTCTCGGGGGAAATCACTCTATCATTCACGATTGAGTCTGTCGTGTGTGGATTATTTTGCAGATGCCAACCTGATGTCAGGTTGAAGAAGTTGACTCATCTGATGAGAGTTTTATCATGACTGGCTATGGCATTTTTCACGAATGCTTTTCCGAATCCTGAAGATGCTGCTATGTTTATCAGTTACATTGATTGGTTTTAAAATGTCAAATCAAATTTGCCTTCCTGGAAAACCCCAACTTGGTTTTCATTTCTTGTTTTCGAAATATTGCTGGATTAAATGGACTAACATTTTGTTATGAATTTTTGCATCTGTAGTCATGATAAATTAGTCTGATCTGTTCCTCGCAGTATCTTTGTTTTTGATATCAGGGTAATGTTAGCCTTATAAGATGAATTTGGACATTTCCCCTTCCCTATTATTTTTTTGGAAAATCTGTACAGAATTGGTGTTATTTCTTCCTTAAATGCTTGGTCAACCCAGTGAAGTTTTCTGGGCCAGGAATTTTCCCCATGGGAAGTATTAAACTGCAAATTCAGTTTCCACAGCTTCTTTTCAGTGGGCCACAAATGTTAGCTGCCTCAGCCTCCCCGAATCCTGGGCTCTGTCACTTCAGTTCACTGAGCCTCCTGGGCTGTTTTGGTCCCTGTGCTGTGAAATGGACACTGTCCCCGGGGCTAAATTCCTAGGCCTTCCCTTGTCTGTTTCCTTTCTTCCAGGGATCTCCATCTTTCCCTGTCATTTGTCCATTGCCTAAAAAGTTATTTCTTTCTCTCTCTCTCTTCCCACCGCTCTGGTTTTCCAATTGTTTTACAGTGGGAATTCTCAGAGTTTTCCAATTCTGCCGTCATTTTTAATTTCCAAGAACTCTTGTTCCTCTGGATATTGCTTTATTTATATGCTAGTATTCACATTTTATGGTTAAAAATATTTTACCTCTAAAGATAATGGTTTTTTAAAAACATTTTTCTCTCTCTTCATAAGCTCATAATTTTTCTCTTTGATTATTTTGGTATCGCTTTCCCGTTAGAAGCTTTCCTCCTGTATCCGGTTTGTCCCTGATTGTCTGCCCAGGTAAATGGTGGGAGGATCAAGGTCCTTTCTGGAAACTCTTAGTGGGTAAGTGGGGTTTGAGTGTTTCACCTCCTGCCACTAGCTGCCCTGGTGTCTTCGGTCCAGAGCACCTTCGATTTACTCCCTCCAAGAGGAAAGGCTGGGACTTCTGCCAAGTTGGGAGAGGGGAGTCCCCAAGCTCTTCGGACTGGGGGAAGGGACATGGGGGCCTAATGGCTTTGTAAACTGACCTTAAAGCAATGTTTCAATATCCATTCCCCACTTCCAGAGGTACCTGATGGTGCCAGTTCCTGAAACTCTAGGTAATTTGGAAGTAAATCAGGTTAGTTTCCGATCCCTCCCTGGGGCTGACCTTTCGAGTACATTGTAAAGGGGTTTGGATCATACCACTTGCATGCCTTGTGTGAAACCCTGGAGTTACATAGTTTAAGACCATACTTTGTTTTTTGTAATGTGGGACAATGCAGCTAGGGGTATTGCTCCTTAATTCAGCCCACTCTGAGGTGACCTAGGGGGCCCAGGGAGAGCAGATTCCATGTGCTCAGATCTTCAGCAGGGGTCCAGTCTCTCCTAACCTCAGTTCATCTTCAATGTGGGAAAACCGGGGTGCATTTGACTCCCCTCTTGATTACATGAGTATTCTCCTGGAACATTCAGAAGACAAATATTCTCTTTAATGTACATGATGTGATTTTATGACCACAATCAAGAAAAGGCTTTAATAGATATAACTACCCAGCAGCTGCTAGAAAAGAAAGCCAGCAATTAGTTATTTTTGTTGAGCCATAGTATATCCCATTTGAAAGCCTTCTGCCAGATTTTTTTAAGTAAAAATATTTTAAAGGGGTGCCTAGGTGGCTCAGTGGATTGGGCCTCTGCCTTCGGCTTGGGTCATGATCTCGGGGTCCTGGGATCGAGCCCCGCATCGGGCTCTCTGCTCAGCGGGAGCCTGCTTCCTCCTTTCTCTCTGCCTGCCTCTCTGCCTACTTGTGATCTCTGTCTGTCAAATAAATAAATAAAAATCTTGAAAAAAAAATTTATAGTAATACTAACCCAGGAAAATACACAAATTATAAGTGTAAAACTCAACACATTTTTGCTGTGTAAATACTGTATAACTGGCACGTGTAACAAGAAGAATGTTACCAGCACATCAGAAACCTCCCATCCCCTCTATTTCTTTTGTTCTAAAGATAACTACTACCCTGACCGTAGGCTTGTTTTGCCTGTTTTCAAAGTTTGTATAAATGGAATCATACAGTATGTTTGAGATTCATGCACGTATGGCAATAGTTGGATCATTCTCACTGATGTACAATATTTCACTCTGTAAACCTACCAGCATTTCTACTTTCTACTGTTGTTAGACATTTGATTCATTTCTAGCTTGGGGCTATTATGAAGTGTACTGCTTTGAATGTGCCTGTATGGCTTTTAGAGAATATAAATGTACATTTCTCTTGGGTATATAGTTATGAGTACTCTGTTCATGAGTATGCAAGCTTTAGTCGACACTGCCAGGTAGTTTTCTAAAGTGGGTAGACCAGCAGTATGCGAGGGTTCCGTATTCTCTATAGACTTAGTATTACCATTTAAATTTTTTTTCCACCACTCTAGAGGATTTATGGAGTATCTGATTGTGTTTCAACTTATGACTGATGAAATTGATCATCTCTATTTTTAATCTCTTTAATATCCTCTTCTTTTGGAAAACTTATTTACTATAAAGAGAGAGAGAGAGTACAAGTGGGAGGGGCAGAGGGAGAGAGAATCTCAAGTAGACTCCCAACTGAGCATGGGGCCCAACTCTGGGCTTGATCTCACAACCCTGAGATCATGACCTGAGCCAACACTAAGAGTCGGACACTTAACCAACGGCACCACTTAGGTGCTCCCAATATTCTCTTTTGTAAAGTACCTTTTATTTTCTATATAGTTGTCTGATCTTTTCTTATTGATAGGCTTGCTGAATATTTCTTTTAGGAACTTTGCATCTATTTTAATGAGAAAAAATAATCTGTGACTTTTTTTTTTTTTTAATTGTCTTCATCAGATTCTGGCAGGTTGTGCTAACTTCATAAAACCAATCAGAAATATTTGTTCTCTTCAGTTCTCTGAAAAAGCTTGTGTAAAATTGGTGTTATTTCTCCCTTAAATGTTCATACAAATTCAGTACTGAAGCCATCTCTGCCTGGCAATCTCGTAGTGAGAGACTTTTATTTATTTTTTAAAGATTTATTTATTTGAGTGAGAGAGAGCAAGCACAGAATGTGATCACAAGTGAGGGGAGGGATAAAATGAGAGGGAGAGAGAGAGAATTCTCAAGCAGACTCCCCACTGAGCACAGAGCCTGATATGGGACATGATCCTAGGACCCTGAGATCATGACCTGAGCCAAAATCAAAAGTCAGCCAGTTAACCTACTGAGGCACCCCAGGCACCTCTGTGAGAATAACATTTTAAAACGAAGATTCAATTTATTTATTAGATGTAAGACCATTCAAATTTTGTTTCTTTTTTTATACCTTTCTAGGAATTTGAACCTTGCTCTAAGTGCCCAAACTTATTAACATAAAGTTTCCTTATTATGTTATTATCTTATAAGTCTCTGTGGAATCTGTCCTGATGTCATCTTTATAGTACTCATTATTGATAATTAGTAATTAGTGATCATTAGTAATTAGTAAGGCACACACATAATTATTTTGTGCCTTCTTTTCTTGATTAGTGTTGCTAGAAGTCTATCAATTTTTATTAAGTTACTGATTTGTCTTTTATTTTGTCTTTATTTTTTATTTTTATTGTCCTTTTTATTTTTTTGTTTTATTTTTTTATCTTTCCTTTTATTTTTCCTTTTTGTTTCATTTGCTATTTTTCTAATTTCTTGAGATGTACATTTCCTTCTACACATGACTGTAGCTGCATCCTATCAGTTTCATATCATATTTTTATTATCATTTAGATTCTAATTTTTGTTGTGATTTTTTTTCTCTCATCTATCAAGTTATTTAGAAATGTATTACTTAATTTAGAAATATCTGGGTTCATTTCCAGCTTAATTCCACTGAGCTCAGAGAACATACTCTGAATGTTCTCATTCCTGTGAAATGTATTCATTTACAGCCAATATAAGGTCAGTTTTGGTAGACGTTCTCTATGTACTAATAATATGTGCTCTGTCATTGTTGGGTGTACTGTTTTCAAGTCTATTATTTGAGTCAGATTTGTTTATCAGGTTATTGAGAGCATCTCCATTCTTAAAGGTTTGATTTCTGAGTTATTGAGAGTGGTGCGTGAACACAGATTGCTAGGATTATAAAGATTTCTGTTTTTGCTTTTCATTTTCTCTGCTCTACTTTATACATTGTGAAGTTTATGTGCAAATGTAGATTTGTTATATGTTCCTGGAGAACTGTCCCTTCTGTCAATGTGAAATATCTGAAAGTCTATTTTTTCTAATATTGTAAGATTTGTCTGATATATATACCAGCTTTCTTGTGGTTACTGCTTGCTTCATAAATCCTTTTCATTCTTTTCTATATTTCTATACCTATGTTTTGGTATTTCTCTTCTAATAAGCATTTAGTTGGATTTTTTAAATCCAGTCTTAAAATCTTAGTTTTTGTTTGTTTGTGACCGATATCACTAATAGGCAGCGGGGCAGGCAGAGAGAGAGGGAGAAGCAGGCTCCCTGCTGAGCAGAGAGCCCAATGAGGGCTCAATCCCAGGACCCCAAGACCATGGCCTGAGCCGAAGGCAGGGGCTTAACCCCCTGTGACACACAGGTGCCCCTGCTAAGTGTATTTAATTACATATATATTTTCAACCTCTCAAGACATAATTATTATGTGCAATAATACTTACATGTATTCACATATTTACTTTTCTATTGCTTTTCATTCCTTCTTACATTTCCATGTTTCCACCTGGGATTTTCTTATGCCTAGAACATGCTTCTTACTGTGTTTTTTTTGTTTTTTTAATGTGGGTCTGCTGGTGTCACAGTCTCTGTTTTTATTTGTATAGAAATACCCATTTCATATTCACTTTTTAAGGATATTTTCTTTCTATTGAATTATTTGGCAGTTATGTTCTTTCAACACTTCCTGATGTTGGTTCATTGTCTTCTGGCTTCCACTGTTTTTGTTGAAAAGATGGCTGCCAGTCTTATTTTTTTTTCTTCTTTTTTTTTTTAATTTAATTTTTAAAAAGATTTCATTTATTTATTTGACAGAGAGAGACACAGTGAGAGGGAATACAGCAGGGAGTGGGAGAGGGAGAAGTGGGCTTCCCACAGAGCAGAGAGCCCGATGCAGGGCTCCATCCCAGGACCCCAGGATCATGATCAGAGCTAAACGCAGAAGCTTAACGACTGAGCCACCCTTTTTTTTCTTTTTATTCTTTAAAAGTAACGTATTTGTTTTCTTCTCAAACAACTGTTAAGATTAAACTCAGGTTTCTAGTCGTTTTGTGCTTAGGTGAATTTTCTTTGTATTTATCCTGCTTGGAATCTCTGGTGCTTCTCAAATTCATTTTTCAGCCTTTGTGTTGTTTCAAATAGTATTTTTGTCCCATTTGTTTCCTTCTCCCATTCCAGAACTCATCACACATGTGTTCAATCTCTTCATCAAGACTTATATGTTTCTTTTTTAAATTTTTTCAGCAACTTTTACCATAGATGTTTTCTGCTTATGTATTTTTCCATTGTACTATTGCTACCTTCTACTATGTCTAATATACTATTAAATCTATCTGTTCAGTTCTTAATTTCAATTATTATATTCTTTTGTAGAATTTTCATTTGATTCATTGGTTCCAATCTCCTGTTGAAATTCTCATTCTTATCTATATTATTGAATACATTAATCACAGTTATCTCAAAATCCATGTTTGATAACTTGGATATCTGAATTCTGTGGGTCTTTGTGTATTATCTGTTTTTTCTCTTGATTTAATTTCTTATTATCTGGTACATTTTGATTGAATCTTTGATATTGTATTTGAAGAAGTGAAGAGGCCCTGGTGATGTTATATTCCTCCAGAGAACATTTGCCTTTTCTTCTGGCAGATAGTGTAAGGGAACCACCTTAATCCAACCAGGGACGTGTTAAATGGAGATTGGGTTGTGGTGTTTATATAAAGCTTTGCCTATCTCTTATTTGCCCTTGCTACTAGGCTGTAGCCCTCCAGTAGTGCATACTGAGAGCTTTACATGTTTACTGTGACCACTAACCCCTTCTTTGGAAAATCCTGATCTCAGATTTTGGCTCCATATTTTCTTAAGATTAGAAAATTTTGAAATTCTGCTTAGCTTTGGTCTCTTGTCCTGAGAGGTTTTGGAATTCAGCAAATTCTATAAGGGAAAAAACCAGTAAGTATTGGGATTGCCTTTCTGTATTTCCCTTTTCTCCCAAATATTGAACTATCAGGTTGGCCTTGAGTGACATCTGATGCCTTTAGACAGAATTTTTGTTTATCAATTAAGATTTTTCAGTTGTTTTCTGCAGGAATGTCTGCCACAGCTTACTTTATCAGGTCCAGAAATGAGAGTCAGCCCTTAAGGTGCTAACATTTGGCAATCCTGGCATTTAACTGACCATTTTTGTTTTGAGCAACATTAGTCTGAGCCACCAGGATTTTAGCTTTAAAATGCACCTGTTTAACTTTCTTTTCCAGATAAGTAAAGGAGTTAGCTTAGTTTGATTTTATTGATTATAGCTCTTTGTAGATTTTCTGAGGTGTGTAGGAAAAAAAGTAATGAGGAGGCTTGTTCTTGATAGGACTTTCCAGGAATCTTTGCATCATTGCAAAGTAGTATCTAGCTTTTATCATTCATTTCTTAGTACAAAGTCTTAAAGAGACTTAACATAAAAGGCAGATAATCACAAATACATAGGAAAAACTAGTATGCAGTCCAGAACTCTGCTTGTTAATACAGACCTACCTCATTCTGTTGTGCTGTGCAGATATGCATTTCTTAACAATTTGAAGGTTTGTGGCAATCCTGCTTCAAGCAGACCCATTGGTGCCAATTTTCCCGCAGTGTTGGCTCACTTCATGTCTGTGTCACATTTTGGTAATGCCGGCAATAGAACTGAAAACCTCTGGAAAGGATTCACTATTCTAGATACCATTGAGAACATTCATAATTTATGGTCAGAGGTCAAAAAAATCAATATTGGTAGGAGTTTGGCAATTGATTCCAAGGTTCATGGGTGACTTGGAGGGGTGCAAGACTTCAGCGGAGGAAGTCACTGCAGATGTGGTAGAAAGAGCAAGAGAAACTAGCATTAGATGTGGAGCCTGAGAATGGAACCGAATTGCTGCAAGCTCCTCAAGACAACTTGAACGGATGAGGAGTTGCTTCCTACAGATGAGCAAAGAGAGTGGTTTCTTGGCATGGAATCTACCAAAGAGGATGCCGTGAAGGTTGTTGACATGACAACACAATATTTAGAAAAGGGCATAAAGTTAGTTGATAAAGGTGAGGCAGGGTTTGAGAGATTGACTACAATCTTGAGAGAAGTTGTACTATGGGTAAAATGCTATCAAACAGCACCTCATGCTACAGAGAAATCATTCCTGAAAGGCAAGAGTCCATCGATGCAGCAAATTTCATTGTTGTCTTATTTTAAGAAATTGTCACAGCCACCCCAGCCTTCAGCAGCCATCAACACTGAGGCAAGACCCTCCCCTAGCAAAAAGATTTTGCTGAAAGCTCAGATGCTGGTTAGCACTTTTTAGCAATAAAGTACTTTTTTAATTGTGGTATGTAGAGTGTTTTTCTAGACCTCACGCTGTGCTACTGAAAAGACTACAGTATAGCATAAACGTAACTTTTACATGCACTGGGAATCCAAAAACTTCATTTGACTCACTTTATGGCGACATTCAATGTATTGCGGCAGTCTGGAACCAAACCTGCAGTCTCTCTGAGGTATGCCTGTGCCGTAAAACCAAGGGAGACAATTATCGAGTAAGTGCGGAATTTGTCTGTGGGGAGAGAAATAATTCTGTGAGATAACACGTGGGACCACAGCTTGTATCCTAGTAGCAGAGTCCCATTTCTAGTGACTAGTATACTGTTTTCCCCAGTGAGGGCCTCACCCTCTAAGGTGTACCGAGTATATCCAGGCAGATTTACTGCTTTGTTCCTAATATTCCCTCCTGACATACACATCTTCATGGTGCATTTTCCTCATATAGATGTTACATTATTCATACGGGTTTAAAGACTTCACTTCCTCACCAGTAGTAGGAGGTCCTAATTTTATTAGCAGATATGAGTGTTTTACACAGCCTTTACTGTGGCTTTTTTATTACGCATCTGAATGAGTGTATAAAACATAAAATGTTGCTTTTATTAGTTATAGGAGTTGAATGACTTTTCTCCCAAGTGTTGACCTCTAGTTTCCCTGGTTTCTTTAGGCTGCATGTAGGTTATTTTAAACACCGTACCACTAAAATGGACAAGGTACATTTTTTTTCTTATCTATTAGCATAGTAGGATCTACATAGGCTTTTTGAGGCTTAGAAAGTCAGATTAACTTCTCTGTAGTCACAAAGAAAATGAATATTGTACTCAGGATCCCAACCCAGGCCTGTGACTTCTGAACTCAAGCTCCCAAGCTGTCCTGCTTCATACATCTGACATTAAATCAACCCCTTCCTGCTACGTCCTCTGCTCACCTCTCTTGCTCTTTCCTTTCCTATCTTCCCTTCAAGATGCCTTCAAAACGGCAACCTCTTTGTCAGCATTATAAACAGGCTCATCTTCTTACCGTAACTAGATAAAACATATGTTTATGTTTGATGCCTTTCAGACTGGATGACTATGCCTGTGAGTAAGAACTCTCCTCCCAAGCCGGATATTCCTGATCAGGACTTGGATCAGTGGATGATAAAGGAAGGATTCACTAGAGATAGCCACTGGAAATACGATGGCCAGTTGGAATGGCAGCATGGAGGCCAGGGGGTACTTGCTCACCAGAAAACCCCCTCTGTGCTCCACGCCCAGGCCAGGGATGAACCTGGGAAGCACTGCACTGTGAGCTCATCTTTTGATCAGAGTCAGGGATTTCAGTCTAGCAAAAAAGCCTTCGAGTGTAGTGAGTGTGGAAAAGTCTTCACTAAAAGTTCAACCCTTAATAAACATCAGAAAGTTCATACTGAAAAACTGAATGCAAATCAGAAAACTGTTATTAAAGAGAAACGATATGAATGTAGAGAATGTGGGAAAGCCTTTCACCAGAGTACACACCTTATCCACCACCAAAGAATTCACACTGGCGAGAAACCGTATGAATGTAAGGAATGTGGCAAGGCCTTCTCTGTGAGCTCCTCACTCACTTACCATCAGAAAATTCACACCGGAGAGAAACCTTTCGAATGCAACTTATGTGGGAAAGCTTTTATCCGAAACATACACCTTGCCCACCATCATAGAATTCACACTGGAGAGAAGCCTTTTAAATGTAACATATGTGACAAAGCCTTTGTGTGCAGGGCACATCTTACCAAACATCAGAATATTCATAGTGGAGAGAAACCATATAAATGTAACGAATGTGGAAAAGCCTTTAATCAGAGTACGAGTTTTCTTCAGCATCAAAGAATTCACACTGGAGAGAAGCCCTTTGAATGTAATGAATGTGGAAAGGCCTTCAGGGTGAACTCTTCCCTGACAGAGCATCAGAGAATTCATACTGGAGAGAAACCTTATAAGTGTAGCGAATGTGGGAAAGCTTTCAGGGATAATTCATCCTTCGCTCGACATCGGAAAATTCATACCGGAGAGAAACCTTACAGGTGTGGTTTGTGTGAGAAAGCCTTCAGGGACCAATCAGCCCTAGCCCAACATCAGAGAATTCATACTGGAGAAAAACCTTACACGTGTAATATATGTGAGAAAGCCTTCAGCGACCATTCAGCCCTCACTCAACATAAGAGAATCCACACCAGAGAAAAACCTTACAAATGTAAAATCTGCGGGAAAGCCTTTATTCGAAGCACACACCTTACTCAGCATCAGAGGATTCACACAGGAGAGAAGCCCTATAAATGTAATAAATGTGGGAAAGCTTTCAACCAGACTGCAAACCTCATTCAGCATCAGAGACATCATATTGGAGAAAAGTGATAGGATTATAGTTTATATGGCAGAACTTTGAGACCGAGTGTGTTAATTATTGAATGTAAGTGAATCCATTCCAGAGAATAGCCATGAAAACCGGTGAAGATGGAATTTTTATTTACAGAGAGTCTACCTTCACGGTACTGTGGGTTTGAGAATTTAAGAATGGCATGCCCTCCTAGTTCAGAACTGCCTCAGTTGAATAACAATAATGTTTAATTAGTCTGAATTATTAAGTATTATAACCAAAATGAAGCTTCATTAACAACACAGAAATTAGATGATCACATTTACATTTTGACTATTAAGAGAAGTTATAAAATTGCAAAAGACCAGGGGAAGAAGCAAAGGAACAAAAAAGTAAAAATGGTCAATAAGCATTTCACTCACTTTTTTTATATAAAAGGGTTTCTACTTTCAGTGGAACCCTTTGTTCTCACCCACCCACTTTCTCAGTGTAGGGAAAGTACAGTCACCGTAAATTGGCCCTGGAGTTACCTAAATTATGTTTCCCACCTTCTGCTTCAAACCATCTTCTCAGATCTCCCTGACTTATGTGTCCACTGGCTGCTTACCCATATTCTCCTTCTGGGACAACTCATTTGAATGGTGTGTCCCTCTTGATTTAGCACCTCCTAACTGGTGACATCGTGTCACTTATCAACACCCCATTTGCCCTTGGAGAATGTCGTGATCTGGCTGCCTACACAGTCCATGATTCTGGTTATCGCAACCAGACCCAGCATTCAGAACTCGGGGACCCCTGGGAGACAGGTTGATCAAACTTCTTGAGTTACCCAGTTCCTCTGGGCCTCACCTTGACTCTTACACTGGGATGGTACCTTAAAGTAGGGACTAGGTTGTGTAGACATTACCTCCAATTGCTCCGCACTGTCCTTACCCCACACACAGCAGTCAGGGGCCTGCTCAGCTTCAGACGTGACAATCCAGCCACCTCACAGTGTTCTAGACCCTCTCCACTTCTGTGATTTGCCATTTCCTAACATGCAGCTGACACAAGTTAGAGCCCCAAAGCTAGTCCTCAAAGGCTCTGACCCACTCTTTCCCTTGGCTGGCAGTCCTCTGTGTCCACTGCAAGGATATATTCCTCGCTCCCAGAATACGAACTGCTGCATCCTGGTCCCTGCACTTCTTCCATCCAATTTTCGGCAGGTCTCGACTGTGTTCACAGAGCAAACAGCTTTGAATTTCTGCTTTTGCATTTGGAAGTGGACATTTCCTCTCCTCCATCTGGGTGTTCTATTTAAAGACTGTCCCATTCTGACAGTGGTGAGCTATCTGTGGTGTAATTCCATGGGTCAAGACGCGGTCAACAGCATCGTGACGTTCCCTGGCAGGGAACTGTCCATGCCCAAAACTTGTAGCGATACTCTGTTCCTGCAGGTACAGTTCCTTCTCCATCTTTGATCCTTCACTGCTCTCAGTAGAAAGCACAGAGATAAAATAACATGTGTTATTTTATACAGTCCCTGGTAGCACTGTCCCCTTCCCCACCACAAAGGACGGGGAGCCCGCACTACTGCAAACTGGAACAACACACCACATCATGATATGGAAGAGCAAGTCCACCGTTGTTCTGGGAAACGGAGTGGCAAGTTCTCAGTCCGTGGAGGTGCTCTCCATCAAGTCGGGCAGCCCACTGGCCCCACAGATGCTGCACCTCAACTCCAAGTTACAGAAGAGGACAGTCTTTTTCCTGGTGGAATTCTAAATTCATCTTCCATCGAGTACAGGCTGCCAGTGTGGGCAGGCATCTGTGAGGGGGTCAGCAGCAGCTCATGCTTTCTCCCCTACTAAGCTGCAGATGAAGCAGCATTTCGAGGGGTGACTTGGAGCTCTTTGTGCACTGGGCCCCCACATGTTCATCGGCAGCCCTATAGGGCTGGCAGCCCCCAATTCCACAAAAAAAACTTGAAAACCTGCTCGCTGCTATAGATCCCTGCCTGCGGTACCAGCCGTGTGGCCCACCTGCCCCTAACAATCACCCTCTTCCCTTGAATCCCTGTGGGACGCTGCTCAGCTGAGTTCAATGTTCATTTTGTTTGTGTTTAATGAGAGCTGCTGCCACGGGTCCTGTGCCTGCAGTGGAGCCAGAGCCGAGACCAGGTGCCCCCGAGAGCCTCCTTTATCCCGGGGACGGCACCGGCCACTGTTCCTGCACCGGAATCCATGCAGCCCGAAAGCCATGCAGCCCGAAAGCCCTCAATCTGGGATTGCTCCCTGCCCAGTCAGTGCACAGACTTCCCGGTGCACCCACGACCATGCCGTTGCAAGATAATGAAGGAGCCAGTATCCCCACCCCCTCAACAGGACTAGAGAGACAGAGGAGCCAGAGAAGCAGATCTAGACCCACTTCCCACATCTGATGCACCAGAGCTCTCCTGGTCTACCATGGAATTGCCCAACGGGCAAACTCAGTGGCAGTGGCAGTTCTGCTCTGCCCAGGGGAAGGGTTTGGGAAGAGGATTAGCACCGTAAACCTTGTTAAAAGTCATCATTGGCTGTGGGCTCCCGTGAATGCCCCCCTGAAACTGCCAGCTCTTGGGGGGAAAATAATTGCTCCAGTCTCCCCTTTCACATTCCTCTAATGCCTCTTGTCAGGTCTTCCCATCTCCAGCTGATAGATTGGGCGCCTGGGTTCTCCCTCGTCACCTGAGCTCACCTTGCTCTGCCACCAGCATCTGCCCAAGACGTTGCCTTTCTCCATATTCAGCAATGGCTTTTAGAATGGCACCTTGACCCTCAGCAGACTGGGGCTTCCCAGTTATAGTACCTGAGCCTCAGAGTCTTGGAACAAAACAACCCTAAACTGCATGCATCTTTGGTTGAGAAAACAACTTAATTCCCTCAAACATGAATTTAGTCCAAGTGCATACCCTCCAGCTGTCTGATTCCTCTTCCCTTTGCACTTTGCCCTCCTCTGCCCTTTACTGGATTAGCCAGCAAGGCCATGTGGACACATAAAACACTCCCACCTACAGTGGGAGGAGTCCCAGCTTCTGGCCCCTCCTCAACTCCCGCTAAATATATTTTTGGTAATATTTTTACTTTTAGTATTTTTATACCAGTTTGCAAAGGCAAAAAGAAAATACAAGGTTTGATTGTTTCCCATCACTCATGAACTCAGTGGCGCTAATGACCGTTCTCTGCCAGTGCCAGGATTTGGTCACTCGGGCATGTTCCTCCTCAGCCTGTGTGTTACCCTGTCTACGGCTCATCACTCTTCTTAAAAATTGTTGCCATAGAATGGCCCATCAGTGTGTCTTTCTGAAAATAAATGAGAGGTACAAGCTGCATTTGTGTTACCTGGTTATCTCTGAAGACCTGGCCAAAAGTAGTGCTTCTAAGCATTTTTATCTTTGTATGGCCAGTCTGGTCCTGCCCACAATAAGCATCCAAACCTACCTGGTCCCAGAAACCATAGTTCAGGCTGTGGAATAGAAGAGAGCTGTATCCCCAGTCATCGGGGACAACAGTTAACATTTGAGGATGTCCCGCAGGCCGGGTACTGTTGTAAGCACTCTGCATGTAATAACTCATTTAATCCTCACAATTCTGTGAGACTGTCTCATCCCCACTTGAAAGTTGAACAGAGAGGCTTAAAAGCGTTTCAGAAATTAAACAGCTGGTAACGTGCATGGTCTGAGGGCCTGACCCAGGCCCTGTAGCTCTGGGGCACACATGCCTCCCTGCTTCACTCAGCTTCCTCCTTCATGGACACATTCTGGAGGGCCACTTGGCTCCAGACGTTGGAGTGGGGCAGATATATGGCTATGGATGGGTGGGGGGGGGGTCCCCAGCCTTGAGACCATGTTGCAGGCATGGCTTTCTGGTACCCACATCCTCCACAAAAAGACCTTTCCTCGGCCCTGGGTTGGCAAGGTGGAAAGAGTTCAGGTGCTCCTCTAGCCTGAGAGTACAAGAACCATGGGTTCGCAAACGCCTATCAGCCCTTGGATATCTCGCGGGCACGGCCTGATAACCATAGCAGGTCCTGAACGTGGCCACATGAGAGTAATTACTACGAGTGCCCTTCTTGAGGTTTTCCAAAAGCAGAGAGGTGGGGCATCTGGGTGGCTTAGTTGGTTAAGCATCTGCCTTCAGCTCAGGTCATGATCCTGGAGACCAGGACTGATCCCTGCATCTGGCTCCCTGCTCAGCAGGGAGTCTGCTTCTCCCTCTGCCCCTCACTCTGCTCCTCCATGCTCTCTTTCTCTCTCTCAAGTAAATAAAATCTTAAAACATACACACAGAGAGAGAGAGAGAGAGAGAGAAAGCCAAAGCTGGTAGCTAGAGAAACAGCAACAGCCGAGCATGGTACATACACAGAGGGTATGCACACATCTAAGTATTGCTTTCATGGGACTTAAATACGGAAGACAGGTATTGCAAAACGAAACACAAATGAGCAAAATAACTGTAGTTTGTGAGATACGTGTTTACACAGATGGGGTACCTCAAAAGAGAGTGTGAGAGGCCCAGCTGTAGATTGTGTGGTCACACTGGGCTTCACTAGAATTGACAACAGACACAGTGAGACAGGGAAAGTGGTTCGGACACACAAGGCAGGAACAGTGCGGGCTGGGTAAGTGCCATTAAAAAGGCGGTGGAGCCCAGAGTCAGCACTGGTGTTAGCAGCTTGAGCTTCCACAGGAAGAGGCAGGACCACAGCCCAACCAGCCCCTGCAGTGAACTTGGCTGGTGCTCTAAACACAAGCCATTGCCAGGGTCAGGTTTTGTGCTTCAAACTCTCAAGCTACAAGTGGTTGCTATTGATGAATAGATTTTACCAGAGCATTGGGGGGCCTGGGAGGCTCAGTTGTTGAGCATCTGCCTTTGGCTCAGGTCATGGGATCAAGCCCCACAAGGACTCCCTGCTCAGTGGGAAGCCTGCTTCTCCCTCTCCCACTCCCCCTGCTTGTGTTCCCTCTCTTGCTCTGTCTCTCTCTGTCAAATAAATAAAATCTTAAAAAAAAAAATTTTTTTTTTTACCAGAGCACAAATACTGGGAAATTTTCCACTTAGTTTGTTCTTTTCCAATTAATTTTCCTTCCAGTGAATAAGAAAATACCAAATTTAGAAGAACTAAAATGCGGAAACTTAAAAACCACGTAAGTTTCAATTGCTAATTTATTTCAGCAATATACTTCAACCAAGGTACAGCATTGCTCACTGTTACCTAATACTATCATTTCTAGCCATTGTGATGGGGGGAAAATGGGGCTATAAATATTTACAGGCGAGGATATACCAGATTCCCCCTGGTGCATTGCCTCAGGCTCTTCACCAATCATTCTGGTCCCCTCTGGGCCACCTCCCATTCCAGCCACCAGTGACTTTGTCCATGCCACATATCCAGCCACAGGACTCACCTGTGTAAACCCTTCCGTGGCTCCTCCAGGGCCAACCATGGGAAGCAAAACCTTCAAGACCCTTCACAGCCAACCCATATAGAATTAATATTTTTATGAGGGAAATACAGCACAGCTTTCTCTAGCTTTCTCTATAGCTTTCTCTGTTTTCAAGAAGGAATGTTATTTGTCTAAGGTCTGAGATGGGGTCTTGGGATTGGTCACCTGAGGTGTTTATGTAATGAGTGGGGTCTGTTTGGGCATTGACTGGTAGGACTGGGAGGGTGGATGCTGGGAAATGGGGTCAATGATGTGGGCATCTGCAGGGATCAAGGTGACTCTGGCTGTCAGCGACTGTGGGAGAGGCTAATTATCTTGGCCAAGGTCACTAACTAGCATGGCAGAGCTGCCATTGATCTCAAGAAGTCTTAACCTTGACATTATACAATTTCTAGATATGAAAGCTGACTGAAGGAAGTCTACAGTGTCAGGGGCAAGACAAAGTCTGTGGCCACTGGAAATTTCCCTGTCTGGCAGATTGGGATGGGGAAAAAAAAAACTCAGAAGTTGATAGTATGGGTAAGTTCAACATTCAAGAGCCCTGGTAGAATAAGCTAATAATACTTCAAATTGGCCAGATTACATCAGTGAACAGCATGTGGGGCCAGACCCATGTGTCCTTCCTGCTATTTCCGTTTCTGAGTCTGTGTGCAAATATAAAAATGAATCATGGCCAGACACAGGTGCCAGGAGAGAGCAGGGCCCATAGCAGCATCCCTATTAATGGGGAGCACTGGTGCCCCAGAATGATGGTTTTTATATTGGTGTGCGGGATGGAGGGGAAAGACACAGGAAGCAGAGACTAGTTAGTATCCCACCACAGTAAGCCACAAGAAGCAGTAAGGCTCACAGTGTCCAAAACCAGCCCCTTCACTAATCTGCCTCTCTACACCCTCGACTGCCTTTCATCCAAGCCTCCCCTTGGAGTCTCTGTGTTCAGAGCTGTGCCCCATTCTTGAGTCCTCTCCTTTGTTCCATAAGCTGAAAGATCATCTTTGAAACTCCCAGTCTTCTACAGCTGTCACTACTCTTCCACACAGCACCAGGCTCCCCTCGTCAAAGCCCAGGAAATACAAAATATCTACACTTGGGAATTTTTCATAAAATTCCCAAATGGTGAATTTGGTGATGCCACTGAAAAATGGTGTCAGTATGGTGGAGTATTTCTGAAGAGGTTTCATTCTGTAAAATGATGGTGGAAAGATTCACTTAGAATTGTGTACTTTATTCCAGTTTAGAAGCAGTCTTTCAAATTGGTGACTACATTAAAAAAAAAAAAAGCAACATAAAATGCAAGTTAAACTTCTGGGAAAAGTTGTATTTATTCAACAAGAAGTAAAGGAGTGAGAGACAATGAAAGTAATGAACGTGGGGGAAATTTCCAAGTAGAACAAAATGTAATAAATGGGACAGAGCTATAGTGAATGTAATAGATGTGTTGAAAAATTCACACTGGTGAAAAGATATAAGCATATAGTTAATATGAGAGAGGCCCTCCTTATCCAACTCTCTACACATTGGACACAGATGATTTCCTTACAAATTGGTGAATTAAAGTCTATATCAAAATGTAATCTTCCTCTGCTTTAGAGAACTCATACTGGAGAGAAACCCTGTGGTTGTAATATGGGAAAGCTTCCAATCCACAGCCCCATTTTCATTGAAACACAGAATTCATACCGGGAAGAAATCACTCAGGGCAATGAATGTGAGAAAGCCAACAAGCACAGCTCAATTCTTACTCAGCAGCATAAAAGAAACCAACGCCTTATAAATTCCACAAATTTGAAACAAAACAAAACCTTTATTTGGGAGTTCAACTTGATTGACTGAACCTCAGAGAAGGCAAAAAAGTGCATGTAAATAGCATGGGAAGACCTTCAGGAAGTTGTCAACCCTGCACTGAAACTCAAATTATCCTTTGTGCAGACTGATCATAGAAAAGCCTTCTGGGAGTCCTAACTTTGCATACAGTAGAGAACTCATAAAGGAGAGAAACCTCACAAGTGCACTAAGTATGATCACATGTTAGTAACAGAGGATTCTCCACCACATACAAAATGGTGCATGCTATGGAAATCATTACAAGTGGACTGAATGTGAGACACCAGGAACCAGAAGGAACCAGAACCTGCCTGTGATCAAGCATTCACATCAGAGACACCAGTATGAACGAATGTGAGGAGTGTGTGAAAGTCTTCAGCAGGAAGCCAGGACTCTAAAGCAGAAACCTTACTCTGGGGAGAAATCCTCTAAATGTTCTACTAAGAAATCATCCAAACTCTAAGTCACAGAGTTCAAAGTGGGGAAAACCACTAAAAAGTTTTTAACTAGAAGTCAACGCTTATTGAATATCAGGGAATTCATCCCGGGAGAAACACCAAGAGAAAAACAACAACAACAAAAACACAGAAATGTCTTCCTTTGGAACTGAGAGCTAACTGACTCTGAGAGTTAAATATAGCAGAAAAACACTCTCAAAGCACTAATATGGAAAAGCCTTCAGCAAGAGAATACACCTCATCACATTACATCAGAAAACCCACACAGGAAAGCAGCTCTATGAAATAATGAATTCTGGAAAGCACTGAGTGATAAATAAAACTTTCTAATTCACACTGTGGAGAAACCATAGGAATGCAAAAAAATGTGAGTAAGGAGCATCTGTACACCAAAAATGTTATTCTGAGGAGAAGCCCTATTAACTTAAGGAACACAGAGACACCTGGTCCCGGGGACAAAAATCTATTTATGCAACAGAGGAAGAGGAAAGAGCCTTTATGTTGCATGAAGGTTGGTTGACCTTCAGAATCAGTTCCGGACATCAGATACTAGAGAATTCTGAACTGATAAAGGAAAAGAGCCAATTTCACAGATAGAAACTGTACCACAGGGAAATACAATTACGTAACTAAAACCAAACTTCATGAAAACAACAACAACAACAACAAACCTCAAAAATAAATGTCCACGCATCTGAGGTCCAAGTATCTTCCTTCCCATGCTTCATGTTTGCCTTTCAAAGGGGACCTCTCAGTAAATGTTGGGAGAGAAAAGTGTGGATATTCATCCTAAGATGTCTACTTGGAATTCATCATCACCATGGACACAACCCAAAACTCCTGACCATAATCTCTCATGGGCATCAGAAGAGGGCAACTGCTGCCCCGTTGCTTTATTCTCATACCGCTAACACCACACAAGTGTTTGGGGGTTGTTTAAGGGAGTATGCACAGGGAAAGGCGAAAAACTATAGTCCACATGTTGACATGCCCCAGATCCCAGGGGTGAAGGTCCCAAGAAAAAGACCTGAACACAAGTAACCCCGTAGGGTATGTCCTAGTGCCTCTGCTGGCTCCCACGTCCTGTCCCAGGTTGATCCCTACTCACAGAGCTCTCTCACCCGAGGTTCGATCCCTCAGAGCGAAGCGAAGCCTGAGTTACTCAGTCCAGAAGAAAGAACCTCAGGTCTCTTGGGGAAAAGTCCCCTCCTCAAAGCCAGCCCCAAATTTCCAGAGTGAGATCGACACATTCTTGAATGTTGCACAGTCTGCACATTCTGATGGCTGTTTGGGTAGAACTCTCACCATGCAGGGGCTTCATCACGCTCTCTGAACTCAGACCAGGAAGTGTAAGTTCAGTCCTCCCTAGAGTAGGATCCTCTTGGTAGCTGTTTCCCACCATGAGTAGAAAGTCTGGTCTGCAGCAAGTATGTATGATGCCAACAGGCTCGGAAAAGCAGGGATGAAGTGTGGTATATGGGTCCAGGTCTTTCTGGAGGCCAGCCCCATCATGGTGGGCATAGGCCTTGAGGACCCCCTGCTTCTGACTGTTCACTGCAGACCTGGACTTGCCACAGCTTCCACCGTGAAGCAAGAGAAAGAAAAGAACAGAAGGGAGGGAACAACCACTCCCACTCCTCCCCCACTCACTACTTGGGGGCCTCTGTGTCCTCGCCCTTGGGTGGGGCTGCCACTGTTGAGGTCGCCTTGAGGCTCCGCTTCCGCTTCTGCACGTTCTGCTCCGGGTGGAATAGGATGACGTAGGTTTTGGGCACATACAGCATGCCAAGGGACACTGACGCACTCAGGCTCAAGGAAACAGTCAGTGTGGTGGTTTGGATGTAGATCTGAGCCATGGAGGAAAGGACTGGGTGGGACTCAGCATTGTTCTTTCCCACCCCCACCCCCACATGAGTCTGTGTTCATCTGGTGGATGGAAAGGGCAACCATATAAGCAAAGGCCCTGTGGCATGAAGAAGTGATGGTCATGGTGTGGCTCTGACATAGGCAGGACGGAGAATGAATAACACAGGACCAACTGGACAAGTGACCAAGGGAAGGGCCCATTCACAGTGAGTGACATCTGGGGAAAGGGTTCATATGCCTAAAAAGCACTAGAGCATGTTAATGAATGGATGAATGTTTTCAAATGTACACACAAATGAACACTTTGAATGAAAGAGCAAGTGGGCAAACATGAAGGACAGCGGTGAATAAACATGTTCTACTATACATGCAAGGAAATCACTGAATAATGAGCAAGAAAATGGACTGACAGATTAATGGACTGATGGCTACAAAGTATCTAAAGAAGTAACTGAATGAAAGTAAATTAATGGAGAGGCGCCTGGGTGGCTTATTCGAGTAAGCATCTGACTCTTGGTTTCAGCTCAGGTCATGATCTCGGGTCATGGGATTGAGCCCCATGTTGGGCTCTGCACTCAGCCTGGAATCTGCTTGAGATTCTCCCCCACTGGCTCCCTCCACCCCTTCCCCCTGCTCACAGATACATTCTCTCTCTAAAATAAATAAATCTTTTTTTTAAACATTTTATTTATTTATTTGAGAGAGAGAGAGAGACAGTGAGAGAGAGCATGAGCGAGGAGAAGGTCAGAGGGAGAAGCAGACTCCCCATGGAGCTGGGAGCCTGATGCGGGACTCGATCCAGGGACTCCAGGATCATGACCTGAGCTGAAGGCAGTCGCTTAACCAACTGAGCCACCCAGGCACCCTAAAATAAATAAATCTTAAAAAAAAAAATACAACACAAGCTAATGGATGGTTAGAAGCATAGATGAACACATGAATGAACAAAGGAAAATTGGGCTGACTGAAGCAGCAAAGGGAAACTGACAAATGAGTGAATGAGGTTTTTAAGTACGTGAATGAATTAACCAACAAGCAGTCATTCATGCATGTGGCCCAGCGTTTGGGACCACTGAACCCTTCCATGGACAGGCAGGAAACAAAGGAGGCAGTGGAACCGACGGGGAACCCCAGATTACCTTTTCAGCTGACTGGGCGGTGCCAAAGAAGATGGGCACAAAAGCCAGCCAGATGATGCAGGTGGTGTACATGGTGAAACCGATGGGCTTGGCCTCGTTGAAGGTCTCAGGCACGCCGCGGGCTTTGATGGCGTACACTGTGCATGTGACCATGAGCAGGAGGCTGTAGCCCAGGCAGCCGATGAGGGACAGGTCTGACATGTCGCACTTGAGCACCCCTCTGGCCTGCTCTGGGTCCACTGTCCGTTGTTCTTCATAGTCGATCACGCTGTGTGGGGGCTGGGCCCCCAGCCACGCCATCACTCCCACCACCTGTGGGAGCCAACACGGGTCAGGGAAACATGCAGCCTGGCCACCCACCAATGTCTCTGGCAGGTTAGGGTCACCTTGAGGCTCCTGGCCTATTTAGTGGGATGGTCAGGCCTGAGAGTCCCCATGGAGAGGGGAGGACCATCCAGGAGGGGACTGCCTACACAAAGGCTGGTGGACAGAAGGGGCTGCCGTGAAGATATGTGCTGGCAATGTGAGGGCTGGCTGGGTAACGGGCCCTGGATGTCCTCTTCCTGTATCCCAACCATCACCAAGTCCCGCAAGATACAGCGACTACAGGCAGAGGCGGCCTACACATAGTCCCTCTGAGCCAGCTTGGGGAAGGAGCCAGTGTCTGTCCCACTGATTAAGGGCTAGACTCAGCAGAGATTCTCTTCCTCACAACCCCCCACCCCCAGCTGCCCGGGGGTAGGCAGTACCATCTCCATTCTGTAGATGTGAAAACACTCGCTTGATCCCGTCTAGCACCATGGCAAACCTAGTTCCTTCATGGCAAACCTAGTTCCTGAGGACCCCTTCCTTCTCCAGATCCAGAGTACTTCTGAACACAGGGTAACGAAATCCTGTGGGTATGCAGAGTGAAGCTCAGAATGAGGCACTAAACAGAGTAGAAAGGATGTGAGCTGATGCCAGATCACTGGAGGTTATCAAAACCAAACTCAGGCACTGGATGTTGTACACAACTAATGAATCATGGACAGTACATCGAACACTAATGATGTACTGTATGGTGGCCAACTGAATATATTTTTTAAAAATTACTGCAAAAAAAAAAAAAATCAAAACACAGGGATGCCTGGGTGGCTCAGTCAGTTAAGAATCTGCCTTTTAGTCAGGTCATGATCCCAGGGTCCTGGGATTGAACCCTGCATTGGGCTCCTTGCTCAGTGGGGAGCCTGCTTCTCCCTCTCCCTCTGCCTGCTGCTCCCCCAGCTTGTGCGCACTCTCTTTCTCTGATAAATAAATAAATAAATAAATAAATAAATAAATAAATAAAATCTTAAAAAATAAGTCAAAAGCAAGCACTAATAGGGAGGAGATGGAGTAGCAGTTCCCTCACAGTGACAGAAGACATGACCTTGAGCCAAAGGAAGCTGGGGAGCAGGAATTAAGACACCTGCAATGAAGGCAGGACCCTGGAAGGGCTGCCGCGTTCATTTGTGCGGGTTGTTCACTGTACAAGACTGTCTGGTATGTGTGTATGTGTGGGGGGTATGTAGGGCTGAAATCGAGCCAACACTTTAGTGCCATGCTATATACCTAGAGCAAGGCTCTGTGATCCCGGAGGAGGGCATGCTTTTTAATAATTTGTTCACCAGAAAGGAGAACCTTTTTGTGATCCTTCCAGAGGCAGCAGCTCCACGGACAAGGGACTAATAAAATCCCACCCACCATCCAGGAGAGCTGTCTGGAGGCTCCTCTTAGAACAAGCTTCTAGGTAGGAAAAAAAGTTGCCTATGAGGAACTCTCATCCAAGGCCTAAGATATACAGGAATAGCAAACAAAAGGGACCCCACCAATTTCACAACACCTGTAATTGAAAAGGAACTAGCAACCATACCTGGAAACAAAACAAACAAAGAAAAAACGCAACTCCTACAAAATAATAGAAAATGAGCAAAGTACAGGAACAGGCACATCACAGAAGAGGAAACCTCAAAGGCCAGCTGCACTAGTAATTAAGTAGATGCAAATTAAAATGAGATGCCATTTCATGTCCACCGTATTGATGAATGACCCAGTAACACTGCAGGTATGCCTCTTTGCAGGGGTTCGGGATTTCCGGAAGGGAGGGTATAATGTGGGGAGTCCAGAGATGAGCCAGGAAGTACTGACTGTCGTCTAAGTACCTCTGTCCTGGGTGCAAAGGGGCATCACAGGGGTTTCAGGCAGGGAAGCAGAGAGGTAAGAGGTCGGGATGCGCTGGACATTGGCCTTCTGGCTCTCTCAGGGATAGCTCAGACCTTGCTATCTGTGGGAAGATGGCAACACCTTTCAGTTACGGAGAATTGCATGGCCTAAGGCCTGCAGGTGGGAATGAAGGAGGCATACACAGAGCTAGGCAGGGGGAAGGGCTTGCCTGGAGTGCAGAGCGTGCCCTGTCCAAACCAGGCTGAGCACAGGCCCTCCGCGTAGCCCTGAGAACTGGCCTGGCTCTACAATGCCACAGTGTCACCCACACCTGTCCCTGAGTGGTACCTTTTGCACAGAAAACATGCAGCGCTTTCCAGATCATGAGAATAATTTTCAACGCCGTAATACTACCAGAGAGAACCCCCTGAAGGCACTCTGCTTTTTGCTGCATATAGGTCATGAAATCCTGGCCATTTGTGGAACAGGACGCCCCACTGCACAGTAAGGTTGCTGGAGCCCATGCCTCTCATCCAGGTTAGCCCAGTGACCCCACAGCAGGAACTCCCTTTAAAGAAACAGATTCTTTTTCTGCTTGAGAAAAATTATCAGATGGCTTTGCCTTATTTTTATATGGGAGCCAAACCGTGGAAAGGGTGTTCCGTGTAGGAAAATAATCTCATTGTTTTTTACAGAAACGACGCTGGATGCTGGCACTCCCCAGCTTACTGACCCAGTTCCCTCGAGGATGGAGGAGGATGGGGCTGGGGGGAGGAGTTCTGTTTACAGGAGAACAGTGGGGCCGTGGCTCCTGCAGCCTTTTTTTTTTTTAAAAACATGGGAGCCAAAATAGAAGAGCGCTTATCGGATTTTCTGAGTGGAAGACAACCCGCCAGCCCAGCCGCAGTCTCTTCCCCCTTTACCCCCTCGCGTGGCCCCAGGAGCCTGCGGCCCACCTGCACGGAGGTGAGGCTGAAGGTGATGGCGAGCTGCGAGGTGGGGCTGATGAAGGGCGGGGGCGTGACGGAGCGCTTCCCCTGCTCGAAGATGCGGTAGATGCGGTTGGTCTTGGTGAGCAGAGCCGAGTAGCTGAGCGTGGTGCCCAGGCCGAGGAAGAGCCGGCGGGCGGCGCACACGGCCGCCCCGGGCTCGGCCACCATGAGGAAGGTGATGGCGTAGATGAGGAAGATGCCGGTGAGCAGCACGTAGCTGAGCTCGCGGCCCGAGGCGCGGACGATGGGCGTGTTGTTGTGGCGCACGAAGGTGGCCACCACGGTGGTGGTGGCCATGCTGCCCAGCACGGCCAGCAGGAGGGGCGGTGCGGCCCAGGGCGAGGACCAGGTGAGGCGCACGACGGGCGTGGGGCGGCAGCCCGTGTGGTTGAGCGTGGGCCGCATGTCCCCGGGGCAGGCCTCGCACGTGAACTCGTCCACCTGGAAGCGGTAGCCGTCGCAGGGCTCGCAGTGCCAGCAGCAGGGCACGCCCTTCACCATCTTCTTGCGCTCCCCGGGCCCGCAGGGGAGGCTGCACAGGGATGAGGGCACCTCGCGGGTCTCCCCCGACCACTGCAGGGCTTCCACCTGCCGCACAGGAAACGCGTGGGCCTGGGACATCCACCCGCGGTGGGCTGGGGGGCCTGTGCGCCCCTCCGCCCCCGCCACCCCGGGCTCATTGGGTCGGCGCCCACTCACGTCCAGCCTGAGGTTCTCTGCCCACTGGCCCACCGCCTGGTAGCCGCCGCTGCCCGCGCTGCCGTTGGCCGCCTGGTACTGGAAGATGTCGTAGCGCCCCGGCGCGTCCCCGTTCTCGTTGAACATCACGGGGGTCCCTGCGCTGCCTGGGGCGAGAGCAGGGAACCCTCAGCTGGTCCTCGCGTCCCTCCCGGAGAGGGCGGCTCAGGATGCAGGGAGGCGTGAGGCGCTTGCGCAAAGACGCTCGGAGTCATGGGGGACATCACCTCCCCCTATCCACTGGAGATGGCCGCGGTTATCCCCCCCCCCCCCGGAAGTAACAAGCCTCGGGAGCACGTGGGGACAGTGGGACCCCGATGCATTGCTGGTGGGGATGCAAAATGGTGCTGTCGCTGTGGAAAACAGTGTGGCGGGTCCTCCAAAAACTGGACGTAGGATTACCACCTGGCCCAGCAAGCCCACTTCCATGCGTATGTCCAGGAGAAGGGACTCAGCGCAGAGCCTCAAAGATCGTTCACCCACGTTCACGGCAGCATCATTTGTAGTGGCCAAAAGGTGGACGCACCAGGGTTTGAATGGATAAAAAAATGTTCCCCTATTCATGCAAGGTGATTCTTCAGCCTTAAAAAGGAAAAGACGTTCTAACCCCGGCCACAAAGTGGGTGAAACCTTGAGGACGTTATACTGAGGGAAAGGAGCCAGTCACAAAAGGACAAATAGTGCCTGATCCCTCTCACAGCAGGTACGTAGAGCAGGCAAAATCATAGGGACAGAAAGTAGGATGGAAGTTGCCAGAAGCTTGCAGGAGAGGGGATGGGGAGTTAATGTTTAATGGAGACAGAATTTCAGTCTTGGAAGATAAAACAAGTTCTGGAGAATGGTTGCACAACAGGGCACACGACTAAACTGTACACTTAAAATTGGTGAAGATGGGGGCGCCTGGGTTGCTCAGTTGGTTAAGCGTCTGCCTTGGACTCAGGTCACCATCCTAGGAGTCCCATATTGACTCCTTGCTCGGCAGGGAGCCTGCTTCTCCCTCTGCCTGCTGCACCTCTTGCCTGCACGCTCTCTCTCTCTCTCTCTGACAAATAAAATCTTTTTTTAAAAAAATGGTGAAGATGGCAAATATGAGCCTATATGTATGTCACCACAGTTTATAAAGAAAAAGAAAGAGCTTAGCTGGCCAGGCCGGATGGTGGGTCCAGACCTGTACAAAGAACAATCAGCCTTGTTTCTTTCAGAAGCTTGTTCGGCCAGTTCGTGGGGCTGGTCTGGGGTGATGTTAAACTGTGCTATTTAACAGACAGCTTGGCAGGCAGAAGGTGTTCCATATTTGGTGGGAGAACAGTTTTTAATTTTTATAAAGGATAGTCACTGAACAAGAAGTTTATCTTTCCGCACAAACTGGGAGTGTGGCTTGAGTCCTCCTGGGCCTTTTCCAGACCTTATTCTGAGCCCTGCCCACATGCCAGGCCCTCTGCTGCTACCAGGGGACAGGATACTATTCTGCCTCTCCCATCCCTTTGATCCTGAGTCACCCCAGGTCCAGCAGGGAAATCCATGCCAGGGACGTCCCTTCCCTGTGGGAGGGGATCTGGCTCCCACTCACCGTTGAAGCGGACGGCTCGGATATACTGCAGCAGCATCCGCCCGTCAGTGGTCTCCATGGCTGGGCACAGGCCAGTGAGCCCAGGGCAGAGCGCCTGGTGCATGCTGTGGAGGGCGTGGGCAATGGCGTACACCGCGTCGATCACAAACTGCACCTTCCCCTCCTGCTCGTAGGTCGAGTCCCGGCCGATACGTTCCTCGCCTGTCCTAGGGATGCCCAGAGGAAGTGTGCCCGGCCCCTCCTGGGCCTGCCTGGCCTCCCGCCTTCTCCCTGACCTCCCGTGCCACCCCGGGCAGCTCTCACCTGTGCATTTGCGGATGGTGTCATCTGACTGGGTACCTGAGCTGGTCAGTTTGCAGTTAAAATTCTCCTCCCAGAACTCGGCAAACCAGATGTTGCGACGGTTGTTCTCCAGGGAGCGGGTCATGAAGTACTGGTCAAATCCTGAGAGGGAGGAGAGAGGGCAGCAACCATCTGAATGATTCCTCTGCCACGTGCTCACTATGCAGCTAGGACTGGCCACATGGCCAGCTGCTGGCCTGTGATCTCAAAGCCGTCTGGGGGCTTCAGGGTAGACTGTGCATCCTGTTATAAACTGAGAGCCTTGCCACCTCGAAGACTTTTATGCTGCTCCTTCTTTCCTGGTTGGGATGCTGTGGTGAAGATGTAATGGATGGAGCTCCCGCAGCCACTTTGTGAATAAGACACCTGAGTCACGAAGGCACAGAGCAACCACGAAGAATGGTGGAACAGAAGTAGGGACAGAGCTCAGGGCTTTGAGAACATCATTAACTCACTGTCCCCAACCTGAAGTGGCCTGTTTTCAGACATCTTATCTGGCGATGACATGCCTTTACTGCTAAAACCACTCTCATTCTAATTTGTCAAATGCAACCAAGTGCACTCTAAGGGAAAGAAAGAGCATGAGGGTGGGTGGGAGGCTGGGAGCCCCGGAAAGCCAGGGTTCTCAGTCTTTACAAGGTTCTGTGCTTCATTAAAATAGCCTGAAGCATCTTGTCGAGGCATCTTCAGTTCAGGCTTTGGGAAAACGACCAAATCCTATTGTAAAGTGAACCTCTCTGCTGGGTTCTTCTAGATATTCATGGGTAGGATGGTGAAGGGAGGGAGGGGAGGCAGGTTTCATCATTTGATCGCTGGGACAATATGTCCCCATCCTCGGTTTTGCTCCCTTTCCCTCCACCCTCAAATGAGTGTGTCTTGTGCAGAACCAGAAATACCAGGAAGATAGGCATTGAATTAAAACAAAAACAAAACCAGAAAAGACAGCTAATTCTTGACCCTGTGAAGTAGGGGTGGGCTTTTCCTCCTTTGCCAACTCAAACACTGCTTGCTGGGATATATTCACAGAATTTCAGAATCCTAGAATTTGGGAATCCCAGAAGGGACATGGAGCAGGATACACAATTTTACAGATGGGAAAAACGAGTGCCCCCAAGAGGGGATCGTGGGGAGGACAAGCAGGGGCCTGGCATGTGGTAGGAGAGGGCATCCCGGCACTCACCATCTATGGAAGCTCTTTTGGGCAGGATGGTGATGGCGCCCACAGCCACATCCTCCAGGTTCAGGATGGGAGAGGTCTTGGCTCCCCAGCTGTCTGAGCCGACCCATAAGAAGTGACCTGTCAGGTTGGCATGGCGTGCGGCCGCTAGGACCCTCCTGGTAGGGACAGGGTGAGGGGTGAGCGAGGACCAGAGATCCCCCTTCTACTTTCTGTTTTTCCCTCTCCTTCTGTCCCATTCCAAACCACTCACCAGACCCTCATTAAGCCGTAAAAGTGGTGGGAAAGGGGTTTTGGACACTTGCTCCAGGGTTCTTAGGTAGTAAAGTTTTTAGCCAGGCTCTGGCCCCAGGCTGCCCTCCTGTTCTGTGCACTTGCAGCCCACTTCAAGGAAGAAGGGCCTCCCTTCTCTTGCCAAGCCTCCTGCTGGCTTGGAGCCACACAGGTCTCAGGCCAGGGTCCATGGCCCCCTGCTGATACCCCTTGCACTACCCCAGGTCTCCTTCCCTGACAGCTCATTTTCGGCACTCAGATCTGCCCATGGGTCTCTCCCCCACTGTGAATGATAAGAACAGACAGGTATTCCTCTGTGTTTCCCTTGGCTAGTCCTGGAGTATCTCCACCCATACCCGGCCCGGTTCATTTCTGGGTGCGCCAGACAGACAGATGGGAGCCGGGAAAGTCTGTAAGGGCAGGAGGGTGGGGGAGGCATCAAGAAGAGGGAGGAGGAGGAAGGGAGGATGTGCATGGCTGGGGGATGTGTAAGAAGAGGGGGCAGGGCCTTCAAGGAGAGCCTCTGATAACCACAGTGATTGAATGTGCTGGCTATCCCACCTGATGTCGTCCTCGTTGGCAAAGATGATGATGCCCCGGGCATTGGGAGTCTCCATGAGTCTCTTGATCACCTTGTTGAATTCTCCTGGCTTCGGTTCCCTGGGAATCTTGATGGACTGGGCAATGCAGACCCCCCCTGGGTGGGGGGATGCCAGAGTCACCTCTTGTTCAACCCAAGTACCCACCCACCGGGGCCACCATGGTGCAAGACTGTGATGGGGACCGAATGCTCCAAAGGGGCGCCTGCCCACAGGGGCACTATCCAGGCTCCCCACCAAGGACCCAGTGTCCCATCTCATGGCTTTGGCCTTGTCCAATGGCCCCTGGCTCACCCCTGTGTAGGCTCCTTGATGCCTTGGACCCCCACTCCCAGCTCACCAGCCTCCCGGGAGATCTGCACAAAGGCCTCAACCCCGCTCTCGCCATAGTTGCCCTCGGAGGCCAGTGTGGACACGTAGTTCCATCCCAGTGCCCTCACGATGTCCACCATGGCCTGGGCCTGGTAGGAGTCTGGTGGCACAACTCGGGAGAAGAAGTCGTAGCGTGTGGAGTCGCTGAGCTCAGGGGCTGTGGAGGCGTAGCTGATCTGGGGTATCTGGAAGGGGGAAGGACACCTGGGCTACAGATGGAGGGAGGGCAGCAGGGATCCAGGACACAGGTTGGGGCACGGAAGTCTGGGATTAGGGCACCAGGGGCCAACGTGGGAGAGCCACATGGAGAGCCCCAAGGGCATGGGGAATGCTCTGTATTTGAGATGTGGTCTGATGGAATATGGGAGGTACAGGGGTCTAGGGAGAGGGCAGGGCACACCACATACAGTGGTGGCGACTGTGTCCAGGCAAAGCGGAAGTGGAGGCTCAAGTCCAGCCTGCAGCCAATCCAGCTGCTGGGCAAAAAGGCTGCATTGGCAAGGGGAAATGGAACTCCTTGTCAGCCCCAGGAGACAACATGTTTTCCTAATTCGCACAAAAGGACAAGTCTGTGTAGGGGAGCAGCAGACCCAGGCAGGGTCAGAGCAGGCAGGGGAGCTGGGATGGGGTTATTTGATTCAAAGCTCTTTCTGGCCTAATGGAGGGGCCTGCTTGTAACTGGGCTTATCTGTGTGCGTTAGAGTGATTGACAGCTGGGATTATAGGCTGAGCTGATCCTGGAGAATGGGAGTGGGGAAGAGCAAGTGTGAAAGGAGAGTGGAGAGGCTAGCAAAGCAGAGGGGTGAGGTGGGAGCTGGTGTGAAAGGCAGAAGAGAGGGAAGGTTCTGGAAGGAGTGGGCTGAGCTGGTCTAGGGGAAACAGGGATGTCTGAAGCAAGGCAGAAAGAAAGTGTGGAGTATGGAGACATGATGGGGAAGAGCAAGAGGGAGAGAGAAGGGAAGAGGAAGGGGGAAGAGAAAAAGAGAGATGAGGAGAGAGAGAAACAAGAACCATAAAGAAGGAGGGAAGGTCAGAGAAAGGCCCAGCGTGGTTAATGGATGCTATAGCTACTCTGGGCACTCTGGACGCTAAAGTTTGATCTTCAGAACCACCTTCCTGTACATGTTGAACTTCCTCCAGGAAGTTCATCTAAAATGCCTTGCGATCACAGTGATGCACACACATAAGGAGGTGAACTTGGAAACCCTCAGCCCTGCTCCTGGACCAGGAACCGCAAATCTGGCCCCTGGCTGCCTTTCCTGCACCAATGTCTTCATTAGTTTAATTTTTGAATTGATAGCCAGGGTCTAAAACGTGGGAGTGGGGCACCACCCCAGTCTTGGGCTGAGCTGGCGGCAGTGGGCCCTGGACATGTGGGGTCCTGCTTCACTCATCTACACCCCAAACCTTGCCCCTGAAGACCCCTAAGTTTGAGATCTCTGCACTCAGCCTAGAGAGGCAGACATAGGGAAAAGGACAGAAACTAGAGCTCCAGGCAGGACAGGGGACAGAGGTACAAATGCAGACAGACATGGGCAGGCAGGTGAGATGGAGACTCTTCCCTGTGCACCCCCCCCCCCCCAAAAAAAAATTCTCCCTGTCCCAGCTAGGTGTGTCTGTACAACAAGCTCCTGTCCAGGGGGAATCAGGGTGGGGGGGAATTATATGGATGCAGATGATGGAGGGGGGCCCAGATAAAACCCCTACCCAGCATGGTAGAAACAGGCCATGCTGGGAGAATGGGAGAAACTCTCAAGAAACACAAGTCCCCTCCCCTAGCCACATGGAAGCAAAGCCTTCCTCTGGGCTCAGAAAGACGAAGCACAGAGATGCCCCCTTCTCCAATGGAACCCCAGTAAATGACTACTGCAGAAAACCCCCAAACTCTAATGCCAAAGGCCCCCCAATCCCTGATTCCTATTCCCCTCCCCCAATCACTGTCCCCCAGGATGCAAGTAAGGGGCTGCTCTGCATTTAAGATGGTTCCCTAAAGATGAGGAACTACCCTCTCTCCCTACCTCCCCAGCAGTCAGGGGTATGTCCTAGTTGCCCCACCAGGAGGAGGGTCCTGGTCCCAGGAAAAATTTGCACTCATTTGAGCACTCCCCAGGGCCCAGGGTGAGACCACCACACAGCAAAGTGCAGTGAGTGTGCCCCAAACAAGGACACCCAAGCTAGTGACCAAGTAGGTGCTAAATTAGCCACTGCCCTGTTCTAGTGAATCGTGTCCCCAGCCCAAGGAGGCAACCGCCTCTGGGAGGGGGCCCACCTTGACCCTCCAGAAGGTAGGTTGCCTTAATTCTCACAAACGGCTGTGTGTGCACACGGCAGCTCTGGCAGGGCCCCAGAGCAGACAAGGAAGGGTGGACCGGTTGGGTTGATGCGGCTCGGGCGTACATCTGGTGCAAGGGACGGGGTCTGTGAATTTGAGGATTTCTGCCGGGAGATCAGACATCAGCCACCCGGAGGGCGAGGACGGGAGGAGGACGGAAAGAGAGTGCCCTCACCGCAAACAGACGCAGCACGTTGGCGACCATGATGGAGACGGAGCTGGCCGAGGCGCCGACAACAGCCACGACGCGCTCCGGGGGCGCGGTGCGCAGTGGGGGGACTCCCCCGGGGCAGCGCACGGCCCCCTCGTCGCCGTCGCCACGGCGGCGAATCAGCGCCTGCACGAAGCTCAGCGCCTGCTCCAGCGCGTACGTGTCCCGCGAGCAGGTGTCGAGCAGCCGCGCACCCAGGCGCACGCCGGGCAGGAGCTCGGGGTCGGCGTTCACGCGGTCCAGCGCGTACAGCATGGCCTCCAGCCGGTGCACGCCCTGCTCCTTCTTCAGCTGCCCGCACGCCCGGCCTGCCGCGCCCCGCGCGTGCACCGGGAACAGGCCGCCCAGCGTGAGGCCGCCCGCCAGGCGCACCGAGCCCGCCGCGCCCGCCGTGCCCGCCTGCGCCAGCACCAGCATTAGCATCAGCAGCGGCGGCAGCGCGGCTCGGGCGCTCCCGGGCCGGGCCATCCGCTGTCCCGCTCCAGGGCCGGGAGGGAACAGAACGCGGGAACGCTTTGAGCGCCTGGCAGGAGCTCCGGGTCCTGGGGAGAGGGGAGGCGCGCAATGAACGTCGGCGGAGCCCGCGGGGAGGAGGTGGGATAGCAATTCGCCCTGCGCTCCCAGGCCTCCACCGCGCCCTCACACCCTCGGGATCTTCTCACTCAGGTCCACCTGCCCGACCGCGGTCTCCATCTCGCCAGCCTGCCTTTCCCCGACAGCCCTGGGTCCCTGGTCCTCAGCACACAACCGAACGCACTCCCTAGACACACTCACCTGCGCCAGCCGCTGTCACTGTTGGTCAGGACAGGGCTGTGACAGATGTGCAGGGCCCAGAGAGGATTTAGGGATTCTGGGGAGGGGATGAGAGGCCACCCTGAGGGGTGTGCGCAGAAGGGGCGCTCTACACCTCCTTTCCCTCCCTCTTAGGAGAGGAGGGAGCCCTACTCCCTGGGGCTCTCTCCCCCCCCCCCTCTCACACACACACACATACACACACACACACACACTGTCCTCTGTCTCTCCGTTTGTTTCTCTATCCCTGTCTCTACCCCCTGCCCATCTCTCTCTTCTCTTTCTGTCTCTATCAATTTCTTCTTCTTTGTCCGCCTCTTCCTTTCTTTCCTAGCCACCTGGGCCTTGGTTCCAGCTGCCCAAGGCGGACTCCCCAACTTTGTCCCTGCAAAACCCGAATGGAGGGAGAAAGGAGCTCAGACTGACTGAGCCGGGTACACCTGAACAGCAGGAAGGAGAACAGGGCTGGCCAGGAAGGAAGCATCAGCAAGCAGACCTTTAACCTTACTAAGGACTCTTCTTAATACACACACAACAACCCTGCAGCAAGGAGACATTTACCATGAACCGTTTTGCAGATGGGAAAATAGAGACCTCAAGGAATGAAGAGTCTCATCTGAGGCCACATAGTTGGCACGGATTAGCCTCTGGATTGGCGCTCAGACTCGTATGAAACCAGCTGCCCACACGGCCTTTAGTGGGGAAGGCGGGAGGGACAGGGCCAGCTCACCCGCAGCTTCTGCCCCAACCTCTCACATCTGATAATGGAACCCTAAAGAATTGTCCTTCTGGTCATGGAGAAAGCCTTCCTGGGCTCTGGGGTCTGAAGCAGTGACTCCCACAGTGGGAGGCTCGGATCTTACATTTCCCCATCTCATCATTGAGGGCTACGATGAGGGGGCTTTAGCCACAATATGCTTTAACCATCATTCCTGTCCGAGGCCCTGGATTTGGCTCTCTGATGCAAAGAGAGGGAGAGAGAGAGCAAAGGGCACCCTGGGGACAGGTGGTGAGCTCCCAGCCCCAGGGATTTGCAGGCTCATCCCATGGGGGCTTGAGCCAGCTTGGGCTCCATTAGACAGGGTGGATTAGGATGGCTGCAGGGATTTGGGCAAATCTGGCAGAGGGAATGAACAGAAGCCATGTCACCCCTCTCTCTTCCCCCACCACATGCAAGGGCCCTGCCAGTTTTACTCCCAGAGCTGTCTATGCACCTCTCCCTGGCGGAGGGTGGAAGCCAGGAGGACGGGACCCAGCTCTGCCTTTACCCATTTTACACCTTGGGAAGAACGGAGCACTTAGCTGGCCCTAGGCCCCAAGCTTGACATTACAAAGGTCCATACAAACTGGGTGTTGTAGGTGGATGGGCTGGGCTCATACAGCCCCTCGCAGCCCTCGCCTGCTCAGAATGGATCAGATGAGGCCACCGCCGATGTCACAAAGCACGTTCCAGAATCCCACCAGCCCCTGAATGCAAGACAGACCATCAGCAACTGGGGCAGAGCCCTCACAGTGGTGCAGAGGGAGGCGAGAGGGTCTGTGACCAGGCTGCTGGAGGTGTAAGGAAGGGAAGTGGGTGGGCCCCAGGCGTAGGGCAGGACTGGCTCTGAGGGTGAGGAAGAGGAAGGGGTCATGGCTGGAGCACCTGGCGGGGGGGGCGGGGCATGCCTTGAGAACCAGGACCAGGGCAGAGCAGGTCCGTGGAGGGCAGAAATCAAGAGTTCAGTTTGGGACACAGGGAAGCGAAGAATCTCATTCAATTGGTTGGATCCATGAATCTGGAATTAAGGGAAGAAGCCAGGGTGGGAGATAAGGCTGGGATGGCATCAGCAAATGTGGTGTTTATTTATTTTTTTTATTTTTAAAAAAGATTTTATTTATTTATTTGTCATAGAGAGAGAAGCGAGAGTGAGCACAGGCAGACAGAGTGGCAGGCAGAGGCAGAGGGAGAAGCAGGCTCGCTGCCAAGCAAGGAGCCCGATGTGGGACTCGATCCCAGGACGCTGGGATCATGACCTGAGCCGAAGGCAGCTGCTTAACCAACTGAGCCACCCAGGCGTCCCAAATGTGGTGTTTAAAGCCATGGATGGATGACCTCACCTGGGCAGAGGATGTGGACGGAGGGTGAGGACAGAGCCCCAGCCCCCCCTCCCCCCGCCCCCCAGCAGTAGGAGATAAAATACAAGAGAGGAGGCTGGAAGGGAGTGGCCAAGGAGGTAAGGAGGGATGGGAGAGTGAGTGGCAGAGAGGCCAAGAAACAGGGATTGGTGAAGAAAGAAAAATTCATTATAATTAATTCAGCCTCGTGCAGTGGCAAAGGGGTTCTTATTCACCTTAAACAGATGACACAGCCTAACCAGAGAGGTACAGTGACTCCCCCAAGTCCACACAGCACAGGAGACTAGGGGCTGCTCACATAACCCATCGTAAAATAGCTCAACAACTTTTACTTCTGAGTCCGTAATTTCAGTTCCAGCGAGTTCAACTGACAAGACTAAATGAAACTTAAGGCTCCGGCTGCTGCTCTCGGTATGTTTTCATATTTCTAACCCCAAAGCTGGAAGGTTAAATATATCTATATTTTTAGACTAGACTTCTTACTGAACCACCAGATGATTTTTATTGCAAAATTCATTTAAAACTCTATGTTCTCGGGGCCCCTGAGTGGTTCAGTGGGTTGGACCTCTGCCTTTGGCTCGGGCCGTGATCTTGGGGTCCTGGGATCAAGCCCCTCATCGGGCTCTCTGCTCAAAAGGGAGCCTGCTTGCTTCTCTCTCTGCCTACTTGTGATCTCTGTCTGTCAAATAAATAAATAAACTTAAAAAAATAAAAACAACAACTCTGTGTTCTCAGGGTTCACTTAATAGTTAGCTTCAAAGCTGTTGATCCCTGGATTGGGTCCACCTTCTCATTGGTTGAAAGAGAGTGGGGAACATGGTTTGTGAGCGAAATGGCATGCTCTTTGGCACGAGGTTGTTGAAACACCCAGTTGCACCCAAGGACATTCCCCTGAGCCCTTTCTGAATGTTCTGTCTGGAAAAATGTGAGGCACGTGTGCCTTCAGAAGCCTCCCATTCTGCTGTTGTCCTGCCAGGCCTGCCCATGCCCCTGTGGCATCTGACCCCCTCACAAATCCTTCTACACAAATATTCATGGCAGCATTATTCGTAATAGACAAACGTTAGAAACAATCCAAGTGTCCACCAGTGGACGACTGAATGAAACAATTAAGATAGGTTCATGCAATGGATTATAATTTGGTTGCAAAAGGAATGAAATACTGACGCAGGCTGTAATGAGGATAAACTTCAAAGACATTATGCTAAATGAAAGAAGTTAGCCCCCAAAGGGGACATATTACATAAATGCATTTATGTGAAATATCCAAGATAGGTTAAATTCAGGGAGACAGTAGATTTCTGGTCACTACGTCTGGATGCAGGGAAGGATTGGGGAGTAACTGCTTAAGGGACCAAGAGTTTTCTTTGGGGTTGAGTCAGATGTTTTGACACAATGTAGGGGTGGAGGTTGTCCAACACTGTGAATGACCTGTGACTATCATCAGTGGAAAATAACCCAATCCAGACAAGCTTTCAGACCCTTGAAGGTCGCCAGATTAAGAGCAACTTGCTGAGGGGAAAGGGAATCTAAAATGGGAGTGGGAGAAGGTAGTTATAAAAACTAACTACGACCACGTGACCAGTTATGCAAACAAGGATTGTGATTATCATGATTTCATTTTTTTGTGATATGAACATGTTTATATGCTTTGTTTTCTTTCTTCTCTTATTCCCTTATCATATAACAGAAGATTTGTTGACTTTATATCATAATATTTAAGTTTTTTTTATATCACTGTATTGAAATTATGAACACTGGGGAGAAGAGTGAACATCACTTAAGGACTTCACCTCCTCTCCTGGGGGAGAGATTAGCACATTTTTGGTCATACTCCAGTTAGTTGTCATGTTATGTGGAAGTACGATCTTGTTATTACCTTCATTTGAAGAGTAAGTATGGTTTAAGGAAACCCAAATGGGTGTTCACAAGGGGTGGAATTGTGATGGTTAATTTTATATGTCACATGGCTGCGTCAAACATTGTTTTGGATGCTTCTGTAAGGGTATTTTCTGGATGAGATTCAAACTGGTGGACTTTCAGTAAAGCACATTCTCCTCAATAACGTGGGTGGCCCTGATCCCATCAACTAAAGGCTTGAATAGAATAAAAGGCTAGTCTCACCCAAGCAAGAGGGAATTCTACAGCAGATGACTTTCACACTTCGTCTTGAGTCTCCTGACCGACTCTACAGATTTTGGACCTGCCAGTCTGTGTAACTGCGTGAGCCATTCCTTAAAGTAAATCTTACTCAATCTCTCTCCAAACACCACCCTCCCACCCTGTTTTCTGGCTTTTGTGAAGACCCTGACTAATACAATATGTTTTCAATTTTCTGGGGCATGTACCTAAGAGTAGAAGTGTTGGATCATATAATTCCATGTTTAACTTTTTAAGGAATTATAAAAATGTTTTCCGCAGTGGCTGAGCCATTTCACATTCCTACCCACGATGCATAGGGATTTCCACTTCTCCACATCTTCACCAACAATTGTTATTTTCCATATTTTTGATATTTTCCTAGTGCATGTGAAGTGATACTGTGATTTTCATTTGCATTTCCCTTAGCAACTTTTCATGGGCTTTTTGTTTGTTGAGCTTCTTTAGAGAAATGGCTATTTAAATACTTAGGCCCTTCTGTATTAGGTTTTTTCAATCTTTTTGTGGTTATAAGAGTCATAAGAGTTCTTGATATATTCTGGATACCACACCCTTATTAGAGATATGATTTGCAAATATTTTGTTCCATTCACTAGGTTGTCTTTCACTTTCTTGACAGGGTCCTTTGGTACACAAAAGTTTTCAATCTTGATAAAACCCAAATAATATCTATGTTTTATTGCTCATGTTTTTGGTGTCCTGTCTAAGAATCCATCGCCCCATTTGAAACAGGAAGATTTACACCTAGGTTCTATTGTAAGATTTTGATCGTTTTAGTTCTCATGTTTTGGACTTTGATCCATGTGGAGTGAATTTTTGTATATGATGTATGGGTAGGGGTCCAAGTGCATCCCTTTGCACGTGGACATCCAGTTGGATGCACAGATATCCTCTGTGGTAGGTCATACGTAGGCAGAGCCCTGAACCTGAATGAAGGGTGTGATGGAGCAATGTTGCCATCTCCCAGGCAGAGGGAAAAGCCATCGGTGACTCTGGATATAGTCAGGTGGCACAAATGAATCAAGGAATGTGTCCAGGTGTTTCTGCAGGAGCAGAGCGTATGTATTCCTGAAAATTTTTGTGTCACATAAAAATGCTTACAAAAGATAACTGGAGATATTGTGGGAAGAATGGGATTAGAATAGACCATTCAGACCATAAACAGGTTTAGAACCAGAACTAACAAAAACCACCCCCCCCCCCCTTTTTTTTTAAGATTTTATTTGTCAGAGAGAGAGAGAAAGCACAGCAGGGGAAGAGACAGGTAGAGGGAGAAGCAGGCTCCCATTGAGCAAGGCACCCAATGTGGGCCTTGATCCCAGGACCCTGGGATCACGACCCAAGAAGGCAGATGCTTAACCAACTGAGCCACCTAGGCGTCCTTTTTAAAAAAAGTATTTATTCATTTGAGAGAGAGAATGAGCGGCGTGGAGTGGCAGAGAGAAAGAAAGAGAGAAACAGACCAGGGAGCCTGAAGCACAGCTTGATCCCAGGACCCAGAGATCGTGACCTGAGCTGAAGGCAGACGCTTAACTGACTGAGCCAACCATGTGCCCCCAAAACCACAATCCTAATAAAAAGTAACTGCATAGTTAAAAAGATGTTATAAGATATTAGATACATAAGTACATATACATGAGACAGAGAGAGAGGGTGCTTCACTTAACAATGGTGAAAGGAGGGGCGCCTGGGTGGCTCAGTGGGTTAAGCCTCTGCCTTCAGCTCGGGTCACGATCTCAAGGTCCTGGGATCGAGTCCCGCATCGGGCTCTCTGCTTGGCAGGGAGCCTGCTTCCTCCTCTGTCTCTCTCTCTCTGCTTGCCTCTCTGCCTACTTGTGATCTCATTCTGTCAAATAAATAAAAAATCTTAAAAAAAAAAAATGGTGAAAGGACTTTGGAAAAGGAATGTGATGGAGAGTTTGTTGTCACAGAATTAGGAAGACCACACAGAAGTGTTTCAGATTGAAAGCAGGAAGCCACACTGAGCTACGAGAGACAGTGGTGTCAGGAACAGTTCTGTTGTCCCCATTTGGACTGCTCTCAGCTGTGCTGGCTTGCCTGCATTCAGATCCTCTTGTCTGAAGTATAAACAATGTTCTGGAGAAAAATCTCATACGAACCAAGAAAGCTTCCACGTAACACTGCATTAATCCCAAATATAGAAGCATTATCGCAGTACAACACACTTCTTCACAAAAAAAATTTTCAGAGTAGAAAAAAAGAAAATATTTTATCGTTCATTTTATGAAGCCTAAACACAGCTAGAACAAGAAAAAAGATCTTCAGCCAAACAAAGGAGTGTAGAGACCAAAATCCTAGTCAAAACATTTGCTAACCCGAAATACTTAAAAACCTCATAAGCAAGTCTGGTTTGTCCCAGAAAACAGATTAATGACTTAAAATTTATTAACGTAATTCACTGCATTAACAGATTAGAGGAGGCAAAAAATGATTATCTAAATGGATGCAGAGAAAGTATTTGATAACATCTAATATTCATTCACGATTTAAAAAACTTAGTAATCTCGGGAATCTTCTTTAGCCTCATGAAGTTAGCTATCAAAAGCCTACAGAAAATATACTTGGTGATGAAGTCATCTCAGGTATTTATTTCCTTTAAACTCAGAACGAGAAACCATTCCAATTACCAGTCCCTCTTCGGGGGCACTCATCAGCGCAAGAAAAAAAATAAGCATGACTGAATTAAAGATAAGCACTCTCATCATTTGCAGATGTGGTTAACTACTGTATTCAGCGTCCCCCAGAGAAACAGAAGATAGATAGACAGACAGACCCACATGGAGTTTCAGTCTGAGGCCTCAGAACCAGGAGAGCCCATGGTGTATGTTCTGGACAGAAGACCGGGAGGCCTGAGATCCAGAAAGAGCAGATGTTTCAGTTCGAGTCCAACTGCAGAAGAAGACCAGTATCCCAGCTCAAAGAGGGGAGGGTAGGCTTTTTTGTCCTGTCTAGGCCTTCCGTTGATTGGATGAAGACTGCTTACGTTAAGGATAGCAATCTGTTTTATTCAGCCTACCAACTCAAATGTGAATCTCCCCTGGAAACACTTACACAGACACGCCCAGAATTACATCTGGTCAGATGTTTGGGCACCCTGGGCCCTTGTCAAGTTGACATCAATTAAACATCACCAGGTTACCCCTTATCTACTTGGCACCCATAACCATCTCCTTAAGCCATACTTAAGCTCTATATGAAGGTAATAAGAAGGTCATACTTCACGTGATACTGCTATCCTGTATACAACCAAAACCTCACTAACCCCTTCCCCAGAGGAGGAGGGGATGTTTTTTGAGTGATGTTTATGCTTCTCCTTGACATCCTGTAACATAAATACTGTAAGCCATCACTGGTCCTGGTGGGACTGGACAGTTGTACTCTTCCATTTACCTTAATCACAGGACTTGGTGATACGACAGACATCTGAAGGGGTCCCCTGTGTCCACTGTGGAGTGGCTGTCTACTTTCCCCTCAGTGGTACTCCAGATCAGCCACCTAGGCCAGCACGGTAACTCCCTTCTTCACCTGTCGATTCGGAGGCAGGAGGAGTCCAAAGTGGCCATGTGAACCTCCAGTTCGGGGTAATTACTGCTGTGTCTCCAGGTGGAAGCATTCTGCCCCCTGGAACTCAAGACCACTGGGCCAGCAGAACATGAGGTTATGGGAACCAGAAGCGAACATTTTGCTGGTGGGGCTCTAGGAGTAATACTGAGTGGGGCCTCTATTTCTACCCCTTGGTTCCTGGGTCCTTTAATTCTGGTTACGGGGGCAACAGCGATTGGTTAGAGTAATACTAGGTCACTCACCAACCTCAAGAAAATTTCCATGCAATGAGGTACAATGTAAAATACCATGCAATCTCTGAGCCCATGGCACGTCCCTCTGGGGGATCAGTTTGGCTTCAAGAGACCCAAAGGCTTAGTCAGAGAAATGGGATCCTTAAAATTCTAGAGTTCCGGATGCCCCCTTCCACCACACCTGCTTAAGAACTATGCTCCCAGAAGCTCTAAAGATCTGTGGAAATGGCCACAATCTGATTAAAGAAAGCCTAGAATTTTGTGTTCCAAGAACTTGGCTTGGTAACTGTCAGAGTGGGGGACCCCCCAAAATGTGGCTGGACAGAAATGCGGGTTGCACCCCACAGAAATGTGGGGTGAACTCAGTTTGTGGCTAAGGGTCCCACCAAGCTGCTGCCAGCCCTCAGGGAAGATTACAACAGCTGTTCCAAGGCGTGTTCCAATCAGAGAAGATCAATGAGATGCACTTGAAAGCAAGGGTTCCCAAATCAACAGACCAGAATGGGATAACTATTTTAATTGGCATGCAGAAGCCTCCACAGGGCTTCGAAATTCCTCAGCAGATTCATTGGTCTGCCATAATTCTTGGTCTGAACTGCCTCTATGAGACTGTAAACAAAAGTCTACCCCGTTAGTGGCCTAATGGACATCCTCACCTCTATCCCCAAAGGAGGGCCCCTGTGCGGGTCCGTCTCAGAGCTGATAGGACCCGGAGATTTTCTGAGCCCAGGAAAAATAAAATTAACATTAATGAAATACCTTGCCAACTTCTGGTAAATAGCAGAGTTGCATCGTCTTTTTTAAAGCCTATTCGGAGCCTGCAGATGGGGTTCTGGGGAAACTGGTGGAAGTGAGCTAGAATGAGACTTTGGACCAGAATCCCCTCTCCTGCATGGATCTCTGTCGGGGAGAGACAAATCATATTTCATATTGTCCTTTACCTTTCCAAATCCAGGGCACTGGTTATCGATTTTGATGATATCCCTTGCACCCTCCCTCCCAGGGCCATGGGGCTGTTTAATGCTGCCTGAAACATTTACAGTTTGGCCACGATGAAACCTGGCAAGGTATTTAAAAGGATTTTATAACTCTATGATCAGAAGTTTGGCCAAACTGAAAGCTGACATTCAGAGCCTAAGAGAAAATTTTTTAGGCCGTCCCGTGCCCCAAGCAAATAGAAGATAATGCTGGGTGGGCGATTCAGCTTCGGATGTCATTAGTGTAAGGGCCTACTTAGCCATAGTGAGCCATTTTGTTGTTTATGCAGTAAACTTTGAACCTGCCCCTTCCCCCAAGAGGAAAGCGCTTAGAAACAGAATTGGTGAAATACGGCCAAATAGCCCCCCATAACGGAGCCCGGATTCAAGGACGTGTCAGGCCAGATGGAAACGTCCAATCAAGTAAAAGCACATGTATTACCCGCCAGGGAGTGTGAGCTCCCGCCTTTTGGGCACCAGACAAAGGCGCCAATTCTGGCCAAGGTCATGGGCTGAATTAGATGACTATCATGGGGTAGAATGTAATTCAGTTGGCCACCTGTGTGTGGCCAGGCTCGACCACATGGCCTTTACTCTATAAAAGTTAGTCTGTGAGGCTGGGAGGGGTCGCCTCTTTGCAAGAGACGGCCCTGGCCGGTCAGTTTGATTCTTGATGCTTGGCGCAAAATAAAGCTTTGCTTGACCTTCGCTTTGTATCAGTCTCGTCCTTTTGTCTATGGACCCTTTCAGTGGGGGCTCGTCCCGGGATAAAACGGCGAGGACTGAGCCAGCATCAGAAAGCCTCCGGAGGTAAGATCTCAAGACCCCTTGAGATCCTATCTGTTTGTCTGTCTGTCTGTCTGTCTGCAGAGCTCCAGGGTAATAAAGCCCACCAGGGAGAAGCAGGACGCAGCATAGCTCCCAGGGCTGGAGTGGATGTGGGGACACCTCATCCCTCGGGGCCGGGGGGGGGGGGTGATTGCCAGGGGGTATGGACCCTCCCAGGCAATCAGGGGAGCGAGAAAATCCCCAACATTTGGGTGCATCTAGGGGACCGAGAAAATCCCCACCAGTGAGTGCATCCAGGGGACGGGAAAAATCCCCACCAACGAGCGTGTCGAGGGGACTGCAACCGTTGGGTTTATGGATGCATGTAGGGAACTGAGAAAATTCCCCGCTGGGTCAACGGATGCTCATAGGGAACAGAGAAAATTCCCTACAGCAGCAGGTTAAAGGCCGCTGGGTCTGGTTGTAGGGGGCCGGGTAACCCCTGTAGGGGCCGGAAAAACCCCCACCGGCGGCAGGCTCTGGATGAGGGCCGCTGGGTTTGCGGTTGTCTTTGTCTTGTCTTTTTGTTGTCTGTTGTTTGTTGTGTTTGAAGGAATGGGGCAAGCAGAGTAAGGGAACTCTGATTTTCATCTCTCCGTTCCTCCTCATAGATGTGGGGCTTCTCCCAAACTCATTTCGTGTGTTAATGGCTATAACTGGGGCCAACTGGGGTTGATCTAACTCGAGACAGAGAATTTAAGGAATATTCCCAAGCAGCTGCTGAAACTTCCTTTGTTTCAGGAAAGTTCCTTGCCCTCTCTGGCCCGATGTGGACTGCCTAGCCCCCTTCCCCTTGGGGGGGGGGGGGAAGCATGGCGTCTGCTCCTCTGTTGGAGTTGATAAGCTCTAAAACTGGGAATCCTTTCTCTGCCTCCTGGCGGCACTTTGTTTCTTCTGTCTCGTGTTTCTGCGCCAATGTACATGCAGCCTGCATGACTAGATCATGCACCGCGGCTCCTTCTCTCTTCACTGTCAAGGAGCAGGAAGAGCAGCCCCTGGACCTAAGACCCCCCACTCCAGATCCTCCCACCCATGTCTCAGGTAAACATTCAAAGTGGAGTGGGTCCAGGTGGAACGTAAATCAGCATTTGATCTAAGTTAAGTTTGTTGGTTTAATTAAGATAGACATGTCTTTTAAGTTATCAGCAGTAAATGTGAAACTTCAGAGTTTACTTAAGATCAGATAAGCTCTCATTATTTCTGTTAAAATCTGTTGAAATCTATTAGCAAAGAGATGACTAAACTGATGGTTAATTGTATGTCTCAAAGTTTTAATGGGTAATTGCTGAGATAGCTTTCAAAGTCTTTGGTAACCTGAAAGTTTAAAGTTTTGCTTGGATGACAAATGGAATTAAATTATGGACATCTAGGTCTTAACCAAACAGGATAAAATGCTAGAGCGCTGGTTGCTGGAACTAGGTTTGTGCTTTTGAAATCTGTTGGTAAACATGTTTTGTGCTACACTGATTCATAAATTTGCCATCTGAAGAATTCTGTTGTAACAGTTCACAATTAGCTAATAACTGATTAAGGTGTTTCTAAGAGTACAAAATTCTGCTAAGTGTAACTAAGACTGATGAAAATAAAGGAAGCAACTCTGTGGAAAAGTATAAGATATGTAAGTAAGATTTTTAAAATGGGAGTATATTTTGTTAAAAGTTAAGGTAATTTTGTCCTAAATGAGATGGTGGTTTGAAAGGAAATGGCTTGGGACAAAACCTGAATACAAAGAAAAGTTGTAGAAGGTTTATGAAAGGAAATATTCAGAAAAGAAATTTTAGGTATGGTCAGGACAGACTAAAAAAGAAAGAAAAACAGCCTCCAAGGTGATTTAGTACTCTCCTGACATGCCTCCACATATATTATACTTCCAAGTGAAAGGGCCATTTGGCCTTGAGAGATTAAGAAAGCAGCCCAACCTTGAGGGACTGCGAAAACACCCTGTTACCATCCTCCATTGCCTGTAACCATAGAAACTCACTCTTATTCGTAAAGAGTGAAAGGGGAGACTGATCACCTCCCATTAGCCAGGGATATCCAAAAAGGGGAGGGTGTCCAACCTGTTTGAATCTGAAGAGTGCCTGACTGTGTGAATGTGTCTGTATGGCTCCACCGCTTCCACTACCGAGTCTGAGTGGGCTGCACCCTGAGTCTCGCGGGGCGTCATATGGCATAACGGTCATCTACTCCACGGAGTAGCCTGGTCGGGGGTTTATACGGACAGACCTTAGCTAAGACGCTCCTAAGTTCCCGCGAGGGACACGAGCAGGACAGCATCTGAAAGATCCCCCTCCCTTTGTTTGCGATGTCATTCACAATGGGAGGGAAACCCAGACCTCACGCTTAAAAATAAAAAAGGGAAAGACACTGGTATAGAAAAGCTGGTTTTCTCTCTGTTTAAAAGGGTAAAGTTACCTTAGGTTAATTGATCTGTTAAAAAGTGTAAATGGTTTTCTCTTTGCCTGCCCAGAAAATTCAGTTCCTATGTTTTGTTTTATCAGGTGTTTAACATCCCTAATTATATTTAAGCATATGTTTTAAAACTTTCTAAGGTTTTAGCAATTGTTGACAAGATTTAAACCAATGATAAACCTTGGGTTACATTTGGGTAAATGCTGTAACTATTCTAGAGATTCTATGCATTTCCTAAAGTTTTAATGTTTTGATAAGGTCATCACCTGGTAATTTAACCATATCTATTCTGAGTTTTTTGTCATTTGTAATTGTTTTAATTCCCTTGTAAGATAAATTCTGCCTTAAAGGAACTTCATATGGGAGACTTTCAGGACAAATACAGGTCTTTGATATATTAAAATCCTGGAACGGAAACGGGTAAGAATTTCCAGAAATAAAAGCTGCATTCGGACTAAACCAGAATTAGCAACATGGAAAGTAATATGGGACTAAATGAACTAAAAGATTACAGTGTCGTGTCTCTTAATGTTTTGTCTTATTTTAAACATTGCTGGTTCTCTAATGTTTGCTCTTCCAGACTAGGGATACTTTTTCTTAAGTTATCTGTAACTTACAGAGAGGTAAAAGTATTGATTTGTAAACAAATCAAGGCACTCAACTTTTCTCTCTATCTGAACCCTCTGAAAATCAGAAGGTCTCAGTAAGTCTTCTTTCTTCCATGGCAATCAGTCATTTGCATAAGTTCAATAAGAATCTGTTTTCCTTGTAACAGGACACTATTGGAAACTGGTTATTTTACCAAGGCTTTGACTGGGATATCATATTTGAAAAGACTCAGATAAGACCAAACAGTTTAAAGGAACTAAGGTTGACTTTATGAAACCTGGAGCCATAAAGCCCTTTGGAACTGTTGGCCTGATACCTTGCTTACAGAGTTCCCAGCAGCCTCACCAGGTGAGTAAAGAATGTCACTCCTTAGCAGGTACAGAGCCTCAGGAAGAGGAATTCGCCCAAGTTGACAGGTTTTACAGGCATGTCTGATGGCAAGTATGTGGCTTGGCTTCTGGCCTGGAGAGGCTACTGAAAGTTCAACCTAGAGATTCTTTATAAGAAGTTCCAGCAAAGCAGATTCTAAAAGGTCTATATGATCACACTCACTGTTCTTGCTGAGCTTATGTAAATAATTAGGCCAAGTTTGTTAAAACTGGACTTGTTTTTCAAGTAAATTAGTCCTAATTTGGCTATTTTTGGAAATGAGGGTTATTTTAGAGAGAAAAATTGTGTTTTAATAACACGCCTTTATGGATATTAAATTCTAGATTTGGTTGTCTTTAAATATTTGTTTACCTAAGCTAGACAACTTGAGGCCAACTTCAGAGGAAGATTTAAAATATTTATAAAAATGGGTTAAACTAGACTATGAAGGGGACTGGGCTAAGACTAGGAAGAAATTAGCCAAAAACATCAGGGCACTCATTTGGGGAAATGCAAGCTTAAGGAGCTTATGGGCAAGCAGTTTCAGGTTTCTAAATTATGGCGTATGATTCAGGATATGGTTGATAGATGTGCTCAATGTCAGGCGGTAAATGCAAAAAGATCTAAAATAAAAAGAGGGAAAAGAGATAGAGATTTGGGTTACCTCTTGCGATCAGGTCAGACAATGACCCTGCATCTGTGAGTTCAGTCTCACAGGTATTGGCCAAAGCTATAGGCACTAATTGGAAACTACATTGTGCCTACTGGCCCCAGAGTTCCGGGCAAGTAGAGAGAATAAACTGGACTCTTAAAGAGACCTTGACAAAGCTAAATCTGGAGACTGGTGGTGGATGGGTGGCTCTCCTTCCTTTCGCCCTCCTCACGGCGTGATATACACCCTATTTAAACAAGGTGACCCCATTTGAAATAAAGTTTGGGAAACCCCCACCCGCTCTGCCCTCAGCTACAAGAGGTTGCCCTAGCAAAAATGACTGGTCAGTCTGTACTTCAATCACTGCAGGCATTACAGCCTGTCTAGCCCACACAGGGATCCGAACTGCCCACACTGAGACAGAGACAGAACTGGAACCACATCCTTACCAACCCAGGGACTTGGTTTGAATATGTCACCACCAAGTGGGAAACTTGGAGCCTCGCTGGAAGGGACCTTTACTCTCATCCTGACCATCCCCACGGCAATGAAAGTAGAAGGCATCTGGGCCTGGATTCATGCGGATCACATCAAACGAGCCAAGGATGAGGACGCCCCCCAGAGATGGAAGCTGCTGCCAATGGACCCTGCGGATCATGGACTAAAGCTAAGACTCAAAAGACTATGAGTTCATTGTTGTTCCTATTGTTACCTGTTTTTGTAAGAGCTTCCAAGTCACCTCATAAGACAGAAAAGTATAGGTGGGAAATTAAACAAACAGAATTAGGAGAAGTGGAAAAGGTTCTACAAAGCGGTGAATGGCTAACTCATCAGTCGACTGTGCAATTTAATGTAACCTTATGCCAATTGGCACCTATTAACCCCTGTTTAGATGACTTATAACCCCTTACAACAGAAAAACATAGAACCGGCTAAAAAGTCAAGGATTTGACTAATCTCCAAAGAAAAGGGGGGAATGTAAGGGCCTACTTAGCCAGAGCGAGCCATTTTGTTGTTTATGCAGTAAACTTAGATTGAACCTGCCCCTTCCCCCAAGAGGAAAGCGCTTAGAAACAGAATTGGTGAAATACGGCCAAATAGCCCCCCCCCCCCCATAATGGAGCCCGGATTCAAGGACGTGTCAGGCCAGATGGAAACGTCCAATCAAGTAAAAGCACACGTATTACCCGCCAGGGAGTGTGAGCCCCCGCCTTTTGGGCACCAGACAAAGGCGCCAATTCTGGCCAAGGTCATGGGCTGAATGAGATGACTATCATGGGGTAGAATGTAATTCAGTTGGCCACCTGTGTGTGGCCAGGCTCGACCACATGGCCTTTACTCTATAAAAGTTAGTCTGTGAGGCTGGGAGGGGTCGCCTCTTTGCAAGAGATGGCCCTGGCTGGTCAGTTTGATTCTCGAGGCTTGGCGCAAAATAAAGCTTTGCTTGACCTTCGCTTTGTATCAGTCTCGTCCTTTTGTCTATGGACCCTTTCAATTAGGTCATTCTTTGGGGAGAGGAAAGCAACTGTCTTTATCTCACACATCCTTGCAAAGCTCTTGAGGGAGTTCAAAGTTCACCTGTTCCTTTTTACCTATTCCCAAACCTCACCGATTTCTCTTAAAAGGTTTGTAACTTGTGTTCTCTCCCATGCCTTTGGGAGGCAAAGGTTGAAGCACAAATTTCGGGAAGGTCATGCTTACCACAAGAAAAATAAATGGGGGAAAACTCATTTGAAACAGCTTTAGCCATCCAAGCAGGTGGCTTTAACTTACTCCATCTGCCAGAAAAACGGAGATCCAATTCTTTTCGAACTAAAATGGAAGCTATAAACTCTCTTTATTCCATCTGCATGTTTATGTGTGTCTCTGTGAGTTGTGGACGTGTAGTATTTTCTAGCTCCAGATGGTATTACTAAAGTTAGTTAAACGTCAGACTTCTATCTTCTTCTTCACTTCTATCAAGTTCATAAAAATTCTCAAAAATATAATAGAGACTAACCCAAGGGAATTTCAGGTTCATGTGATCTGGGAAAAAGATGTGGCATTAAAGCCAGTTTAAGTTTGTTGGCTTATTCACTCAACATCACCCATAAAACTCGTATTCCACCTGAGTTCACTAACCAAGTAAGTTAACACTATTGCTTACAAGATATGTTAGCCAGAAAAATAGCTTGGGGGTAATGGCTAACCTTGTCTAATGTTTAATGAGGTTTATGTAGGTGCTCCAAACACAATTGTTGAAAACAAGCGATCTAAATAGATGTAAGCGGGGTGCCTGGGTGGTTCAGTGGGTTAAGCCTCTGTCTTCAGCTCAGGTCATGATCCCAGAGTCCTGGGATCGAGTCCCGCATCGGGCCTCTGCTCGGCAGGGAGCCTGCTTCCTCCTCCTTTCTCTGCCTACTTGTGATCTCTCTCTGTCAAATAAATAAAATCTTTTAAATAAATAAATAAACAAATAAATAAATAGATAGATAGATAGATGTAAGCAGCCTGACAGGTTTTAGGAGAACTTTTTAGTTTCTCTGAAAATTTCGGTCGTCTAAAACCTTGAAGTTTTGCTAAGTTATATTAAGTGATGAAATCATTAAATATCTAGATTACTTCCAAATAAGATACTCTGTATTTGTTAGATTGGAGGCTGCCTGAATCATGAATTAGTAAGACCAATTAGACCTTCAAACTTACTTGGTTGCATTTTTATTGTTTAACAGATGTGGTGGCAGTGGTTGGACTGAAGGAGGCTTCCGATGGCTTCAGAGATAACCAGAAACGGGTGCGGTATCCCATAAACCTTTTGAGTTTGCAGTCTTTCTTGTGATTTCCAAGGGCCACAGGTAGATCCCCTTTCTGTCCTGAGCTCCATTTTCTTTGCATTGAGTTCCTGATTTAATTGGCTTTCTAGTCCAGGATTTAGCAAGTCAGTTTGAGCAGGTCAGTTTGACCATTAGTTCTGGTGATTCTTACCTGGTTCAGTTTTATGATCTTAAAATTACCAGCAAAGTCCATTCTATGAATCTCTCTGAAGATGAAACACTTTTGCAAAAGCATCAGAGTAAAATAATAATCCTGTAAATGACAAAGACGGGAAAATGCCATGGTTAGAGATCTGATAAGAGTTCATTACCATGCAGTTGACAAGGAAATGTGGTTATTTTGTGACATACAACATTTTAAGATAATAACTAGGATTATGATGAGAACAATATTTAGTTATCCACTTAACCTCAGTGACAAAGATTTCCTAGGTAAATTTTTTTAAAAGATTTTATTTGTCAGAGAGAGAGCACAAGCAGGCAGAGTGGCAGGCAGAGGTAGAGAGAGAAGCAGACTCCCCGCTGAGCAAGGATACCGACAGGGGACTTGATCCCAGGATCCTGGGATCACGACCTGAGCCGAAGGCAGAGGCTTAACCAACAGAGCCACCCAGGTGTCCCAAGTTATATAAGTTATTTACCTGTTTGGGATATTAATCCCTTATCAGATACATGATAAATATTTTCTCCCATTCAGTAAGTTGCCTTTTCATATGTTGATGGTTTCCTTTGCTGTGTAGCAGCATTTATTATTATTATTTTTTTCTTTAGAAAAAAATTTTTATTGTTGCAACTAAATATTATTTTTTTTAAATTAGGAAATACTTGATATAAGGGTTGGGAGTTATAACTCAGTTTCCTTCTTTGTGGCGTTAATAAGAAAACAGCAGGGCCAGGATGGAGTCACTTGTGCTAAACCCCATGTCAGCAAACCAAGACTCCATATCCAGTCTGAATAGTTTCAGCTCTCTAGGAATGTAACCTTTAACCAGTTAACCTGACATTACCTGGTCAGCACCAGTTAGGAGGTCCACCTGGTCTGGAACAATGCATTCATCCTCTGTTAACAATTTCCTTTTCTCTACCCCTCTCTGCCTTTACAAACCTTCCCCTTTCTGCAGCATTTTGTGAAAAGTGGAGAAGACAAAAAAGTTTGGGTTTGGGTACTAAGTGAGTCAGGAATAAGGTTTGTTAATACAGCCTCTTCAACCCTGAATTCTCTCTTGTGCTGCTTTAGAAGTCAATCCCTTCCTGTTTTCCCCAGCATTAGGAAACCACTGATTTGACTTCTGTCCCTTCTGGCTTTGTCTCTTTTTTGTGTCTTATATATAAAGGAGCACACACTATGTAACCTTTTGTGTTCTGCTTCTCTGACTTAGCATAATGCTTTTATTTATTTTTTAATAATTTTTTAAATTTTTTATTAACTTACAATGTATTATTAGCCACAGGGGTACAAGTCTGTGAATCGCCAGGTTTATACACTTCATAGCACTCACCATTAGCATAATGCTTTTAAGATTAATCTGTGTTGACAAATGCCAGAAATTTGTTTCTTTTTATTACATGAAAGTATCAAAATCTATGGATCTATTTACCAGTGGGTAGATATTTCAGTTTCTAGGCATTGGCTATTATGAGTAAAGCCACTGCAAAGATTTTCATACAGGGGCACCTGGGTGGCTCGGTTGAGCATCTGCCTTCAGCTCAGGTCATGATCCCAGGGTTTGGGGATTGAGTCCTATGTCAGGCTCCCTCTAACTCTCTCTCTGGGTCAAATAAATAATATATTAAGAAAAAGATTTTCATACAAGTTTTTGTGTGGACATATGTTTAAATTTACCCTTCAGTAGATACCTAGATGCGAAATTGTTGGGTCACATGGGAAGTGCATGTTTTGTTGGGTCCCCCAAAATTGGGTACCCCAATAATGGGTCCGTGATTAAAGGAGCGAGACTGATACAAAGCGAAGGTCAAGCAAAGCTTTATTTTGCGCCAAGCATCAGGAATCAGACTGGCCGGCCAGGGCCACACCTCTTACAGAGAGGGCGACCCCTCCCTGCTTTCCAGACTAACTTTTTTTTTTTTTTTAAAGATTTTATTTTATTTATTTGACAGAGAGAGATCACAAGCAGACAGAGGCAGGCAGAGAGAGAGGAGGAAGCAGGCTCCCTGCTGAGCAGAGAGCCCGATGCAGGGCTCGATCCCAGGACCCTGAGATCATGACCCGAGCCGAAGGCAGCGGCCTAACCCACTGAGCCACCCAGGCGCCCCTCCAGACTAACTTTTATAGAGCAAAGGCCATGTGGTTGGGCCTGGCCACACACAGGTGGCCAATGAAATTGTAACACACAGAGAAAGCTGCACAGTCATGCTAGGTGACCAATTGAATTACAATTACCCTAGTAGACATTTGATTTAGCCTATCACACCTTGGTTAGGATTGGCGCCAAAAGGCTCCCAAAGGGCGGGGGCCCATACTCCTTGGTAGCTAGGAGCCAGTATGCGCCCCCACTGATTGAATACCTCCACCTGGTCTGACCCACCCTTGTACTTGGACTTTGTTTCCTGGGACTGGTTTCCAGGACTTGCTTTTAAATAAGATCCCCTGGTGGGGGCAAGGTCAATTTAAGTTTTACAACAAAATGGCTGTTCAATCGAGGTGGGGCCGCTCTGGTTGAATAGGCCCTTACAGTTTAACTTTATAAGAAACTGACAAAATGTTTTCCAAAGTGTGGGAGTTCTGCTCTTTTCACATTTTCATCAGCATTTTGTATTATCTATTTGTATTTAATAAAAATTTGTATTTAATAAAAAATTATTAAATCACTTTAGGAGGTGTGTTAGTTGCTTTCTTTCTTTTTTTAAAAGATTTTATTTATTTATTTGACAGAAATCACAAGTAGGCAGAGAGGCAGGCAGAGAGAGAGGGGGGAAGCAGACTCCCTGCTGAGCAGAGAACCCAATTCGGGGCTCGATCCCAGGACCCTGAGATCATGACCTGAGCCAAAGGGCAGAGGCTTTAACCCACTGAGCCACCCAGGCGCCCCAGAGGCATGTTAGTTTCTTATCGCTGCTCTAACACACTGCCACAAATTCAGGGGCTTAGAACATGCATTTATTCTCTTGCAATTCTGGAAGCCAGAAGTCCAGAATCAATTTCACTGAGCCCAAGTCAATGTGAAAGCGTGGCTGCTTCCTCCTGGGGCTCTTTCCTTGCCTTTTCCAGCTTGTGGAAGGTGTCCACTATAAGGACTTATTTTATATTTTTATATTTTAGCCAGAGGCTTCCATTGAGGTTAAACAATAACCTTGTTGTTTAACCCTTAAACTGTCCCTGCTCCCCTTCCCCCAGGGGACTTACTTAAAAACAAGTCCCAGAAACCAGCCTCAGGTAACAAAACACAGATACTAGGGTGGGTCAGGCCAGGTGGAGACATCCGATCAGTGGGGGGATGCATACTGTCTCCCTAGCTACCAAGGAGTATGGGCCCCGCCCTTTGGGAGCCTTTTGGGCGCCAATCCTAACCAAGGTGAAATTGTAATAAATTGGTCACCTAGCAACACTGTGCAGCTTTCTCTGTGTGTTACAATTTCATTGGCCACCTGTGCGTGTCCAGGCCCAACCGCATGGCCTTTGCCCTTAAAAGCTAGTCCGTAAGGGAGAGCGGGGTCGCCCTCTCTGTAAGAGGCGCGGCCCTGGCGGGCCAGTTTGATTCTTGATGCTTTTGGCGCGAAATAAAGCTCTGCTTGACCTTCGCTTTGTATCAGTCTCGCTCCTTTAGTCACGGACCCATTCTTGGGGCATAACACCCACGTTCCTTGGCTGACAGCCTCTTTCCTCCATCTTCAAAGGCAGCAGTGTGGTATCAATTCTTTCTGTCCCCCTTCTTCTATCATCATATAACCTCTGTTCTGACTCCCTGCTTGCCTTTTGTAAGGACCAATGTGATTATGTCAAGCACACCTAGATAAACCAGGATAACTTGCTCTATCTCAGGATCCTTAACTTGTTCACAAGGGCATCGTCCTTCCTGCCATATAAGGTAACAGTCACACATTCTTGGGGTTAAGTTGTGGATGTATTTGAGGGGATGTGGGCCCTTCCGGCACGGTAGATATGTAAGGGCCTGCTTAGCCAGAGCGAGCCATTTTGTTGTTTATGCAGGAAACTTGGATTGACCCTGACCCCCAGAGGAACTTACTTAGAAACAAGTCTGGGAAACCAGAAGAATATAACTGACCAGCCCCTGATAACAGAGCCCATATACCAGGATGTGTCAGGTCAGGGGGAGGTAACAGAGCCCAGAATACAAGGATGAGCCAAGCCAGGTGGAGACATCCAATCAGAAAAGCACCTCCCTAACCACCCAAGATTGTGGGCCCTGCCTTTTGGGCGCCAATTCTGACCAGAGTGATAGGCTAGTTCAAATAACTACTATAGGGGCACCTGGGTGGCTCAGTGGGTTAAGCCGCTGCCTTCGGCTCAGGTCATGATCCCAGGTCCCGGGATCGAGCCCCGCATCGGGCTCTCTGCTCAGCAGGGAGCCTGCTTCCTCCCCTCTCTCTGCCTGCCTCTCTGCTTACTTGTGATTTCTCTCTGTCAAATAAATAAAATCTTAAAAAGAAAAAAATAACTACTATAGGGTAAATTGTAATTCAATTGGCCATCTGTGTGTGGCCAGGCTCAACCACATGGCCTTTACTCTATAAAAGTCAGTCTGTGAGGCTGGGAGGGATCGCCTCTTTGCAAGAGACAGCCCTGGCCGGTCAGTTTGATTCTCGATGCTTGGCGCGAAATAAAGCTTTGCTTGACCTTCGCTTTGTATCAGTCTCGCTCCTTTGACCATGGACCCAACAGGTATGTAGTGGTATCTCCCTATAGTCTGGATTGGCATTTTCCTAATGACTAATGCTGTTGTGCTACATTTTCTGAGATTAATATATCTTTTTAGTGAAGTATCTGATCAAATCTTTTGCCCATTTAAAAAATTAGGATGTTTGGTGTAGTACAATGGAGTTTTTTGAAAGTTCTTTATATATTCTGGGTATAAATCCTTTATCAGATAAATGCTCTTCAAGTGGTTTTCCCCGATTGTGTCTTGTCTTTTCATGCTCCTAAGACTGTGGAAATTTTTCATTTTGATGAAATCCTATATGTTGCTTTGCAGAGACCTGGTAAGTCTCTCTCCTTGGCAACATCATGGAAGTCCAGGTTCCCCCATATACTTAATAGAAAATAAAATACAGTCAAGCCAGATCTCTAATTTTGGTTCTAAGTCTCCCTGTTGATACTGATGGATAAGTAGGCAGTTAACACTACTCCACGAGATGCAGACAGCAAAATGCATACTTGACAGTCTGGAAGGTAAGCTGCCAACAGCTGAAGTAGTGATTCCATCCTTGGCCAGTGTCTCTCTGAACAGAGGTCTGTGGTCCAGAGCACTGGTGTGTTAGGTCCAGGCAGAAAAGCCCTCCTTTTGGTGGATATCTTTATTCTCCCCGAAGCACTCCAAGCTGAGCTGGCTTTACCTTCTGATGTATTAGGTCCAAGACTCCAAACACTGACGGCCTGGTGGGCCAGAAGGTGCGGGCAGCGCTGGTGAGTGAGTGTTCATACCCTGGGGAACGAGGCAGCTTGGTGCAAGTCCTGTTTTCCTCCCTACCTGCGCAGCCCAGTGCCCTGGGTCCACATTCCAACCCAGAACAGAGGCTGATGCTGGGGCTCAGGACACAGGCTAGATGTGTGGAGAAGGAAGAAATATCCTCCATGGAGAGGAGGGCTGCAGGTCTCTCTCTATCACTATCCTGATTGGGACCTATGGCCACACAACAATCTTATCAAGAATTTAAAAATGTTACTTCATGGGGCGCCTGGGTGGCTCAGTGGGTTAAGCCGCTGCCTTTGGCTCAGGTCATGATCCCAGGTCCTGGGTTCAAGCCCTGCATCGGGCTTTCTGCTTGGCAGGGAGCCTGCTTCCTCCTCTCTCTCTGCCTGCCTCTCTGCCTACTTGTGATTTCTCTCTGTCAAATAAATAAATAAAATCTTTAAAAAGTAAAAAATAAAAAAAATAAAAATGATACTTCAAAACTTCTCTAATCTGATGACATGACCAAAGCTTATGCAGCAGATAAACTCTTGTGTTTTGAGACAAATGTCCTTTCATTTCTGTTAAGCTGAATATATAATTATTGTTCCCCAGGTGACCAGCTTTTGTGTACTACAGTGTGATTTCACATCAACAAAACACAGTGAAAAGGCAACTTTGTGAAGATCTCATTACAAAAATAATTTATATTTTAAAAAGAATGTTGCCTTAAAAGAATATAATTTAAGACTACTCTGTGACTGGCTACAAAGTCAGATACCATGTTTCCGTTTGCCTACAGGTCTCTATTAAATAATATACATATTTAAACATTTAAAAAAATTTACATCTGAAGTCAAATTGTATCTGCATCATCCCTTTGAAAAAGACAAGGACCTTAGCCTGTCATCATATCCTCTTTGCCATTCCCTTTTGTTATCATGTGTTTTTAATCCTATTATTAAATCTTCACAATATGCCCCAAGAATCATTTTGATCCCTGATAATTTACTAATGTACTTACTACATTCTCCTATAATCCATACAAGTTACACTTTCTTTGATTGATTGATTGATTGATTTTTGAGAGAGAGAATGAGAGAGAGCATGCAAGCAAGAAGGAGGGGCAGAGAGGAGAGAGAGAATCCCTAGCAGGCTCTATGCAGAGTGGAGACCAGCATGGGGCTCAGTCTCACAACCCAGAGATCATGACCTGAGGTGAAATCAAGAGTCAGAAGCTCAACTGACTTGAGCCATCCAGGTGCCCTCTTTGATTTTTTTAAAATGACTACATTTATCACTAATTCCATCAGAAATATTTTAGGGATTACAATCTATGCAAATACTTTCATCTTCCAAATGCATTTACTTCACTTACAATTGAATGCTAGATTAAAGGGTTATAGATTTACAAGTTCTAAGTCATTTTACTTTAGGAATTTGAGGATATTACTCCACACCATCTTCTAGAATCCAGTGCTGCTGCTGAATCTGATATCAGCCTTACCCTCTTTGCTTTGCCTAGAAGAGTGGGCATGCTTGATTACCCAACATCCATTTAACCCCCCCTCCTATTTCCCAACAGAACCTTGATTTTGTGTCCATGTCCACATCACACCGAACTCCTGAGCAGCAGAGAGGAGGGAAGGAAGAAACTTGGTTTTCTGATGACCTCACTGAACTACTCATTCTGCTGGAGCTAGAGTCCCACCCAAGAATTTCTGGCTCTGCCTTTATCATTTAAGACAACTAAATTTTATTTTTATATCCTTGTAGCTCTTAGGATTTTCTGTTTATCCTTAAGAGCTCTGAAATTTCATACAGGATATATTTTTTTGTAGGTCTCTCCTGGCCCAAACCCATCATTATGTTCTGTAATCTATTTGTAATTTTTCCTCCTTTTCATTTCCTGGCTGCTGCTTCTGAATCTTTTTACTAGATGGATTTTGGATCTCAGGGCATACTGCTGCATGCCTTCCAAGATTTTCTCTCAATTCCTGGGGTTCTGATGGTATTTTCTAGAGCTGAAGGGGATCTATTCCTTTGAAAATTAAATATGTATGTGTTTTTGTCATTTTAAGGAATATTAAGAGAAAAAAGGAGGCCATCATGTACTCAGTGTCACTTTACTTATACTTTGTAAATCTCAATGTTATGTTGTTTTGCCAATAACAGTTCATAACTGTTACATCTTTATTTCATATTGCTATTATTTTTATTGCGGTAAAAGTCACACAACACAAAATTTACCATTTTAGTCATTTTTAAGTGTACAGTTCAGGAGTACTAAGTACATTCACATTGTTGTACAACCATCACCACCATCCATTTCCAGAAATTTTTCATCATCCAAACTCAAACTCTATACCCATTAAACAATAAATTCTCATTCCCCTCTTCCCCAAATGCCTGGTAACCACCATTTTCCCACTTTTTATAAATCGATTCTAACGACCTCATACAAGTGGAATCACGGTGTTTGTTCACTTTGAGTCTGCCTTATTTTACCTGGCTTGTCTTGAAGATCTGTCCACGTTGGAGCATGTGTCCGAACGAGTATGCGTTCTTTCCTTTATATGGCTGAATGATTTTCCATTGTACGCACACACCACATTATGTTTAGCCACTCATCTGTCCATTGACACTGGCTTGTTGCCATCTTTCAGCTACTGTAAATATTGCTGCTATTAACATTGTACAAATACTAGTTTAAGTCATCACTTTCAATTCCTTTGGGAATATACCCAGAAGAGGAACTGCTGGATCACATAGTAATCCTATTTTTAATTTTTTGAGGAAAATACTATTTTCCACAGCTGCACCATTTTTCAGTCTTGCCAGCAATGGATTCCAATTTCTCCATGTCCTCACCAGCACTCATCTGCTGCACTGTCCCGTACCGTTTTGTTTTGACAGCAGACATACTAATGGCTGTGAACTGCTCTTTCAATGCCGTTTTTTGTTGTTGTTTAAGATTTTATTTATTTATTTCACAGACAGAGATCACAAGTAGGCAGAGAGGCAGGCAGAGAGGAGGCGGGGAGCAGGCTCCCAGCTGAGCAGAAAGCCCGATATGCGATATGCGGCTGGATCCCAGGACCCCGGGATCATGACCTGAGCCGAAGGCAGAGGCTTTAACCCACTGAGCCACCCAGGCACCCCTCAATGCATTTCCCTAATGGCTAGGGATATGGATTACCTTTTATCAATATGAAACAACTAATTTTGTCCTATTTAATTATTTTTATTTTGAAGTGATCTTTGTCTTATTGTAACTATGAAAGGAAAAACCTGAAACAGTCACTCCTGTCAGGACAGTATGTTGAAAATGGAACCAGGGGGCCATTAAGGACGTGGGGCCTATGCACTTCCACTTCCTCGCAAAACGCATACTTTTAACTGTAGCTCAAGGCCAAACCGAAATATCGTGCTTCCTGCAGCCCAGACAGCAATCTGTGAATTCGACAGAAATTAGACTCTTTCAGCCAAACATAATTTTGCAAAACAATTTAGCTAAGACTTCTTTGAATTCCCTTCCTAGGAATCCTAGGAATTCCTCCGCCCCCAAGGCAGAGCACTATTTGGATTTTTTCCCACATACCTGCGTCTCTCCAAATGCAATTCCTAAGACCCCCCCCCCATAAATTATTTGCCTTGCATCCTTTCTGCAATTTTTGTCTGACATCACACTGTGATCCCAGATTTTTTTTTTCATATTTTTCTGGCATATTTTAGTTACTCTCTTTGTTTTCTACCTTCAAGCGCCCTTTTGTTTTAGTTCTGTTTTGTAAACTGCATTGCTGGTTATTTTAAAAAAGAAATCATTCAACCCTCAGGGAGCACCCCACAGTACCAGTCACTGAGCGGATTATAGTCAATGCTACAAGACAAAGTTTACAATTCAAAGGAGTCATTTTTACTATTTGTTTGAAGATTTTATTTATTTGCGAGAGAGAGAATGAATGAGAAGGGGGAGGGGTAGCAGGAGAGGAAAACCCAATGCGGGACTCGATCCCACGAATGTGGGATCATGACCTGAGCCGGAGGCAGACGCTTAACCTACTGAGCTACCCAGGCGCCCTCAGGAGAAGGTCCTCATTAGAGGACCCTCATAATGAGGACCCTCATTAGAGGGTCGTAAAAAGGGAAATGACTGGCTTGCGCTTTTTTTTTTTTTAACCCAATGCGAATGTCAGTTAAAAATACATCTTCTACAGGTTACGACACTCAGACATAATTGTTTAAAAACTCAAAAACGTGTAAAATAGATAAAAATAATAAGCAGCCGAGAACAAAAGACCCCAACAATGAACACAGCAGCGGCTCGCCGACTAGACGGGTTCCCTCCCGTCAAGGGAGAGAAACCACAAGCTTAGTCCGGCCGAAGGATCCTGAGGAACCAAACCAGGCAGCACTGCCTGAGGCGACAAGCCGCCACAAAACGCCGCAATATTCGCGGAAAGACCCCTGCAACACATCTCACCACGCTCCTCAAGGGGCGGCCGCACCCTGAGGCTGACCGGAAAAGCGAGCTGGACCCTGCCTGTCCCTCTGCTCCTGAGGCTGCAGTTCGGGACGCGAGTTGACCAGCTCCGATCAGGGCACAGGACCTGGCGGTTTCTGCGCATTTAACCCCGAGCCGAACGAACCTTGGCATTCCAAGAATTCTTGCTGCCGCAGTTCACTCACCCACCGAGAACAACAGCAGCGAGCGGCTAATTTTGCACATTTTTTTTTTAAAGATTTTATTTATTTGACAGAGATCACAAGTAGGCAGAGAGGCAGACAGATAGAGAGAGGGGGGGGAAGCAGGCTCCCTGCAGAGCACAGAGCCCGATGTGGGGCTCGATCCCAGGACACTGGGACCATGACCTGAGCCGAAGGCAGAGGCTTTAACCCACTGAGCCACCCAGGTGCCCCTAATTTTGCACATTTTTAAATACGTACTCACTTTTCCCGAAAAGCGCGCTCGACAGGACAGGCGGTGAGAGAGGCGGAAAAGACGCGGCGGCAGCCTTCTGGAGGCTCCCAGCAAGACGGCTTTCTCCAGCCTTAGGGCTGTTGGCCCATCTCGGGCACCATAGGCCGTCGTCCCGCGATGACCTCTGGGAAATAGAGTTCGTAAGGAAAAGCGCGGCGGTTCAGCCGAGGCACCCGTTTCCAAGTCTCGTGCGCAGGCGCATTGCGCCCGGCGGCCTGGCGGCGGTGGTGAAAAATGTCCCCAGGCTAGGTATCCTGCTTGTCTCCGGTGCGGTGCGCCGGTTGGCGTCCCGGTCGCGGCGGGCCCAGGTACAGGGTGCCGGTGAGAGCGGGCCCGGGGTGTGCAGCTCCTGCGGCGGGGCCAGGGCAGAGGGCCGGCCGCCGCGCGAGTCCCAGCCGAGTCCGAGTCGCGGGAGTCCGAGCTGCGGCGGCCTCGGCAGGTGAAGGCGGCCCGGGAAGGGGGCGTTGCCCCGGGAGCTTTCCGCTCCCGCGGCCCTCCTTCCCCGGAAATCGGAGCTGTCACTGCCTGAGCCTCGGGGGCCAGCCTCGGGCAGCGCTCCTGGAGCAGTGGCCCCAGAACTGAGATTGCTGGGAGCTCTGCCCTGTTGGAGGGTTCGTGCACCCTGGGGCGGTTTTTGGCTGATCGCGTTCGTTGGTCTCCCCCCACCCCCCTCCAGTTTCAACTTTATTTTATGTGTATTAGTTTTTACTATCCTTGCTGTATTGAGCTTGTGTGGCCCTGTTCTCAGAGTGAATCTTAGAGTGATTTGACTATTCTTTTTTTGTTTAATTTTGTCCTTTTGCTGAGTTACTTCCCTTTTCTCCAAAATTTAAATTCATCTCTAGCCAATGATGCTCTTTCTTTTAAGCCTTGTGGGGGTTTTTTGAAGCAGGGAGAGGATGGGTAATGTTTTCGTTTATAAAGGAGATTTGATAACTCTTTCTTCATAAAGGAAGCACCATTTCCAAGGGGAACAGAGGACTAGTTTTTGGTTTGCTCTTACGGAAAAGGACACCAATTTCCTACAAATGTTAGTGAAGAATGATGATAATTACTGTATTATTTTATTTTGTTGTCATATATTATATCTAATTATATAGTATGTTAGGTACAATGTAATTAAATTGTAATACATCTCAAAATATTTAAGTGCAGATGTGCAGAGTATTTATGTTACTTCTCTTTCATTGAACATCTTTGTGAGCCGGGTCTGACTGCCCTTTACTCTGTTAATGTCCATGAGATGGTTCTAATTCCTTAGTCTGATTTACCTTTATTCAGAAACCACTGGCTGAAAGGTAGCAGGCCCGGGACTGGAAGTATGTTTGCCACGCACTCTGGGTTTGGGTGGCCATGCTTACAGACCCTCCAACGCAGAGATACCTGGGCTCTCAGGTTCCCTCTGGCTTCTGTCTGCAGGGTGCTCAGTGTGTGGAGCTAATTTAGTCATGCCTCGTGAGGGTGGGAGTACAGACAGGATGGACAGACAGACTGCTCACAGTTTCTTTTTCCATTTCAGGAGCCTTCTCTAGGAGGGGCAGCAGGGAGGGAGAAATGGCCACAGGGTTGCTCCCAGCCCAAGCTCAGGTGAGTCAAGACTCCTTTCTTCATCTGCCTTCTTGGTTCAGAGGTCGTGAACACACTGAAGCCATCGTGGTTGAGCCCACGGAGGCCCCCAAGGGCTTGGTGGGGTAACTCTTGAAGGAAGCTGTTTGTCTGGTGCTTGGGATCAGTCTTCTTGGGAATTCCCAGCTTAGCAGCTAAGTCCCTCTCCAGTCCTGTTCCAAAGCCACACCAGAGCTCTGTGAGGGATCTAGGTTTGTTTTTTTCCCTGTGAAGGGTGGAACCTTGAGGGAGTTCGATAATTCTCTTTGTAACGTTAGGAATTCAAAGAGAAAATGTATGGTCTTTACCCTTAAGGAATTGAGGACCAATCAACTAGAGTAGTCCCTCATAGGAGTCCAGGTGATTTTCTAGGAAGATCCAAGAAAGAAGACCTCTGAATCAGCAAGCGTGGTCAGGGATATTTCTAGTATAACTGACTCTTGAACAACACAGGGTTTCAGTGTTGCTGGGTGAACTGGGGAAGCCCAGCGGCTTCGACCCAGCCTGTCCTTGAAGGAGTTGCTGAAAGTTCTTGGTCTTGTCTCAAGAAAGAATTCAAGGACCGGCCCACAACACAGCAGGTGAGTGACACAACAGGAAAGTTTATTAAAGCAAAAAATATACTCTCAAGATGGGAGAGCAGATGACCTTGAGAGAGAGAGAGGGATCAAGCACTTTGCACGCTGGGGTTTGAGTTGCTATCTTTTATTGACAATTGTAACTAGGGGGTAGGATATTCATTACTTGGGGCAGGGACGTAGGGTTTCAGCTTTCTCTTCCTAACTTGGTCAGGGGTTTCCTGTCCAGCCAGCTGCTATCTTGGGCCTGTGTGGTTTGATCTGGCTTGTGAAGGGCTGCCAGGGCAGCCTCTGACCTTCCCCACAGCTGGTCACAACTTCCTCGTTGCTGGCCTCCATTCTGCTAGAAGCCAACATTCTGCCTACTCTAACATACAGGCTCGGGCTCTGACCCCACCTGTCCCAAGCAGTCAGAAATCCACATACAACTTTTTTTTCTAAAGTTTTTATTTAAATTCTAGTTAGCTAACATATAGTGTAATACCGGTTTCAGGAGTGGAATTCAGTGGTTCATCAGTTACATGCAGTACCCAGTGCTCATCACAACAGGTGCTCCCCTTAATGCCCCCCATCTAGCCCCACCCACCTCCCTCCAGCAACCCTGTTTGTTCTCTACAGTCAAGAGTCTCTCATGGTTTGCCTCCCCTCTTTTTCTTTTTTTTCTTTATTCCCTTATGTTCATCTGTTTTGTTTCTTAAATTCCACATGTGAGTGACATCATATGGTATTTGTCTTTCCCTGACTGACTTATTTGCTTAGCATAATACACTCTAGCTCCAGCCACATGGTGGCAAATGAGAACTCCACATATAACTTTTGACTCCTCCAAAAACTTCACTACTAACCATAGTTAGTGTTGGCTGGAAGCCTTACCAATTCTGTCAATTAACACATATTTTGTATGGTATATGTATTCTATACTGTGTGTCTTATAATAAAGCATGCTAGAGAAAGAAAATGTTATTAGGAAAATTAAAGGGAAGAGAAAAACACATTAACAGTACTGTATTTATTGAAAAAGAGTCTATATATATTTGGACTTGCTCAGTGCAAACTCCTGTTGTTTGAGGGTTGGACTATATTGGGAAATTTGGGGCTTATGAGCAGGACCAGGTTAAAAGAGCTGGTGAAAGGAAAAGGAATCCCAGCTAGGTAGGACTAGTGGTCTTGGGGGACAGATTGAGGGAAGCGAAGCATCTGGTCCACAGTGTTTTCTTCCCTTATTGGTCCTTTTGTGGCACTTAACAGAAATATAATTAAGAACACAATCTCCTCCCAAACCAGAAAACCTCTCCACAGAAGCAGAAGAGAAAGAAAACACTTTTATCATTGAATAAGTGCTCGGCCCGAATGTCACGTGCATCACAGGCCATCCCCCGAAGAGATTGTCAAGACAGAAGGCTCACTTGTATGTTGAGTGGCTACAGCCCAGTTTGGACATTCGTCAGGTGACCCGTTAGGCCCGCCCACTCCCAGGAGACTGAGAGGTTGGCACATTCAAAGAGATGGCTTCCAGGCCTCCACAGAAGTGGTCCGGAGTTATGAGCCTGGGAAGTGACTTCCTGAGCCTTTGAAAAGACTTAGAGTAGCCCCTGCCCCCCCACCCCCCGCATCCATCAGGGAATTGATGGTTTCAGTTACCAGATGATCCTGCTTCCAGCCTCTCCTTAGAAGGTCAGAAGTAGCCAGACACTGTACCACAAGCCTGTGTCATTCTCCTCACTTCCCCTCGTGTAGGCACTTTACCCTCCTGGGCACTCCTCACACTCCTGGGCACTTTATCCTCTCACACTCCTGGGTGAGCCACCAGGAGAAACTATACCAGGTGAGCTGTTGCTCCAGGGAAACTTTATTTGCAGCATATAAGATCATGCCAAATAACTTCCGAAGCCATGACTCCCCAAGCCAGGGGGGATGGGTTCCTGTTATTTCGGGTTAAGGTGAATATTTAAAAAGGGGATCCTTGTCACTGTATGTGGAGGTGGGCGTAAGGTTGCACATGCGCCTTAAGGAAACACGTCGGAACACACGTTGTATGTTATGTAAACAAGGCTTGTGTCCTCCTTGGGCGGAGATTGTAGTATCCTAAGGAGATGGAGGTAATTGTCAGTCATTCTAGAGGTCACTCCATGGTCCCATCTGTGCAAGGTGAGTCAGGACTCTAGCTCAAACTGGTATGAGTGGTGTGGGCTGGTCACCCAGTGGTGACCAGTGGTGGAGATCTTGTCAGTGAGACTCTTGTCCAAGTCGCTACTGCTGGAGGGACGGTTTCACTTTCCATCTTGAGAGATAACTTGGAAAGAAAAGCTCAAGGAAGAATGTGGGATACAGGTCCATGAGCACAAGCAGGTGGGCAGTCAAGATCAGGTCTTGGGGTCTAGCTGTAACGATATCACAAGCAGAAGGGTAAGTACAGCACAGTAAGGTGTTTTGAGAGGGAGAGACCACAGTCACATAATTTTTGCTACAGCATATTGTCGTAATTGTTCTGTTATGACTTGTTAATCTCTTACTCTGCCTGATTTATAAATTAAACTTTATCATAGGATTGTATTTATAGGAAAAAAACAGTATATGTAGGGTACAGTACTCTCCAAGTTTTAGACTTGGAGAGGGGGGTTCTTAGAACATGGTCCCTCCTGCAGAAGTGGGGACAACTGTATGTACATTTGGAAAGGGCAGAGACTTGCCTAGAGATGCTTGTAGCCCTGCATGGCAACAGGGTGACTGCTCAGCCGCCCCTTTGGGGGTCTGGTCCCGGGTGAGCAGGAACGGGTTTGCCATTGCAGGAGTCTGTGACATTCAGGGACGTGGCCGTGTTCTTCAGCCAGGACGAGTGGCTGCGCCTGGACTCCGCACAGAGAACCCTGTACCGGGAGGTGATGCTGGAGAACTACGGCACCCTCGTCTCGCTGGGTAAGGACCTTTCCTCATGATGGAGAATCTGTCGGGGGAGCCTCGTGGGGCCCTCCCCAAGGAGGACACTTGGAGGGCTTGGTCACGTTCAGCCGCAGGTGAGCTCTCAGGGTGGCAGTCGCTATCCCCTCCGCTGCCAGGAAAGGCCTCAGGTTGGTAGAGTCAGTGATGGGCAGCCTTTGTGTGCTTTTGCCATTCTTTGGCTCGACACTCTATCCCTCTGGGTCTCCTGAGAGGTTCCAATAGAGGCATGCACAGCCAGCGCCCTGACTTTCTTCCTGAGACCACCTCCTGGCCATCCTCAAAAAGCCTAATTGAAGCCCCTCTCTGAAAAGACGTCTCCTTCCTTCAGCTGTCCCTCTGCCCCGGAGCCCCTGGGGCTGGATCTGTGTGCCAGGGTGGCTGCTCATATCTGCACAGCGGACTCATTCTCTTCTTGCTCACAAACAGGAATCCTGTTTTCCAAACCAAAGGTCATCTTCCAGTTGCAGCAAGGGGAAGACCCCTGGATGGTGGAAAATGGAGTTTCTCAAGGCCCATGTGTAGGTGAGTGACAATGATTGGGAAGTGGGCAGAGCATTTTCTCACTTCCTGGGTGCTACTGCTCAGGAGACATGGACCAGGGCCCTCCTGAATGGGCCAGGCCAGGCGGGAAAGACTGGGAAGGGCATATCCTCTCTCTCTATCTATCTGAGCCCTGATACAGCAGGTTCAGAGGGAGAGTTGAATTCTCCCAAGAAGGGCCCATTTGTCTCCGGTATCCTTTGTAATGTGAATGCAGAAAAGGTAACACTTATATAATGCGTAAAGATTTGTGACTCCTGTCTTCTTCTCTTTTTCTGACTGATCTTTTCTTTCTTTTTTTAATTTTTGTTACTTAAATTCAATTAGGCAACATACAGTACATCATTAGTTTCAGAGGTAGAGGTCAGTGATTCATCAGTCTTTTTTTTTTTTAATTTTTAGAACTATAATTCTTTTTTTTTTAAAGAGTTTAATTTATTTGAGAGAGAGAGAGCATGAGAGAGGTCAGTGGGAGAAGCAGACTCCCTGCTGAGCAGGGAGTCCGATGTGGGACTCAATCCCAGGACTCCAGGATCATGACCTGAGCCAAAGGTAGTGGCTTAACCAACTGAGCCACCCAGGTGCCCCCCCCAACTTTTTAAAAAGTTTTTATTTGACAGACAGAGATCACAAGTAGGCAGAGAGTCAGGCAGAGAGAGTAGAGGAAGCAGGCTCCCTGCTGAGCAGAGAGCCCGATTCAGGGCTCGATCCCAGGACCCTGGGATCATGACCCGAGTCGAAGGCAGAGGCTTTACTGGGCCACTAGGGTGCCCCTCATCGGTCTTATATAATACCCCGTGCTCATCACATCCCATGCCCTCCTTAATACCTATCACCCAGTTAGCCCATTCCTTACCCCCCTCCCCTCTAGCAACTCTCAGTTTGTTTCCTATAATTAAGAGTCTCTCATGGTTTTTCTCCCTCTCTGAGGACCTCCCATTCAGTTTTTGGACTGATGATTTTAAATTATTGTCCCTTTGGTTTGAACAAACTTCTGTCGATACAGTACATCCCTCATTGTTCCAGCTTGGGTTTTTGTTTGACATTTTAGGTTTGCAAATTATTATATACGGTTCGGCTAAAGAGAAAACACAGATGTATGCATATTTATATACTACACGAGAGTGAGAAGGCAGGGGTAGCAAAATGGTCATAAATAGAATTTATGCAGAAGGTTTGCAGATGTTGAATACAGCATTCTCTTAAATCTTTTGTGTGAAAATATTCAAAATAATATGTTCCAGACCCTGGCTGCTAGGATATATCTCTCAATCTCTAAAACTCCTCTGGGTTGCTGGGTCCTTAAGCTCTCATTTGCTGTTCTGCTTTGTCTTTGGTTTTTGTTGTTCCTGTTATTGTCATTTTGGATTTCTTTTCCACCTTTGCTTTTGTTCTGTTTTGTTTTGATTCTAGCACCAGATGGTGGCTCTCTCCTTTGAGCTTTGCTTCTTATCATTTATTGTCATTTATTCCTCTCTATGGCAGGACATAGGTTTTCTGGGTCAGCTCAGTCCCGTGTTTCTATTCATTAGCTTTGTCTTCAGCTTTCCCCCTTTGGTGTAACTAGAATATTCTCTTGAATAATGTTTTCAGAAAGGTTCATGTGCTTTTTTGGTGCTTGTCTAAAATATTCTTTTACCTCTCCGGTGAGAATTATGGATCTAGAATTCTGGCATCAAATTTTTTTTTTCCCTTCACACTTGACTTTAGTGTCTGAGTATTGAGTGTCCTTATAAAAAGTCCTCTGTTAGCTTAATTCTTTTTCCTCTGTCTTCTGTGTAGAAATCTGGTCCTTTTTTTTTTAATCTTCTGTCTAGAATATTATAGGATTTTTTTTTATCTTCGGAATTTAGAAGATTCATTAGGTTGTATCAAATACCAAGGAGTTTTGGGGTTAATACTGTTATTCGGCCTCACAGGGTCCTTTGCATTGTAGAGTCAAGTCTTTTTTTCACTTCAGGGATCTTTTTTCCTACTACATACTAACATATATTCTGTCACATTCTACCAATAATCCAAGGAAGCTAACTGTAAGAATAATGATAAAATAAAACAGAAAGTTTGGTCAGAACCTTAGAAAGTGAATGTATCTGATAAGGGCCAGCATAGTAGCCCTGGATGAATCTAGAATTTGGCTCTGAGCTTTCTGGTTGGTAAAGAAATCATTAGTATCCAAATTGACTGTGTTCTTCTTTTGCAAGCAGTTGAAAAAAATTAACTACTTTTAATTTATAGAAGGAATACATAATATTGTTAAAAAAAATAAGTAAAAAAAGAGGGCTGCCTGGGTGGCTCAGTCGGTTAAGCTTAGGTTGTGAACCCAGGGTCCTGGGATCGAGCCTCGCGTTGGGCCCCATGCTTGGCAGGGAGCCTTCTTCTCCCTCTCCCTCAGCCTGCCATTCCCTCTGCTTGTATTCTCTCTCTCTCTCTCTCCCTGTGTCAAATAAATAAACAGAATCTTTTTTTTTTTTTAAAGAGATAGACCTGAAATTTTGCCAACCAACCATGATGAACCTTTGTTGATATTTTACTGTTTATCCTCTCAGATTGTGACTATTTGAGTGTGATTGTGTTTGTGCATGAGGGAGAGAGAGACACACAGAGAGAGAGATTGATGTTACATACTGTTCTCAAACCTATTTTTTTTTTTAAAGATTTTATTCATTTATTTGACACAGAGAGAGATCACAAGTAGGCAGAGAGGCAGGCAGAGAGAGAGGAGGAAGCAGGCTCCCCGCTGAGCAGAGAGCCCGATGTGGGGCTTGATCCCAGGACCCTGAAATCGTGACCTGAGCCAAAGAAGGAGACTTAACCCACTGAGCCACCCAGGTGCCCCTCTCAAACCTATTTTAAATTGTGAATGTACTTCAGCTCTTCAGCCCTTGTTAAATAGAGGCCTATCTTTCTGAAAGAGCTCTATTGTATTATTAAGCCATATTTTATTAAATAATCTTCCAGAAATTTTAATTTCTAGTTTTTTCCTACTATTAAGATTGCTGTAGTGGCTCTGGAGTACAAAGGCATAATATAAAGAGAAACAGAAAAGGTCCAGAGAAGAAATAATTATAGTACAAAGGCATGAGTATTACCATTAAAAAAATCAAGGAGGTCACCTGGGTGGCTCCGTGGGTTAAAGCCTCTGCCTTCGGCTCAGGTCATGGTCCCAGGGTCCTGGGATCGAGCCCCACATTGGGCTCTCTGCTCAGTGGGGAGCCTGCTTCTCTCTCTTTCTCTGTCTGCCTTTCTGCCTACTTGTGATCTCTGTCAAATAAATAAAATCTTTAAAAAAAAAATAAAGGATGGGGCGCCTGGCTGGCTCAGTGGGTTAAGCCGCTGCCTTCAGCTCAGGTCATGATCTCAGGGTCCTGGGATCTAGCCCCGCATTGGGCTCTCTGCTCAGCAGGGAGCCTGCTTCCTCCTCTCTCTCTGCCTGCCTCTCTGCCTGCTTGTGCTCTCTCTCTCTCTCTCTGTCAAATAAATAAATAAATAAATCTTTAAAAAAAAAAAAATAAAGGAATATGAATTTGAAAATCCACCCAGGATTCTTTGAAAAACTATTCAACTTCATTATAATCAATGAATTACAAAATAAAGCAATGAGAAGCCATTTTCCCCTTATTATATTACCCCAAATTAAGAAATACATATCCAGTGTTTTCCTGTTGTTCCGAGTGATACCTGAGTATCTTTCGAGGGATTTTGATGGGTGCAGTTTTTCTGCAGGATGGTCTGGCTTTATTAAAATCAATTCTAGGTTTGGAAATTTATCTTAAGGAAATAATTGTGCAGAGTTGCAATGGTGGTATAAAGAATGTTAATAACATGAGGTATCACTGAGGAGAAGAAAGCTAAGTGACTCTTAGAAGGGGATTTATTAAATTACAATTATGTTTGTGCTTTGAAATCTTACATTGCCATTAAAATGATGGTGTAAAAAAAAAATGATGGTGTCAACCTTCCTTTGTTGCTATGGAGAGAAGCCTACATTTTTTTTAAGTGAAGAGTAGGTAGGGGGAAGTGTAGTTTCAACCCATTTTTATTTTTCAAATGAAAGTGTCTTCTAATATCCAGAAAAATTCTGGTGAGCTAAATTCCACATCTAGCAATGATTATATTTGTGTGTTGTGTATATATACAATCGTGGTAAACTTGATTTTCGTATTTATAGTTTTCTGTATTTTCTTTATTTTTCTTACAATGATTATATGTCTCTTTTTCAGTTAAGAAAATAAAAACTGTTTAAGAAAATACATTCATTCTTTATGAAGCAGTGAAACCATTCCTTGCACTGTATTCTAAGTGATCAAAAGCAGACTGGAAATTATTCTCAAGAGTGTACTCTTCCCCCAAGGTTCCCCATATCATTACATGGTACCAGTTTCCCATCGAGCTGCGCAGGCCAGAAGCTGGATATCATCCTTCAGTCCTCTCTTTCACGTACTCAGGATATACGTACTCTTGTCATCTCTGCCTTCAGAGCATCCCAAATGTGCCCCCTTCCACTGCCATACTAGTGCAGACCGCCATCACCTCCATCCAGTCTTCTGAGTGGCTGCTCTACATCTGCCCTTGTTTACCCCCGCTGCCAGTGACAGCCCATTTGTTGCACCTCCACTGTGATCCTCTTTAAACAAAACTGTCCTGTCCCTCCTAGCCCGCAGTGATCCTCTGAAGAAATTCCAAATGTCTTCCATTATCACCTGCATGATATGGCTCCTGCGTACTTCTTTTCCTCACCTCCTAACACTGTCTTGTTCCCTCTTGCTCAGGCCACACTGGGTTCCTGGACAACTTGAAGCTGACTCTCACCTTACATTCTTTCTGACCAGAATCATATTTATACCCACGTTTTTGCATGGCCATCTCTCATTATTGAGATCCCATCTTTTTTTTTTTTTTTTTTTAAAGATTTTATTTATTTATTTGACAGAGAGAGATCACGAGTAGACAGAGAGGCAGGCAGAGAGAGAGAGGGAAGCAGGCTCCCTGCTGAGCAGAGAGCCCGATGCGGGACTCGATCCCAGGACCCTGAGATCATGACCTGAGCCGAAGGCAGCGGCTTAACCCACTGAGCCACCCAGGCGCCCATGAGATCCCATCTTTAATTCTACTTCCTTATCACCCAGTTTAAAATGTCAGCTCATTTACTCATACTGCACATCACCTTGCTTTTGTTTTCTTCGTTCTCATCACCCCCAGGACTCATCATCCCTAGTTTATTTCGTCGCTTGGTCACTGTCAGTACCCTGCTGCTAGAATGTAAACCCTTGTGAAAACTGGATTCCTGCCTGATATGTTCCGCATACTTCTGTTCTTGACCTTTGCATGGTGGCTACTCAGTAAAGAATTGCTTGAACGAGTGAGGAAATGTCCATCACAACACCACATACGGCACTCAGAGGAGTTCCACAACAGCAGTTTTCACTTATAGCCCCTCTGCAGTTTCCTCGTGGATTTACCTTGAGTGCACCAGTGACTGACACGGGAAAGGGAGCTGAGGAGTAACACAACCCACTGAACTCAGAAGAGCTCTGTCCCCTGCTGACCCCAGCTTTGTTCCTAGAGCAGGCCTGGCTGCCCTTGTCGGAGGAGCTTTCCTTGGAGCTCACCCACATACAGCTTTCTGCAGACCTCTCCACCCAGGCATGTCTCCCATGCTGCTGCTTTCTCTTGCCCTTCTTTCTCCGCATCCTTTCTTAAACATCCAGGACGTATTTGTTAGCAATCCTTGTATATTTTGGTATCACTTTGCTTTATTCTTAGTGCAAGGGAGACTTACCTGTTTTGTTTATTTTAGGATGGGAACGCTTATTTGAAACTACAGTTTCTGAAGAAGAAAATCAGGAAGTAATGAATAAACTCCTAGGGGATGGTCCTTTTGACTTCAAGTTGGGGAAAGCCTACTTAAATGAGGACAAGCTAGAGAAACAACAAGGCAAAAAGAACAAACCTTTCAGGAAAGTCTTAGTCACCATCAAAAACACCTACATGAGGGAGAGGAGCTTTACGAGTATTGAGCTTGGGAAGAATCTCAGTCTGAAATCACCACTTATTAGAAAACCCAGACTTGTTTCCAGAGGAAGGAAACCCCATTCCCAGCAGTATTCAGTTCTGTTTAAACAATTGGGAGTCAACACGGTGCGCAGATGTTACAAATGTAACATCTGTGGGAAAATCTTCCTCCACAGTTCTTCCCTGAGTAAACACCAGAGAATCCACACTGGAGAGAAGCTCTACAAATGCAAGGAATGTCGGAAAGCTTTCAGCCAAAGCTCTTCTCTCACTCAGCACCTGAGAGTTCACACAGGAGAGAAACCTTACATCTGTGGCGAATGTGGGAAAGCCTTCAGTTTCACCACATCTCTCATTGGACATCAGAGGATGCATACTGGAGAGAGACCCTATAAATGTAACGAGTGTGGCAAAACATTTAAAGGAAGCTCATCCCTGAATAATCACCAACGAATTCATACTGGAGAAAAGCCCTATAAATGTAACGAGTGTGGGAGAGCCTTTAGCCAGTGCTCATCTCTTATTCAGCATCACAGGATTCATACTGGAGAGAAACCCTATGAATGTAGTCAGTGTGGGAAAGCCTTTACTTCAATATCGCGGCTAAGTAGACACCATAGAATTCATACTGGAGAGAAACCCTTTAATTGTAATGAGTGTGGGAAAGTATTCAGTTACCACTCAGCCCTTATCATACATCAGAGAATTCACACTGGGGAGAAACCTTATGCATGTAAAGAATGTGGGAAAGCCTTCAGCCAAAGCTCTGCTCTGATACAGCATCAAAGAATTCATACAGGAGAAAAACCCTATAAATGCAATGAATGTGGGAAGGCCTTCTCCTGGATTTCCCGGCTTAATATACACAACAGAATCCATACTGGAGAGAAACCGTATAACTGTAAAGAATGTGGGAAAGCTTTCAGTTCCCACTCAGCAGTTAATACTCATCGGAAAATTCACACTGGAGAGAAACCTTATAAATGTAATGACTGTGAAAAAGCTTTCAACCAAAGCTCAGCTCTCATTCAGCACCAGAGAATTCACACTGGAGAGAAACCCTTTAACTGTAAAGTATGTGGGAAAGCCTTCCGACAAAGTTCATCCCTTATGACACATATGAGGATTCATACAGGAGAAAAGCCTTATAAATGTAAAGAATGTGGGAAGGCTTTTAGTCAGAGCTCATCCCTTACCAATCATCAGAGGACTCACACTGGAGAAAAACTATGAATAAAACACATGTGGAAAGTCTTCCAACTGAAGTTCATTTCATACTCAATTTCAAAAAACTCGTCCTGGGCAGAAAGTGATGAAGAGTAGTTAATTGTGAGTTAAACTTCAGAATGTAGACCTCCTCAGACATCAGAGATTTCATGATGCAGGTAACGTTAAGTGTATTAGGAAAGCTACTATGAAATGTTTTCATAGTTTTTAAGTTATCATGGCTATAAGATCGAGAAGGTGTAAGATTCTTTTATCTTGTCCCTGGTGATGTGTGATAAGAGCCCCCAGCTTTCGCAAGCATCACTGGGAAGCCTATTGATTTATGTAAAAGTGCAGCCATAAAATCCAGACTTTAGATTAATCTAGGAATCTATTTTTTGAAATGACATTTGAGTGTTATGCAAGCCAGTTATACTAAGAAGAATGTTTTGGAGAAGAAATATAAGCAGGTGACCTGTAGCTACCTCACTGTTGCTAAAATATGTTCTTTAATAGTTTAAAGGCAAAACGTGTACTTGGTGGTTGTGAAAACTTTTGGGGTTATTTCTTCTTTGCTTTCCAAGCCATTTACCTGAAAAGAAAATCACTCTGAACTCTGCAGGCACATGGTCCTGTGTTTTCTCCCTAACAACTTGTTCCCAGCTCTGAAGCAGATCTAAAGCCACTTTATTTTAAATCACAAAATGCATGGTATTTCACTTGGTTTTATCACAAAGTGATTACCTTTGCTGCGTGAGGTTGAGAATTAAAGGTTATTCAGACAACTATTGCTTTTGCGAGTTACTCCACTGATAAATGTGAGTGATGATCTTACAGTATAAGATGGGAGTGTGCCTCTTGGCACCCAGGCTGTGCCTCCTTCATTAAGCTCTCCGGTTACCATCCAGGAAGGCCCAGGAAGAATGTGGATCACCATTCATCCTAGCTGAGGTAAAGTGAACCAGGTAACTTTCGCTTCCTCCCACACTCTGAGGGCCACAAGATAGAAATTCAGACTCTTAAGTTCAGGAGGTGGGCTGTTAGATGCTTCAAGTTAGCACATTTCTGCATTTCTAAAATGTGAATAATAATTCGGGCAAGGTAAAAACAGCTATCTCCCAAGTCAAACTAAAATTGTTGAACTTTACAGAAGCAACAACCTCTAGTGTTGTCCAGTATCAACTGGAGTGGGCAAGCACTTAAGGACTAAACTACCTATTTTATTAAAAAAAGGGGGGGGGGACTAGTTTCTTTTTCCTTGTCAAAGAGTTAAAAAAAAATAACCTCAGAAAAGGTACTATTGGGGGTAGGGACTGAGCTGAAGCCAAAAATCATTGAATTCAATGTTTGCTTCCTGGGACCAACTAATCAGTTTTACTGTTCCAGACTCATGAGGAGCAGACTTTTCTGAGTCATGTAATCTTCCACTGCAGTGCCTCTTTCCTCACAACCATTCTTTTAAATTCTCTAGTTTCTAGGAAAATTTCTAGGAAAACATAACTTCCCTGTCTTTGTCCAGTTAGGTTGCCATGATAAAATACCACAGCCTGGGTGGGTTCTCAACTACTGAAATTTAATTTCTTACAGTTCTGGAGGCCAGGAAGTCCAAGATCATGGCACCTACATGGGTGTGTTTGTTCTTGTGAGGATCCTCTTCCTGGTTCCTAGCCAGCGCCTTCTTGGATCCTCACATGGTGGAAGGGGCGAGGGAGCTCTGAGGCCTCTTAGGAGGACACTAATCAAATTCATGAGGCTCCATCCTCATTATAGTCACTTCCCAAAGGCCCCACCTCCTAATACTATCACCTCTGGGGTTAGGGTTTCAACAAGAATTTTGAAGGGGCACATGTTTAGATCATCATACCTCCCAGTAACAGTATAGTCCTAAAAATAATCCCCCCAAATAAATCTGAATAAAGTTACACAAAGAAAATATCAGGCCCAGTTATTTTTACATTGAGGTCTCTCAAACTTGCAGGTGACAGGCTATTTGATTCTGATGTGGGATCATCCAGAGGTGATTGTGTGCAAGCACAATGATTCCAATATGATCCGGTACCAAGATCTGACAAGGAAAGTACAAGAAAGAAAAAAAAAAAAAAAACACAGGCCCGTATCATCCAGGAACAAAAATTAAAAATCCTACTAAACAAAGCAAATGTAATCCAGCAGTACCTCAGCATAGTTCATACATCATGATAAATGGAAATTTTTCATGAGAATGGGTGGGTTACTTAGCATTAGGAAACTTACAGTTGCTGTGTACTACTGGAACAGGTTAAAGGTACAAAATCCATACCTTCATCTCAGGGCTGACAAAGCAACCAAAACACTCAGCACCCATTCATTGTAAAAACTTAGTAAGCAGTGGAAAGTTTACTTAGCCTGGTAAAAGGGTATTTACCAAAAACCTGCAGTAAAAAAATGTTAAACTATTAGAAGTAGTCATATGACAGGAGCAGTATAGAAAAATAACAAATTATTCAATAATGAATAATGGCTCTGAGAAAAACATTTCATCCACATAGAAGAAAAGTTGGATGCCTACCCTCACCACAAAAAGAATTCTGTGAAAGACAAAATTGTATACCTTTTGGAAGAAGATGTAAAGAATAACTTTATGACCTCACAATAAGGAAGGATTTTTTTTTTTTAAAGACCATCATCTTTATTTTTTTTTTTAAAAGATTTTATTTATTTATTTGACAGATCACAAGCAGGCAGAGAGGCAGGCAGAGAGAGAGAGAGGAGGAAGCAGGCTCCCTGCGGAGCAGAGAGCCCGATGTGGGGCTCGATCCCAGGACCCTGGGATCATGACCTGAGCCGAAGGCAGAGGCTTTAACCCACTGAGCCACCCAGGCGCCCCAAGGAAGGATTTTTTTAAAGCAGAATACAAATATGCCATGAAATCTTTTTCTATATTTGCTCACGTTAAAAAAAAACACCTGGTTATCAAAATATACGAAAATGGAATTGAAAAGACATAAAATAGATCTCTCCACAGTTTTTGACAAACACTTATTGTCTGGAAGGTTTAAATACTTTATACAAATCAACTTAAAAAAAGAAAAAGACAACCTTGTAGGAAAAAAAGTGTTCTGAATACATGACTACTTCTTTCACAGAAGAGGAAATAGAGATTTCTAAAAACATGAAAAGTGCTTAAAAATGGAAATTAGGATCACAGAGAGGATTTTATGAGATTTTATGACTTTTTAAATAGATCTTATTTTTTAATTTTTGTTTTGTTTTGTTTTGTTTTTTAGTAGGCTCTGTATCAATGTGGGGCTTGAACTCACAATTCCATGATCAAGAGTCACACACTTCATTGACTAAGCCAGCCAGGCACCCCAAATTTTATGATTTTTTTTTTTTAAGATGAGTAAAAATGAAGATGTGTGACATTACTGAGTTTTGGAACGTATGTGGAATAACTGGAATCCATTCTCCACTAGTGGGAGTGTAAATTGATATAGACCATTGGCATCCTGTAAAGTTGAACTTGTGCATGTCATCAAACACAGAAGTCCCACTCCTATGTACATATGATAGATAAATGTGTGTATATGAGTGGCAAGAGACATGTATAAAGATATTCTTAGTAGCACTGATCGTAGACACTGATGTTTGGAAGTAGTCTGAATGTCTGTTAATAGGAAAATGAATAATTTTGAAATATTAATAATGTAGAGCAGCAGTGAGAATAAGTGAACCAAAGCTATAAGCAAACTGATGAATTTAAAGACCTGTTGACTTTTCAAAAGTCATAGGAAACAACATATGGTATAATAACATGTTCTGCAATATTAAATTAATTTTAAGTGATTTATACATATAGTAAAGATACTAAAAATAGCAAGTGACTGAAAGATAAGATAGTCTAGCTATCTGTGGCAAATTTAATGGCTTAAAGCAACAATTTGTTAGTACTGTTGGTTCCCTATCTGGGTTCAGTTGGGCAGTTCCTACTTGGCGTCTCTAATGCATTTGCAGTCAGAAAGCAGCTGCCGCTTACCTGGGCTTGGTGTCCAGGGTGGCTGACACGAAATGCTGTCTGCTGCTGAGACCCCAGTTGGGCTTCGCACAGAAGGGCGCCTGCTCCTGACAGGCAGTGTCCCCAGAGCCAGCACCCTAAAGGATCTACATTGAAAGTGCCGATCTTAGAACTCAGCTTTGGAAGTCATAGGACATCAATTCTGTATTCTCTTGGTGAAAAATGGTTTATAGATGTGGTCCAGATTCAAGGGGAGAAGGTGATACAAGGATGTAAATAGCAGGGTTATGGTTCATCAAGACGATATTTGGAGACTAGCTACCATACAAACACACAATTCAGGATGGTGATTATCTCTGGCTGTGAGGCAAGGAAGTGACTTGGGGAGGAGCCTGGGGTTCCTCAGCTTGCCTGATGCCTGAGAGAGCCTGCCTTCCCAGGAGGAGGTTACCCAGGCCAGCCAGAATGAGGATCAGGAGGAAGGCCAATGTGTATATCAGTAAAAATGATTAAATAGAGTTTTTTGCCCCAACTCTATACTGGGTCATTTAAAGTAGGATAAAACAGATCTTACTGCCTGATCACCCTAGGTGAAGTGCACATCAAGTTTAAGAGGTTGTATTCAAGGGCCATTTCAAGGTCATAACTTAAAAAAAAAATCTATTTATTTTAGAAGAGAGTAAAGAGAGCAGAGGGAGGGGCAGAGTGAGAGGGAGAATCTCAAGCAGACTCCATGCTCAGCAAGGAGCCTGACTTGAGGCTCAATCCCCTGAGATCATGACCTGAGCTGAAACCCAGAGTCAGGTGGTCAACCAACTGTGCGCCCAAGGTCATAACATTCTTCTGGCCACTACTGAATTTAAACATGCCTCCTCAACAAAACTATGAACACCTCCCTTTCCTGTCTATACTTTCCCTTCCCATTCATCATCCTAGATCACCAGATGAAGAGAGATGGTTCCTATCCCAAGTCAGGAAACACATACTAAAGTAAAAAAATGTGCATAAGAGGAGTAGGCAGAAGAAAATACTATCCATTTTTATACCTTTCTAATGGGCCATTTTCAAAGCAAGCTGAAAAAGGAATATGTTCTACTTTTTATAATAGAATTGACATGCCTGATACATTGAATTTATAGTGTTCATAGTAATTAAATTATTTAAAATGTCCACCTTCCAGGTGGGTAGGGCCCTTCTCTTACCAAACCCATTTTCTCATGAAATGAATAGGCCCATTTCTTTTCCCCTAGACTGTCCCCTCCATTGGCTTTGTCCAGTGTTTTCCGCATGGTTAGGTTTATGCTGTGCTTTTTTGGTAAGAAAACTACCAAAGCAATATTGTATTCTCAGTTCATGGTCTTATCACATTGGGAGTCTTGTGATGTTGCTAATTTTAGCCTCACCTTGGTTGAGGTTGTGTCTGCCTGGTTTCCCACTCTAAAGTCACTGTTTTTGTCTTCACAGTCATTAGTATCTTGACAGGTGATCCGATTAGTGTATGCATGTACACCTGTACTAGAAAATCTCACCTCCGTCAGTTTTAGCATCTATAGATGACACTGGCTTTATTATCATCACAATGGTTTCCACATAGAGATCTCATAATACCGTCATTTCTTATACCTTTATTAATTGGCCTTCCACTTTAGGCAAGTGTTTTATCTTCTGTTTTTATGACTGGAAGCATGGTTTCTTATTTTATTTAATGGACTGTAATCTGCTAATATCTTTGTGTATGTTGATGCTGAAATTGTCCCAGACTTGGCCTCGAGAGCCCCTGCAAGCTCGTTTCTGTGTCCTTTCTGTCACAGGCTTGAGTCCGTATCTAAAATCTCTAAGTTGTGTAAACCTACTTCTGTCTGTGTAGCAACATATGATTTCTTGACTGGATGACTTAGGGGTTGGAGGAGGAATTGTGGGGTCAAAAACATTTGGGGGGGATTTTCTCTCTTTTCTTGCAGGATCTTCTGTTTCCTCCTCTTGCTACTTTCCCCCTTGATACATGGCTTCCACATCGCTGTCTTTCCATTAACAATATTCTCCGCATAAAGCATTAACTTTCTGTGGATGTCTCCTCACCTCCTGCATGTATTTTTTTTTTAAAAACTGCAGTAAAATATTTTTAAGACTTGTCACTATAACCATGTTTAAGTGTACAATTTAGCGATATTGAGGATATTCACAATATTTTGTAACCATCACCACAATCTATTTCCAGAAACTTTCATCACCTCAAGCAGAAGCTCCACACCCATTAAGCAGTAATTCCCCCATACTCCCTGCTGCCAGCCCCGGTCACCTCTTATTCTCCTTGTGCCTCTCTGAATTTGCTTATTTTAGATTACGTAAGTTGAATCATATGTTTATCCTGTGTCTGGCTGATTTCACTTAGCATAATGTCTTCAGGGTTCATCCACATTATAGCAGGTGTCAGGGTATCCTTCCTTTTTAAGGCTAAGTAGTGTTCCATTGTAAATATCCATCCCATTTTATTTATCCATTTATGTGCTGATGGACATTTGGGTCGTTTGCACATTTTGGTGATCTGGAACAATGCTTCTGTGAACATTTGTGTACAAGTGTTTGTGTGGACATTTCTCTTGGGTAGATACTTAAGAGTGGAATTGTGGAGTCATATGAGGAGTAATTATAGCCAAACTCTTGGCCACTGTGGTTGCACCATTTTACATTGCCATCAGCAACGTGCGAAGGTTCCACTTCCAATACGGGTGGTTCTACATCTCTGCCAACACTTGGTATTTTCTGGCTTCCTTCCGTAATAGTCACACTCAAAGGTGTGAAGTGGTGTCTCATGCTGGTCATAATTTGCATTGCCCTGATGACTAGTGGTGTAGAAGCTCTCTTTTATAAGATTTTTGCCCATTTTTATATCTTTTGTTGAGAAATGTTCTGTTCAAATCCTTTGCCCATGCTTGGAATAGACTGTTCTGTTGTCGAGTTATAGGAGTTGTTTAAATATCCTGCATGTACTCTGAAGCACTTATATTCCATTCCCTTCTACACCTGTACAGTTTTGCTGTTTTCACACACACAGTGTACTTTCTCTTCCTGGTGGTGGTTTTATACCCATTTTAGGAACACTACTGCCTCTTTCACTACTACCTCTTTCCTCTGCCGTATCCTTTGTTGTTTTTCCAAAGGCTGTGATGAGAGTTTCGGTTTTATACCATCATCACCACCTCATCTACCCAAAGAAACATCTCGGTTATCTTCCCAAACAACTACACATCATGTCTTCCCCATTTTTATTTCTCTCTATCTTTAAGTGCCTACTGTGTGCCATTGTGCTCAAGACAGAACACACCCACTGCCATGCCTGTGGCAAGAGGTCTAAAAGCTGCTCTGTAATAATCACCATTTGCTTCATGATCTCTGTTTCAGTGGAAAGACATGGGCTCAGTTGGAAGAGCATGCAGCTCTTGATCTCAGGGTCATGAGTTCAAGTCCCATGTTAGGAGTGGAGCCTACTTAAAGATATGAGCAAAAGAAAACAAGCTGGCAAGATTTCAATTTCTTTTAAGCAAATTATATACAATAAAATATTGTATACAAAAAAATGTAGGTTTTCATGACTCCATAAATTTATAGGGTTGTAATGGAATTACCCTTTGGACCCCCCTGTTCCAACACCATCTTGCTCAAGCATCTCTTTGCTTGGGTCACTTGGGTTATTTTTCCTAAATATTTGCAATCCCTTTTGAATGTTCTAATACACTTTAAACTTCCATGGGAGTTTATATAAGGCAAGAAGATATGAATACTTTATGGCACGTTTCTTTGAGAACATTCAGGTTCACAGTAGAATCTGGGTGGCATTTTCCACAGTATACCCCATGTTCCCAAGTCCAGCGGGTCCAGTGGGCTCTATTCCACATTGTCCAGGGACAGACCATGGACTTCTAAGCTAGCCCCAGTCTCTCAGCTGTTTCCTTTGACCCTTTGGTTAACTCTCAGCATGGCAGTCAAAGTCATCACTTAGAAATGGACATCAGAGGATGGACAAGGGAGACCCAGAGTCCTGAGGCCTCTGCCCTGCCTGCCGCTGGGATGCTGCAGGAGGCTCTTGGTCATGTTGCAAGAAGGAATTCAAGGAGAGATGGGACACGCAGTTGAGCGGTGTAAGTGGGAAAGTTTATTTGAGTGAGAGTATGCTCCTCACAGCAGGGGAGCACAAGGGGAAGCTGGGTTCGGGTCTCTACATCTTTTACTGACAGTTCTTAACTAAGGGTGGAATATGTATTACTTGGGGAGGGGATTTCTTGGGAACAGGGTTTCTCGCCTTTTCTCCCTTACCTGATCAGAGTCTCCAGCCTTCTTTGTCTTGGGCCTGTCTGCTTTGATTCGGCTTCCTGTGGCTTTGTTTTGGGTACTGCTATCCAGACAGGTTTCTAACACCCCCCAATAGCTGACCCTGACTTGCCCCCCCCCCCCGGTTTGCTGACATCTGGCAGCCTATTAACCGCTAAGTAACTGCCTACTCTAACATCTCCACTGCTCAGAACATTCTCTTCCAGAGTAAGATCCAGTGACCATGACCACTAAGAGTCTGCACATTCTAGTCCTCTTGCCTCTGATCTCGCCTGTACTTCTTTCTGCCTGCTTCCTTAATGTGTCTTCAGCAGGCCAGAAGTGCTCCCATCTCTGGGCATTTGCTTTTCAGCCTGCCAGAAAGCCTTCCCACAGATCCTTAACTGGGCTTACTATCTCTCTGCAGATCTTTCTTCAATGTCACCTTCTCAGTAGGACGTTTCTTAAACACTTTGTATAAGTAACAGTAACCCCCCCCCCAACTAGGGTTACTGTTCCCCCTTTCCTGTTCTCATTAGCGCTCATCACTCCCTAAAAACATACCATTTATTATTCTAGTTTATCATCTTTCTTCCCTCTCCTTCTGGAGAATTTAAGCTGCACGAATGCAGAGGTTTTGAGAGTTTTGTTTAACGTGTATTTCTGGCATCTAGAACAATGCCAGGAGCAAGAGAGGTGTTGAAGATTTTTATTGTTGTTGAATGAGTGAATAGTGGAATCTTATACAGTAGTGATAATGGATGAACTTCGCATGTATCAAGATAGGTGAATCTAAAAGTTGTCAAAGAGTGATCTCTCAGGCTAAGTTCCCCCTTCACCAAACAAAGACTTAGAGTTTCAGCTCCTCCAGATATGGAATCTTAAACCAGCCAACCAGGAGCTGGGTGATCATCATTAGTTAGGTAATCTGCCTGATAAATCTTTGCCATCTTCTGTAGGTAAACTAACCTTGTAATAAGCAATCCACTTTTTGCCTAAAATACTTTCCTTGTTCCTGCTCCCTTCTGCCTATAAAAGGGTTGCATGTAGTACTTCTTGGAGTTCCTTCCTACCTGCTAGGATGCTACCTGGTTCAAGAATCACTGAATAAAGCAGTAAGATCTTTAAAATACACTCATTTGATTTTTTTTTTTTTTTTCCAAACAGCGGTCAAGTTGAGCATATGTCACAGCAGATTCTATCTATATAAAGATCAAAATCCTTGCAAAAATAAACACTTATTGTGGAATATAATACCATCAAGCTAAGCAAGGTAAATGCTTAGCACAATTTAGACAAATGACAGGAGAGCATTGCGGACAGGGCTTCAGAAATTCTGCTCAAATACCTTTTTAAGCAAAGTGTTGGGTATGTGGGTATTGGTTTCTTAAACTGTAGCTATGCATTCATCACCTTCTGAGTATGGTAGGCATTAAAATAAAAATTATCGTAACTACCTGGTGGGGGGCCATGGCGCACGGATCCTTCTAAAGGCGTCTAAATTCGGGTTTTGCTTTTTCAAATTACCTTGCCGGTCTAGCACAATAAGCCCCCGGGCGGATGCAGCCAGCCAGCACCGGGAGGAGACCGTCCGCTTTACTCGTCAGCGCACCCTCGCGCTGCCGCGGACCTCCTGAGGCGGAGGGTGGGGTGGCGGGGGGGGGGGGGGGGGGGGGGACGGACAGCGGGTCCCGTGACCTCGCAGTGGGAGGGAAAGGGCATTTCCCGGGGCTCGCCCGGCCGCCTTCTGGGAAATGTAGTCCGCGCGCGGCCGAGGCATGCCGGGAGTGGTAGTCCCGGGGCTTCGCGGGGTTGCGGGACAGCTCCAGGCCTTTCTCGGCCGGTGGCGGAGGCGACCCTGGCTGCTCCGTGGCGGCCTGTCTGGGGCGGAGATCTGCCCGAGGCCTCTTCCGCGCGGCGGTGGAGCCAGCGCCTGTACCCGGCTGGGTGGGGGGCGCGGTGCTGGGTTGGGGGGCGCGGAGACGCGCGGGGCCGCGCGCGGGCCCCGGGAGACGCGGCGCGGCCGGTGGGTCAGGGGCTAGTCCCCTCCGCCCCCGCGGCGGTGCGTTGCGGGCGTCGCAGGTCCGCGGGAGACGCGCGGGGAGGGAGCGCCCTGCCAGGTGAGCTGGAGCGTCCCCGGACTGCTGCGGGCGGGGGTCGGGGGTGGGGGGCTGTCTTCTCGGAGACCTCTCTGTGATGGAAAAACAATAGCTCGTGCCCGCCGAGCGCGAGCACGCGGTGTGCCCGGTGTGCCCGGCAGTGGGCCGGCGCCTTGGATGAATGAACTCATTTCATCCTTCGGGATTTATGCCCTGAAAAGTGGCTGCGCGCTGTCCCCAGTTTACAGACGGGAGAAACGGGCAGAGTGGCCTGCTAATTTGCCACATTTAGCGAGGGCCCTGGGCCCGAACAAGGAGTCCCTTCCTGCCCCTGTTACTTACCATTTTTGTTTCTTGGGCAGGTCGCTCCGACTCCCTAAATTCTCAGCCTCCCTGGCATCTGTAAAATAGGGTAGCAATACTTTTTAGAGTCCTGGTGAGGTTTAGAAAGAGTACATGCCAAGCACCCCGGATTCTGGTGCGGAGGTGTGCATCTTGGAGTGTCTGCGGTTACTCCTACAGCAGCTTTCCCAACCTGGCTGAGGTGCCCCAGCCCCAGATGACACCCCACACTAAGCTAGCCGAGCTCTCATGCCGGGTGCTGCTCCCCGAAGAGCCCTCAGGCAAACCCAGGCGGCCAGTGCCGGCAGCTGTGGCGGGGCCCTCCTCTGACACTGGTCTGGCTGTTCCAGGCACCCTTTTCCTGTATCCTCCCAGGGTGGGGTTTGTGTGTTAGCAGCAGGGCTGTTTCCACCTGGGTGCTCTCCCAGGAGACCCCTGTGGAATGTGATTAGGAGGGGCTGCCAAGCAACAATCTGGGGTGCATCCCTGCCAGAGGGAGCGTTTTAAACACATTCCTGTGGGTGCGGTAAGGTCGGGCCACAGGCAGGGGTGGGGGTGGGGCAAGGAAGGTTTGCAGGTTGTGTTATATCCGGGACCCATGCAGCACTCCAGGCAGAGGCCACTCAGGGAAAGCACCTGGGTGGGTCATGAGGCAGAGACAAGGCAGATGTGGACAAGTGCCTTTACTGTGGCTTTTTCTGGAAGGAAAGTGCTAGGTGGGGCAAGCTGACTGAGGATTGGCTGCCTGTGTTTGAAAGTGGCAGCCAGGGAAATTCATGTTCATTGTGGGTTTTACAGTGTGCACGGTTTAAGGCTTCTTAAGGCCTCCAGGTAGCTAGGGAAAGTTGCAGGCTGGTGAGTCACAGCTAGTAGACCTTAGGTGACAGTATAGCATCACCTTACAACAATTAGAATATCGTTAATACAGGGAGATGGAGATGGGTGAATTGTCTTAGAGCTTCATTGGCTTGGTAAGCATGCGTTTTACTTGGTCTGCATCTTTGATGTGCTGTGGCTTTGTTGGAACCCGGTAGACATTACGGGTGGTTGGAACTTCCTCTCTCCCAGCCATCCCTTCACACCAGAGTTCCTCATGACACCTGTTCCTCTCCAGACCTACCCTGTCAGCGGTCTGCACTCCCTCGACAGGAAAACTGAGAAGGAAAGAATGGCCATGGATTTGCTGCCCACTGAGGTGACAGTAAGTGAAGTTTGTCTTTTTCATAAATTGTTTTCTGGGTTTAGAGATGGTGGAGGTGTTTCCATTCTTTGTCTGGGTACTTTTCTCTCCAGAGAAAACTGGGGTGGTGGGGGGGAATCTAGAGCTTTGTAAGTTTTCCCCAGGATACAGGATTCATGGAGGGAGTGCTGAGGAATGTGCCTCCTCTGTCCCCAGGTCACTCTGAATTCACCCTAACCTCATTTGATGACCCAGGATTGAGTCAGCTCTGATTACACGCTTCTGGCTACAATAAACACTTGGTGTGCAGTATTGCATATTAGACGGTCTTTGTCCTCACAGAGGATATAGTCTCGCTTGGGGCAAAGACATGGAAGGAGCAAAGACACCCTCAGCGAACATTTGTTGAAAAACCGGCTATGCATGGGATGCTATGCAGAGCACAGGAGTCACAAAGAGGAAAGGCAGTATTTCTGTCTTCAGGGAGTTCTTGGCATTGACCTTAGGAAATGATTCAGTGTCCAAGAAGAGTCAGGAAAAGATCCTGGGTGTGGGGTCATTTCGAGCTGGTACTGAAGGCCAGGGCTGCTGGTGGTGGGCATCCCGGAAGGAGCCCAGCTGAGCTTGGGCCCCGAGGCCAGCCCTGGAGAGGACAGAGGGCTGGGAGTCCTATGTCAGGCATAGCTCTGATGGCATACTATCTATATGTCCTCCTTCTGGACCCAACTGATGTTTCTGTCTCTAAATCTTGTCCCCTGTCTCCCCTCTTGGGCTCTTCTTGCTCTTTGCCCTTTTGACATCCATTTTCATTACCTTAACCTTCTGAAGATCTTTCCCAAATCTCTGAGCAGATTTGGGAAACAGCCTGAGGGGCTGGAGCTTTTCCCTAAAGACACAGTCTGTCATTCCCAAACTTTTAGGGAGTTTTTCCCACATGGAGGTCACAGCTTTCCCCCAGTGCCAGCTCCTCTTCCTTCTGTGGATTTTCTGTTCTGCCATCCCCAAAGCCTCTGTTTTCACTGGCTGCTTTCCCCCAAAGTAGTGTTAGTTTACAGGTTACAAATGTGGACCCTGGAACTTGAGTTCCTAAGTTCATAACCAAGCTAGGGATGTGACCTTGGCAAGTTATTTTCCATGTGCATCATTTCCTCATTTGTAAGCAGAATTAATAAAATGGTCAAATTAATAAAATGATCAAACTTTGTTTGATCTGCTCAGGAGGACTGAATATTTTCATTTTACAGGTGAGGAAGCTGAGGCACGGAGAAGCAAATAACTTGACCAAGGTCTCCCAGCTAGCCTTGACCCCACATAAGGCCGCCTATACAGTTAACGTTAGGCTCCAAGAAAGTATACGTAAAATGCTGAGACCAGTGCATGGTGCATATTAATTCTCAGCAAATGCTGGCTCTTACTGCTGTTTTTTATCATCATAAACAGCAACAGCATTATTTTAGGACTGCCAAATTTGGTATGCCTCTTGCCACTAGGTTAGGCTTTGCTTTGATTCTCGAATGACAAGGAGATGGGTGTTTCAGGAAACCAGAATGTAAAGGGCAGCAAAACTCAGTGCAAAGCAATATCTAGCAATGACCGGGCTGCTCTCTGCCCAGAGGGAGGGCTCTTCACTGAGCTCTCCCATACCCATGAGCTTGGTCGTAGCTAAGGGAAGCTGGAGAGGAGGGTCTTTGGAACCCAGAGCCAGGTTTTTTCTTTTTTTGACCACTTATTTACTGAAAACCAAAGATTTGGAAGCAAACAGAATAAGATGATCATACGAAATACAGAGCATCAGTGCCTAAATGCTTCTCATCAGAAACAACAGTATGACATTTTATGTGAGAGAAAGAAAGAAAACTTCAACCCAGAATTCTATAACCAACAAAAGTAGCCTTTAAGAATGAAGAAGGAGGGAAGTTCTTCAGGGTGAAAGGAAATAATGCCAGATGGGAGCTCTCATCTTGGCAAGGAAGTGAAGAGCTTTAGAAATGGAGGCTATAAATATAAATATAGACATACTTTTCCCTCTCAGTTTCTTTAAAATGTCTACTATTGTTTAGAGCAAAAATATGCTGAATGATGGGGTTTATAATGTAGTGGGATACAGTGCATATGACAGCCGTGGATCTAGAGTACATTTGTGTCTGGACCGGAAAAGCTCTGTCTTTATCTCTGCATATGCCTGAGTGGATTATTTTTGACCCTGGGCACAATAAAGGCAGTGGATGTGTTGTTTAAGATCCCAGTGCCCCTGGCTAACCCCAGGGTCATCTTCTTCACTGACCGTTGACAGCTGGCCTACATGGTTTGACAAGCCTTCCTTGATACACAAAAGGCCCCTGCTCAGAGTTTCCCCTCCGAGCTCTCCCAAATCAAAATTCCTTCTATAAAATCCAAGGACACGGCCTCATCCGTGTGTGCAAATAAAGGGAGATTGCACATGGAACACCTCTCAGTCCTCCGGGGCCTCAGTGCACTCTGTATTGTTGCACTGTAGCCATTGCGTCCCTGAGTGTGCCTGGTGAGGTCTGGTGAGTCCTGTCAACTGCCCGAAGTGAGAGCATCTTTCTAACAAGGACAGCATGAGGAAGGGGTAGTGGAAATTCCCATATACTCGCACGGTTCTTGCATTCTATGTGAAATCAAATGTTACCCCAAACTAGACCATACACTAAGAAGGTATATTATAATTCTCAGAGCAACCACTACGAATGCAAAGGGGTAGAGCTGAAAACTCAATGCACAAACGACAATGAATCAAAAACATTTCAAAACAAATTCACACAGCCTGTTAAACAATGTAAGAGTACAGAGTAATAAACAAAAGATTTCTTTTCTGCCCCTCCACAAACATGAAAGAATAATGAGGGTGGCCAGCTGGTCGTAGTCCTCCAAATGTATCTGGATGGATGGATGGATGGATAGATAATTTTTCAACAACTATGGATTGTTTTGCAGCTCGACTTTTCATATGAATCAACAGTGTATCAAGGTCAAATTCCAAGATCTACCTCATTCTATTTAATTGTTGTATATATATACATATATATATATATAAACCATTTTATGGAATCAGGGTCCTATCATTTTCTTATCCATTTCTTCATTAATAGATTTATAGGTGGTCTTTAATTTTTCACCACTGTATTAGTTTCCTATTGCTCCTGTAACAACTTGCCACAAATACAGTGGCTTAAAACCACGTAAATGTCTTCTCCTGCAGTTCTGGAGGTCCAGAGGCTGAAATCAGTTTCACTGGCTTAAGGTCAAGTTCTTAGCATGGCTGGTTCTTTCTGGAAGTTCTCGGGGCAAATCTGTTTCCAGGCCTTGTTTGCATTTTTGGGTGGCAGCCTGCGTTCCTTGGCTTGGGGCCCTTTCATCCGTTTTCAAAGTGTATGACTTCAGTCTCTTTCTGTCCTCATGTCACTACCTTGTCCTCTTCTGACTGTGACTCCTCTGGGGTCCTAACAGGGATCACTGTGATTACACTGGATCCACCTGGAGAATCAGGCTCTTCCCATCTCAAAATCCCTAAGGGGAGTCTGGGTTGGCCCAGTCAGTTAAGTGTCTGACTCTTGAGCTCAGCCCAGATCATGATCCTGGGGTTATGAGTTCAAGCCTCAGACTGGGCTCCACGCTAGGCATGGAACCAACTTAAAAAAAAAAAAAAAAAAAAAAAAAAAAGATTTTCAGAGTCCTTTTATTTTTTTATTAAAAAAAAATTTTTTTTAAATAAAAAACAGAAAGCACAAGTAGAGGGTGGGGTGGTGGATGGGCAGAGGGAGAGGGAGAATCTTTTTTTTTTTTTTTTAAAGATTTTATTTATTTATTTGACAGAGGGAGAGAGATCACAAGTAGGCAGAGCAGCAGGCAGAGAGAGAGAGAGAGAGGGAAGCAGGCTCCCTGCTGAGCAGAGAGCCCAATGTGGGGCTCGATCCCAGGACCCCGAGACCATGACCCCAGCTGAAGGCAGAGGCTCAACGCACTGAGCCACCCAGGTGCCCCGAGAGGGAGAAGCTTAAGGAGACTCCCTGCTCAGCATAGAGCCTGACATGGGGCTTGATGTCAGTGATCCTGAGATCATGACCTGAGCTGAGATCAAGAGTCAGACACTTAACCAACTGAGCCACCCAGGTGCCCCCAGAGTCCTTTTAGTCATATATATATATATATATATATATATATAGTGATATAGTGTTCACAGGTTCGTTACTCAGCCTACCACAACTGTTGGCATGTAAGTAGAGTTCCAGTGAACATCCTTGAACAAATATCCAGTTGTGTGAGAATTTCTTATAGTCGAATCCTAAAAGTAGAATCCCAAGGTCAAAATGTATCATTTTCCGTGTGTTCCAGCCCTTTCATACAAGAGTTGACCTCTGGCCAAGCTCTGCTTTGGGGTATAATGGGGTTCTTTTGCAAGAACTTCCTTCTCTCACAGTTCCCTTTGGCACCTGTGTAGGCTTGCAGGTCCTTTGCGTCTTTTTGTCTCCATAGACTGTGGAAACCCGTGTGACAGTGTAGCTTAGAGGTCTGTCTGCCTGAATTCAGTTTCAATCTCCACCAGTTTCTAACAGGATTACCTTGGGAGGTGATACCACCTTTGGAGATGTTTCTTCATCTGCAAAATGATTTAATTATAACATCTTCTTAATAGGATTTCTCTGAAACTCAGCGAAGATACTGTGTACAAAGCTCCCGTCATTAGTCCCTAACATGCAAGTACCCAGTAAACAAGAACTAATGATATTCTTACAATTTGCTTTACGGCTCAGAAATTCCTTTTCATTTCTGTTCTGCTAATGGCATTTCCACAGTTTTATGGCCTTGCTCTAAGTGTATTCTGATCCGCCCCCCCTACCCCCCGCCCCGCTTTCATTTAATTTGGATTTTGAGTGAGAGGGAGGTGAATGTACGTGCTCAGTTACTCTGACAGGTCCCAGGCTGAGATTGAAATTCCCCATTGGCAGGGACTGCCTTTTCCCCCGCTACCCTCCCAGAAGGTGGCCCACCGTGGGTTCCCAGTAGACATTTGTGACCTAGTTGCTGAGTGGTCCCCAAAATAACATAAAAAGTTAAGGTGAAATACTTTGAATCCTGGGACATTTTCAGGATTGGTTGCTACACATCCCCACACCAGCCCTGTACCTACTGAGCAGTGGAGAAGCTGGTCCCACTGAGAAGGAATGGATTTCCCGTTGCAGGAGTCTGTGACATTCAGGGACGTGGCCGTGCTCTTCAGCCAGGACGAGTGGCTGCGCCTGGATGCCACACAGAGAACCCTGTACCGGGAGGTGATGCTGGAGAACTACGGCACCCTCGTCTCGCTGGGTAAGAAGGCTTGTCTATAAGGAAGAATCTGCTGGGGGGAGCCGCCTATTTGGGGTTCAGAGTCTGCAGCTTCTCCTCTGCCATGCCCCTGGGGAAGGACGAATCTCTGTGAAGTGGAAAGTGTGTGTTTGATGTCAGGCCGCCCTTCACGCTGTGCTCTTCTCCTTCCTCTCCCTTCCTCCTACCCTGCCTCCTGACCACTGTCCTCATCCAATTCCTGGGTCCCCATTTAGCATCTGAGAAACTTACAGGACTCCCATGTTAGAGACATTCATAGCTGGGGGCCCCCTATTGTTTCTGAACCGAGCCCTGCCTCCTGCTCCATCCCCTGAGAGCCGGGGACCCTCAGAAGCGCTGGTGCTGCCTGCTGTGCCTCCCCAGGCTCCCTTATCTGCACTGTGAGCTCTGGGGTTGCCCTTCAAGCGCCCCCGTTCCAACCCCGTTCCTTTCCTCACAAGCAGGGATTCCGTGCTCAACACCGAAGGTGATCTGCCAGTTGCAACAAGGAGAAGACCCCTGCCTCGTGGACAGGGAACTTCCTCAAGATGCCTCTCTAGGTGAGTAAGTGTCCAGGAAATGGGCTCAGGGCGTTTTGTACATGAGCCCACCATGAGGAAGCAGTGCTGGGAGAACTTGCCTGGAAACTATGAGCCAGGGCCTCCTGACTGGAGGCTCCGTGGTTGTGATGGTATTCTTGGCTCAAGAAAGCCCTTGTGTAGACCTCTTTCTTCTCCTCCTTAACACTCCACACATTCTCAACCTCTTTTCCTTTCCTGTGGCTTCCCTCACTCCCTTCTGCCATCTTGGCCTGTTGGCTTTCATGGCTTTCTTCCGATCTGCCTTTACATGCATTCATGCCTGGCAGATTTTAAGTACTTTACACCTTCTGTCTCGATTCTTTGTAATTTCTTTCACCAACCACATATTTCAGAGTTGTCGATGCTCCTGTGTCTCTGATTTCTTAGCTCAACATTTCCCTTTTATCTCCAGGGAGATTGGGCTCTCGTGTCCCACTGTTAGAGGCAACCAGCTCTTCTTGATCACTGTAGCCTTTCCAGCCCAGGGGTTGGCACACATTTCCTACAACGGCCCAGATGGTAAATAGTTTGGCTTGGGGACCTGGGGGCCTCTACTGCAACCCTTTAACTCCCCATCCATAATGCAGACGCAGTTAGAGATAGTGGTACGTGGATTGGTGTGGCGGCCTTCCAGCAACAGCAGCTGGAGTTGGTCCCAAGATCTGTAGTGTACACATCCTCTTCTAGCCCTGGCTAGTCTCGCTGGTCTTTATCCTAAAACTGTAGGTGGTTGGAGCTGGAGGATCACTTGAAGATGGTTAAGTTTAGATATCCCTCTTTATATTAGAAGAATCGGCACATCAGAGGTTATAAAACGTTTTGCTCACAGAGTCAAAGAGCTAAAAAGCAGTGACAGAAACCTAGATCACCTTTGTCATTTCTGTTGACCGTGTAACATGGATTTGCAATATTTTCCTTCTGTCTTTGTGATTTGGCCTTTAATCTATGATTCTTGCCTTTATGGGCTTTTTTTTTTTTTTATGGTCTCACAAATACTTTTCATCTTTATTAAAAGACATTTATCTCCAAAAAGTTAGTGAGTAGTACAGGATAGCACTTAAGATCTTGGTTTGAATTTAGACATTCCTAAGCTCCCGTTACCGATGCCACGGCTCCCAAGTGCTCTGTGCTACAGGAGAGTTACCCTCTCTGAGCCTTGTTCTCTTCTCCCAACCTCTGCTCCATCCACAGAGCAATCTTTTTGAAACTCAGGTGTATTAATCCTGTCCCTTAGAAGAACTCGTTGCTTCTCAGTTATGCAACCTTAAACCTACTTCATAGCCTGTTTCCATGTTGCTTTACAGGAATCCGTGATCCCTTCCATGCCAGTTCATGTTCCCCCCCAAACCTGCACACTCATTATGTTTGTGTGTCATTCCTTCTTGGATTACCACCTCCATCTTGTCCCCTGGGAACCCTCTTATCCTACAAGACCCACCTGTCCACCTGACCTGTAGGTTTTCCTTATTTCTCCTGCTTCCCAGTCACCATTCATTCCTCAGTCACTCGCATTCATATGCCACTTTCTCCATGTCTCAAATGCATCTGTGACAGCATCTTTCCTAGCGAATTACAGTTCCTTCCTTATTATTTATTTTCATAATTGGATTGTATATATTTAAGGAAGAGACCGGGTCTTTCTTTGAATTCTGTGCCTCTGGCATCAAATATCCTGCATTTGAATTTAATTGAGCTGCCTTGATGATGAAGTCAGTGCTGATTAGGCTCAAAATTAAAAACTCGGTGCAGCCTTGGGGCCCCTGGGTGGCTCAGTTGGTTAAGCATCTGCCTCCGGCTCAGATCATGATCCCAGGGTCCTAAGATCGAGTCCCACGTTGGGCTCCCCCTGCTGCTTCTCCCTGTCCCTTTGCCTACCTATCTCTCTCAGATTAATAAAGAAAATCTTTAAAAAAAAAAAAAAAAGACGACTATGGCAGCTGTATCATTGCTCAGCTTCCACTCTGTCCTCACTCTGGTCCAAGCTGCCCACTTTACCAGATATGATCACTTCGTCTTATTATTATCTGCCAAAGAGCGTATACAACACCTGTATTATTCTTCTGAGTTCCTCGGCCCATTGTTCAGGAACTCCGTGCTGGGCCTCATCCTGTTAAATAAAAATGTTAACGAATTCCGGCCTGGATTTCCTTCTTTACTCAGTAAGTGTCCCCTAAATAGGTTTACTTCCCCCGAGATGACTTTGCTCAGGTCTCATTTCTGACGCACAGGGTCCTCTTTTCTTGTTCTGCTGAAACCCATCCCCTCTTTATTATCCTCCTTCCTTCATAAAATCACTCCCCACTAATACTGTCGATGCTGGTATCTTGGTTCTCTGACCTTTAGACCTGAATTGTACATTTGAGGCTTCTCATGCCAAGGGGAAACGAGCCATTCCTGTCCAGTCATGTCTTTGTTTCATGTTATCCTTGCTGATTATTCAGTCTTTGTTCAATAAATGACTGATTAGGTTTCAGGAACCCAGCATGAGAGAAGACCTCATTTTTGAGGCCTTTCTTGATTTTTCCAACTCACTCTGCCCGTTCATCATCTTTTTATTTTTTTATTTTTTATTTTTTAAAGATTTTATTTATTTATTTGACAGAGAGCGATCACAATTAGGTGGAAAGGCAGGCAGAGAGAGAGGAGGAAGCAGGCTCCCTGCTGATGAGAGAGCCCGATGCTCGATTCCAGGACCCTGGGATCATGACCTGAGCTGAAGGCAGAGGCTTTAACCCACTGAGCCACCCAGGCGCCCCATGCATTATCTTTTTAATGTAAGACATTCTAATTGTGTACTTGCAGTGTGCACAGTAAGGGATGAGGAAATAACCGTAAGACGTATCCACTGTTCCCCCTGAATAAATACTTGAATTATTTTCAGGTTTCATATGCATATGTATTAGGAAAATGATAGAATATGTAAGTAAAGCATGTTGTAAAATTATGAAAAAGAGATGGCTAATTTAGGCTTTACTAGTTAAATTTCTTTAGAAAAACAAGATTAGAGTATTTTTATACAGATTTAGTGCCTGTATGTCTTCTTCCTCTTACTATTTGATTTTGATAAAATACATTTTATTACTAAAACTCAATGGGTTTTATTAACATACATAACCTAGTTATACTTTGTTTTATTATTTAAGTACATACAAAGACCTAGGTTGTTTTTTTTTTTTTTTTAAGATTTTATTTATTTGATAGATCACAAGTAGGCAGAGAGGCAAGCAGAGAGAGAGAGAGAGGGAGGAGGAAGCAGGCTCCCTGCCTAGCAGAGAGCCCGATGCGGGACTTGATCCCAGGACCCTGAGATCATGACCTGAGCTGAAGGCAGAGGCTTAACCCTCTGAGCCAACCAGGCAGCCCCAAAGACCTAGTTTTAATGTATTTTCAGTCAAGGATTGATTAAAAGAGAGCCAGATTTTAACCCACACTTCCTTAGAATCAGCTCAAACTAAACCCTTTCACTTACCATTCAGTCTGAGCTTGTGCCCTGGGTGTATTCCAGATCATTGGGACATATTGACTTATTTCATGCAGACTTTCATTCATGAGAGATTCCTACAGAGGTTAATCTTCTGGTTGCCACTTACTAGAAGATACAAATATATCTGTTTCTCCTCAGGATCAAATAGGAAGGAGAGAAGTGATGGCAGGGTGTCTCATGTCACAGACTATGATATGAAATCATATTCACATACAGATTTCACAAAACTTAAAACACTGCAGAGATTTTAAAATTAATGTGTATAAAATTTTGGCGAGAGCATGGCGGAAAACATAATAAAAGCTGCATGTGAATAGAAAGGAGAAAACGGGGCACCTGGCTGGCTCTGTTGGGGGAGCATGCGACTCTAGATCTCAGGGTTGTGAGTTAGAGCCCCACATTGGGTGTAGACATTACTAAAAAAAATAAGTAAACCTAAAAAGAGAAAATAAAGACAAGTTACCTGCTTCGTGGCTCCTTACACAGAGTAGGAAATAATTAACTGAAGTATCCTACGGTATCTAGCTGAAGCTTACGAGCTGACATTTTTCTGTAGCTTCATCCCTTCTGCTCAACCAGTTCTTATCTCTGCATTTACTTCTCTCAAGTTGCAAGTCTCTTCGTTTCCAGCATTCATTTGTCTGCTGTACCTTCCCAAACCACTCCTTCCCCTCTTCACCTCTCTTTCCATCTCGTCTGGTTTTTACCCAGATGCAAGCCCATATTTGAGATCAAAAGAGGTTTCAGAGCTCTTTTATATGTACTATTACCAATTTTTTCATTCCACTGATGCACGTCTGTCTCTCCCAGTAGAGGTGCCATCATTATGCTTCTGACTCATTCCAGGTCTCAAGGCTCAGATGGAAATGGAAGCCTTGCCTCCCAGACAAGGCATTTCTAGAGAAGAAACATCTCAGGGAATAATAAAGAAGAGGTCCATTAAGTGTGGTCACTGGGACACCAATTTTGGACAGACGTTTGAATTTGAGAGCAGGATGGGACAGGAGCAGCAGAAGAAATCTCTTAGGCAAATGGTGACCTCCCACAAAAAAACCGTGAGTGGAGAAGTAAAGCAGACAAGTTTTGAATTGGGGAAAGGCTTACTTATAAATAGAACTCTTGTTACACAGCAGAGTGTTCCTATAGAAAAGATACCTAATATCTATTACACCTTTGGGAAAGATTTTAAACAGAATTTTGACCTAATGAGATGCTTCCAGATTTATCCAGGAGAAAAACCTCATATTTGTCGTGAATGTGGGAAAAGCTTCACCCAGCGTCTCCATCTGATTGAACACCAGAGAATTCACACTGGTGAGAAACCCTACAGATGTGATGAGTGCGGGAAAACCTTTAGCCACAGATCCTCCCTTCTTGCCCATCAGAGAATCCACACGGGAGAAAAACCTTACAAATGTAATGAATGTGAGAAAGCGTTCAGCAGCAGTTCAACCCTGATCAAGCATCTGAGGGTACACACAGGAGAGAAACCCTATCGCTGCAAGGAATGTGGAAAAGCCTTCAGTCAGTGTTCAACCCTCACCGTACATCAGAGAATTCATACCGGTGAGAAACTCTATAAATGTGCCGAATGTGAGAAGGCCTTCAATTGTAGAGCAAAACTTCATAGACACCAAAGAATCCACACCGGGGAGAAACCCTATAAATGCAGTGAATGTGGGAAAGGTTACAGCCAGTTTGCATCCCTGGCTGAACACCAAAGGCTTCATACTGGGGAGCAGCTGTGTAAGTGCCTGGAATGCGGGAGAACCTTCACACGCATCTCAACCCTTCTCGAACACCAGCGAATTCATACTGGCCAGAAACCCTATCAATGTAACGAGTGTGGGAAAACCTTCAACCAGTATTCCTCCTTCAACGAACATCGTAAAATTCACACCGGGGAAAAGCTCTATACTTGTGGAGAATGTGGGAAAGCCTTTGGTTGCAAATCCAACCTGTACAGGCATCAGAGAATTCACACGGGAGAGAAGCCCTACCAGTGTAATCAATGTGGGAAGGCCTTCAGCCAGTATTCATTCCTCACTGAACACGAGAGAATCCATACCGGGGAGAAACTCTACAAGTGTATGGAGTGTGGGAAGGCCTACAGTTACAGATCAAACCTGTGCAGACACAAGAAAGTTCACACAAAAGAAAAACTCTATAAATGGAAGGACTATGGGAAGCCATTTATTTACAGTTCTTCCCTTACTCAGTATCAGAGATTCCTTAGAGCAGATAAGCCCGGTGAAGTTTAATTCTTCTCTCAAATAATTCAAGACTCCTTATTGGAGAATAATAAATAGGGCACACATTCTGGATTAGATTTTTTTTTTTAACTGATGGAGAAAATATACTAGTTCCCACTACGTCATGGTGAAATTGATCAGTGGGATTATGAAGAGCACTGATTTGTCGAATTTTCCAAGTACCATTAAATGCTAATAAGGTTTCTAAAAACATAGACATTTTTTTTTTAGTTCATGGAAAAAAACATAAAAGGCCTAACCAAAAAAAAAAAAACATGAAAATAATGGAATATACATTTTGTTTCTTTAAAGTTTATTCACTTTCTAAGCACAAGCTTCGATATGAATTTTCTTTTAAATTAGTCATTGAGTTAATGTGAATAAGTGTGAGCCTGTATTTACTAAAATGGCAAGCAAGCATAGGACATGCTCTCTTCCATAAAGAAAAATTCAAGGTAAAAAGGAATTCTTTAAATTCAAATTTTCATGTGGAAATAATCACTTTTTATGAACTGCCTCAGCAGCAGGTTGTATATATAAATATATGTACGTGGACAAAGGACATACAGACATATATATACATAAACATATAGCTTTAGAGTACATGTATATTTTTTCCAAAAGTCCCTGATGATTAAAAAATGTGGTTTTGTTAATTTAGAATTTAGTTTGGGAAATTAAAAATTTGCCCAAATGGGATCTCTTTTCCTTTTCCTTATATATTTCTTAATTGGACATGATTTGACACTCCCAAATAGAGTTCTAGGATAGTATTCTTGAAAGTGTAGTGAACTAAAGCAAGGGAGACTGTCAGGCAAATACTCTCTTACCTGTTGCAGAAGGTACCTATTTGCAGAATCTGACTCTACGCCTGGTAGCTCATTAGAGCCAGGAGGAATTTTCACTTAGTTTATGTATAGCCTTTTATTTTATTAATGAAATTGAGCTTATTGGTCAGAGTCAAGGCTAGAATCTTAAGTTTTCAGCTCTGGTTTTCTATGGTAATTGTAGATACAAATTATAATCATTGGTTTCCAACCTCAAGGCCCGAGAGTACTATTCACTATTTGTTTTGTAAACTGATTGGGCATAATTGCAGTAATTTAATCAGTTTTATTTCTTTGTTTGCCAGGATCCCCCTAACTGCAGTCTCAGTCTTGTTCTTTCTTTTTCTCCTGTCTTCCTAATTATACCTGCTTTTATAATAACTGTACATAAATCCTCAGTCAACTGAGGTCCAGATGGTGAAATTACTTTTGGGGTTTTCATGTAGAAGGCTGCCTTTTCATTTGTTTTTTGTTATACTCATCTTCTAGGAATCCTTTTGTGTAAAGTGATATGTGAATATTTTGAATATTATTGTTAAACATTCTAGTCTTCAGTTAAAATTGGCTTTCCAAACATTTTCCATATTTTTAACATACATTGCATTTTACCCTGGGCCCACTTCCAGGGTAAAATTATTTTATGTCTCACTTTCACCATTGGTATCCTTTAAAAAAGTGTTTTAATAAAAGGAGCTAGAGCCTTCTGTCTGAGAAAGGTTTTAGAATTAAATGCAGGCATTCAGCATAGCATATTTCTTGACCTGCCTTAGCTCACTTGAAAATATCTTTTTATATATTTAAGTATATTTACAAGGACATAAACTTTTAAAAAGACCTCAGTGTTTAACACTGGACAGAGCCATTTGCAAGATATTCTAGAGAAGAACATTTGGTTACCCAATAGCAATGAGAATGCTTAGTACCCAGATTTTGGTTTCTAAATGCTGTTCCCCACTAAAAGGAACCTGGGCTCATTGGAATAATGGCTTATTCTATATATGGAGCAGGGAAAAATAGAAGATGTGTCTGGGGTATCTTCTTATGAAACAAAACAAAAAGATAGCACTTCAAGAATAAGCACTCAAAGGCTAATGTCAGAAGGACATGGGAGCCAACTTGAAGGTGCTCTCACTGGTCAAATTTCAGATAATTTAAACATCAAATATAACAGTCACTGTAATTAGTTATAACATGCTAAGTAAAAATGAGACCATAATGGAAAAGTAAAAGGAAAGCTCTCTATAAGCTAAACTGAAGAATGCCATCTTTTAACTGGAATGAGAGTTTCAGAAAAATCACCATTTTATAATCCTTCATGTAATTAAACTAGGCAAATTCAATGGCTGATAAGCCCATTAGGTGAAAAAATATTTAAGGAACATTATATGGTGTCAAAGGTCACAGATACCAATTACAAATCTAATAGATCTGGAGAAACCGAGTTTTGCTACTAGTGGGACAGTCTGACGTGATGTGGCTCCTGATGAGATGCCTTATGAGGTGCACATGATAATCTGTGATGTATTCTTCCCAAGAATGTTTGATGAAAATCTAATTAAACCTCTTATCCAGATTTATGTTCCTATTTATAAGAAAGACAAGAGATAGAGGAACAAGCTGAATTCCATGAAGAGGAAATAGACAAACCCAAAGTTTGAGACTTTGTACAAGACAACTGGTCTAGACTCTTCAAAAAGCCAATGTAGTAGAACAAAAAAGAGACTTCTAGATTAAGACCACTCAAAAGTCATAAGCGAGGTGTGATCCTTAGTTGGCTTCTGATTCAGAAAAATTAGAGCAACTATAAAAGACATTTGGGAGGGGATACTTGGGGAAGTATGAGGATGGAATGGGTTTTAGATAATGTCATATGTTTAATTTTCCTGGAAGTGATGATAGTATTGAGGTATTTAGGATGATGCCCTTATTCTTAGGAGATGCATGTAAAAGTTTTCAAGTTTGAAAAGTCATGATGTCTGCAGCACATTTTCAGGTAAGTACATAAAAAATTAGGTGTTGTGAAAAATTAGTCAACTTTGTGGAGGATATAGAGATGTTCATTGGTTATCCTTTACATTTTTCCATATGTTTATAATTTTAATAAAAAAAATCGAGGCAAAAAGTGATTGCATAATGTGATGAATATGAAGCTTCCACTCAAAATTTTTCCTTTGTACTCACGTAAGTTTCCTGTTTGACAGTTTATCTCCTGGGGATGTAATCATTGGAAATAAAATAATTTTTGGTTTGTTCTTATTCCACTTTATTTTTCTTTTCTTTTCTTTTTTTTTAAATTTATTTTTTATTTTTATTTTTTATAAACATATATTTTTATCCCCAGGGGTACAGGTCTGTGAATCACCAGGTTTACACACTTCACAGCACTCATCCCAGCACATACCCTCCCCAGTGTCCATAACCCCACTCCCCTCTCCCAACCCCCCTCCCCCCTGCAACCCTCAGTTTGTTTTGTGAGACTACGAGTCACTTATGGTTTGTCTCCCTCCCAATCCCATCTTGTTTCATTTATTCTTCTCCTACCCCCTTAACCCCCCATGTTGCATCTCCACTTCCTCATATCAGGGAGATCATATGATAGTTGTCTTTCTCCGATTGACTTACTTCACTAAGCATGATACCCTCTAGTTCCATCCACGTCGTTGCAAATGGCAAGATTTCATTTCTTTTGATGGCTGCATAGTATTCCATTGTGTATATATACCACGTCTTCTTTATCCATTCATCTGTTGATGGACATCTAGGTTCTTTCCATAGTTTGGCTATTGTAGACATTGCTGCTATAAACATTCGGGTGCATGTGCCCCTTCAGATCACTACATTTGTATCTTTAAGATAAATACCCAGTAGTGCAATTACTGGGTCATAGGGTAGTTCTATTTTCAACATTTTGAGGAACCTCCATGCTGTTTTCCAGAGTGGTTGCACCAGCTTGCATTCCCACCAACAGTGTAGGAGGGTTCCCCTTTCTCCGCATCCTCGCCAGCATCTGTCATTTCCTGACTTGTTAATTTTAGCCATTCTGACTGGTGTGAGGTGATATCTCATGGTGGTTTTGATTTGTATTTCCCTGATGCTGAGTGATATGGAGCACTTTTTCATGTGTCTGTTGGCCATCTGGATGTCTTCTTTGCAGAAATGTCTGTTCATGTCCTCTGCCCATTTCTTGATTGGATTATTTGTTCTTTGGGTGTTGAGTTTGCTAATCTCTTTTTAGATTTTGGACACTAGCCCTTTATCTGATATGTCGTTTGCAAATATCTTCTCCCATTCTGTCAGTTGTCTTTTGGTTTTGTTAACTGTTTCCTTTGCTGTGCAAAAGCTTTTGATCTTGATAAAATCCCAATAGTTCATTTTTGCCCTTGCTTCCCTTGCCTTTGGCGATGTTCCTAGGAAGATGTTGCTGTGGCTGAGGTTGAAGAGGTTGCTGCCTGTGTTCTCAAGGATTTTGATGGATTCCTTTCTCACATTGAGGTCCTTCATCCATTTTGAGTCTATTTTCGTGTGTGGTGTAAGGAAATGGTCCAATTTCATTTTTCTGCATGTGGCTGTCCAATTTTCCCAACACCATTTATTGAAGAGGCTGTCTCTTCCATTGGACATTCTTTCCTGCTTTGTCAAAGATTAGTTGACCATAGAGTTGAGGGTCTATTTCTGGGCTCTCTATTCTGTTCCATTGATCTATGTGTCTGTTTTTGTGCCAGTACCATGCTGTCTTGATGATGACAGCTTTGTAATAGAGCTTGAAGTCCGGAATTGTGATGCCACCAACTTTGGTTTTCTTTTTCAATATTCCTTTGGCTATTCGAGGTCTTTTCTGGTTCCATATAAATTTTAGGATTATTTATCCCATTTCTTTGGAAAAAAAAAAAAAGGATGGTATTTTGATAGGAATTGCATTAAATGTGTAGATTGCTTTAGGTAGCATAGACATTTTCACAATATTTATTCTTCCAATCCAGGAGTATGGAACATTTTTCCATTTCTTTGTGTCTTCCTCAATTTCTTTCATGAGTACTTTATAGTTTTCTGAGTATAGATTCTTAGCATCTTTGTTTAGTACTTTATAGTTTTCTGAGTATAGATTCTTAGCCTCTTTGATACCTCTAGGAAGATATTCCTAGGTATCTTATAGTTTTGGGTGCAATTGTAAATGGGATTGACTCCTTAATTTCTCTTTCTTCTGTCTTGTTGTTGGTGTAGAGAAATGCAACTGATTTCTGTGCATTGATTTTATATCCTGACACTTTACTGAATTCCTGTACAAGTTCTAGCAGTTTTGGAGTGGAGTCTTTTGGGTTTTCCACATACAATATCATATCATCTGCGAAGAGTGATAGTTTGACTTCTTCTTTACCAATTTGGATGCCTTTAATTTCCTTTTTTTGTCTGATTGCTGAGGTTAGGACTTCTAGTACTATGTTGAATAGCAGTGGTGATAATGGACATCCCTGCTGTGTTCCTGACCTTAGCAGAAAAGCTTTCAGTTTTTCTCCATTGAGAATGATATTTGCAGTGGGTTTTTCATAGATGGCTTTGATAATATTGAGGTATTTGCCCTCTATCCCTGCACTTTGAAGAGTTTTGAACTAGAGAAGAATGTATATTCTGTTGCTTTGGGATGAAATGTTCTGAATATATCTGTGATGTCCATCTGGTCCAGTGTGTCATTTAAGGCCTTTATTTCCTTGTTGATCTTTTGCTTGGATGATCTGTCCATTTCAGTGAGGGGAGTGTTAAAGTCCCCTACTATTATTGTATTATTGTTGATGTGTTTCTTTGATTTTGTTATTAATTGGTTTATATAGTTGGCTGCTCCCACGTTAGGGGCATAGATATTTAAAATTGTTAGATCTTCTTGTTGGACAGATCCTTTGAGTATGATATAGTGTCCTTCCTCATCTCTTATTATAGTCTTTGGCTTAAAATCTGTTTGATCTGATATAAGGATTGCCACTCCTGCTTTCTTCTGATGTCCATTAGCATGGTAAATTGTTTTCTACCCCCTCACTTTAAATCTGGAGATGTCTTCGGGTCTAAAATGAGTTTCTTGTAGGCAACATATAGATGGGTTTTGTTTTTTTATCCATTCTGATACCCTGTGTCTTTTGATTGGGGCATTTAGCCCATTAACATTCAGGGTAACTATTGAGAGATATGAATTTAGTGCCATTGTGTTGCCTATAAGGTGACTGTTACTGTATATTGTCTCTGTTCCTTTCTGATCTACTACTTTTAGGCTCTCTCTTTGCTTAGAGGACCCCTTTCAATATTTCCTGTAGAGCTGGTTTGGTGTTTGCAAATTCTTTCAGTTTTTGTTTGTCCTGGAAGCTTTTAATCTCTCCTTCTATTTTCAATGATAGCCTAGATGGATATAGTATTCTTGGCTGCATGTTTTTCTCGTTTAGTACTCTGAATATATCATGCCAGCTCTTTCTGGCCTGCCAGGTCTCTGTGGATAAGTCTGCTGCCAATCTAATATTTTTACCATTGTATGTTACAGACTTCTTTTCCCGGGCTGCTTTCAGGATTTTCTCTTTGTCACTAAGACTTGTAAATTTTACTATTAGGTGACGGGGTGTGGACCTATTGTTGATTTTGAGAGGGGTTCTCTGCACCTCCTGGATTTTGATGCTTGTTCCCTTTGCCATATTAGGGAAATTCTCTCCAATAATTCTCTCCAATATACCTTCTGCTCCCTCTCTGTTTCCTCTTCTTCTGGAATCCCAATTATTCTAATGTTGTTTCGTCTTATGGTGTCACTTATCTCTCGAATTCTCTCCTCGTGGTCCAGTAGCTGTTTGTCCCTCTTTTGCTCAGCTTCTTTATTCTCTGTCATTTGGTCTTCTATATCGCTAATTCTTTCTTCTGCCTCATTTATCCTAGCCGTCAGAGCCTCCATTTTTGTTTGCACCTAATTAATAGCTTTTTTTATTTCAACTTGGTTAGATTTTAGTTCTTTTATTTCTCCAGAAAGGGCTTTTATATCTCCCAAGAGGGTTTCTCTAATATCTTCCATGCCTTTTTCGAGCCCGGCTAGAACCTTGAGAATCGTCATTCTGAACTCTATATCTGACATATTACCAATGTCTGAATTGATTAGGTCCCTAGCCTTTGGTACTGCCTCTTGTTCCTTTTTTTGTGGTGAATTTTTCCGCCTTGTCATTTTGTCCAGATAAGAGTATATGAAGGAGCAAGTAAAATACTAAAAGGGTGACAAAGACCCCAGGAAAATATGCTTTAACCAAATCAGAAGAGATCCTAAATCGTGGGGTGGGGGGAAGGGGATAAAAAGAGGTTCAGAAAGAAAAAAAAAACAATTAAAAAAAGAAAACGAATAAAGAAAAAATATAAAAAAGAAAAATATAAATATATATATTAGATAAACTAGTTAAAAAACATTAAAAAAGAAAAGGGTAAAAGTTGAAAAAAAATTGAAAAAGAAGAAAAAACAAATTAAATTAACTGCAAGACTAAAGAATCATAGGGAGAAAGCCATGAGTTCCATGCTTTGCTTTCTCCTCCTCTGGAATTCCACGGCTATCCTTGGTATTGAACCTGCACTCCTTGGTAGGTGAACTTGGTCCTGGCTGGATTTCTTGTTGATCTTCTGAGGGAGGGGCCTGTTGTAGTGATTCTCAAGTGTCTTTGCCCCAGGTGGAATTGCACTGCCCTTACCAGGGGCCGGGCTGACTAATCCGATCGGGTTTGCTTTCGGGAGCTTTTGTTCCCTGAGTGTTTTCCGTAGAGTTCTGGAATACGGGAATGAAGATGGCGGCCTCCCAGTCTCTGGCCCGGAGGAGCCGAGAGCCCAGGGCCCCACTCCTCAGTGTGCCCTCAGAGAACAGCGCCAATTACTCCCGTCACCCTGGCCTCCGGCCGCGCACCGAGCTGACCGAGCCTGCGACTGGATCAAGGTAACCCCAAGCAGAGAGCTCACTCCTCGGCTCTGTCTCTGTAGCCGTCTTCCCCGTTCTAATACCTGTAAGTTCTGCGACACTCAGACACCCCCGATCCTTCTGTGACCTTGCGGGACCTGAGGCCACGCTGACCCCGCATGGGCTTCACCCCAGTTTAGCCTCTGGAGCGATGTCCCTCAGCGGAACAGACTTTTAAAAGTCCTGATTTAGTGCTCAGTTGCTCTGCCGCTTGCTGGGAGCCGGCCCCTCCCTTGGCAGTCGTTTTGGATTCACTTCTCCGCCAGTCCTACCTTTCAGAAAGTGGTTGATTTTCTGATTCTAGAATTGCTGTTCTTCTTCTCTTCGATCTCCCGTTGGATTTGTGGGTCTTTGCAATCTTTAGATAAGCTATCTAGCTGATTTCCTGCTACTTGAAGTAGTCTCAGCCTCTTACTTCTCCACCATCTTCGATAAATCCCTCCACTTTATTTTTCAATATGGGGCTTGAGCTCATGACCCTGAAGTCAAGACCTGAAATGAGATCAAGAGTTAGATGCTTAACCGACTGAGCCACCCAGGTGCCCTGTTCTGTTCCAGTTTAAATGGAGTATGCACCTGCCATCTTGTCTCTCCCCCCAAATGTAAATAAAAACCCTAGAGAGAATGCATGGAGCAGCCATTTGAGAACCCTGACTAGTATGGTAGAAGACAGATTTAAGAAGAAAACCAGAATTTGAATTAAGAGCACTCTGGTATTTTCAGACATTCTTATGGCAAGGACAGTGGAGGTAAGCAGGCCTCTAAACATTTGAGGGTGGGGAACCCTTATCTCTGTTCGGAGACACTACTTCCCTGCCACTTGGGTCTGGAGGTAAGTAGCCCATGGGAGCTGGAATGTGTCAGATTCACCACCTGAAAAAGAAATCCACCAGAGTTTTGTATGTGAGCCAAGACTCAGCCCTGATCTGGACCTAGAGTCTCATAATATTCAAAATGTCCAGGATATAATGCAGAATTGCACAAAATATAAAAGTCAGAAAAATTCCTACATTCCTAGGAAAAGGACAACAGACACTATCCCGAGATAACATAGATGTTGGAATTATAGAGTAGGTATTACAACAGCATTTCAAAAAGCATGACCATTCTTGAATGGAAACTTTAAATGTCCTAGGAAGAAAATAGATAATGTTAAAAGAAAAGGGGAGGGGGAACCAAGTGGATATTTTAGAACTGGAAAGTAACCAAATTTACAAAAAACACTGGAAGAACTCAGTACCAGAATACAGATGACAGAGAAAAGAGTGAATCTGTAGAATCACACATATTATCCAAACTGAAAAAAAAAAAAAAAAACAACAAAACCCAGATGAGCTGACAGCACATTTTCATTCATACCATTGAGAAAGAGAAAAAAAAATACACATATCACTGATTGGGGAGATTATAACAAAATTAAATACCCATTTATGATAAAAACTCAGAAAACGAGAAATAAAGGAGAAATCAACCTAGTAAAGGGCTTCTACCAAAACCCCACAACTAACAACATGCTTAGTTGTAATCAGCTGAATGATGTTAAGGTCAGGAACAAGTCCATGTATCCACTCTACACACTCCTATTCAACTTTGTACTGGAAATCCTTGCCAGTGCAATCAGGCAAGAAAAAGGAATGAAAGGTATTTGGTTTAGAAAGGAAGAAATAAAGTGGTCTTCATTCAGATGTTGAAATTGTCCACTAAGAAAACCCCAGGAAATCAACAAAGATGCTCTTAGAACACTAAGCATTAAACTAGGAGTTTAACAAGGTCACAAGAAACTAGGTTAGCATACAAAACTTTGTCCCTATCTATGTAGTAGTGATGAACAATTAGAAAAAAATTTCAACAAGCTACTCCATTTGCAATAACTCCAGAAGGAAAAAAGAGATTTGGCAAATGTGTGGCATCTCTATGTTGAAAACTATGAAATGTAGGGGCGCCTGGGTGGCTCAGTGGGTTAAGCCGCTGCCTTCAGCTCGGGTCATGATCTCGGAGTCCTGGGATCGAGCCCCGCATCGGGCTCTCTGCTTGGCGGGGAGCCTGCTTCCTCCTCTCTCTCTGCCTGCTTGTGATCTCTCTGTCAAATAAATAAATAAAATCTTTAAAAAAAAAAAAAAAAGAAAACTATGAAATGTTGGTGAGTAACATCAAAGAAGGCCTAAACATGTGGAGATACATGCCATGTTTACAGATCAGATGATGTCATATAGTTGTTAATTCTCATCCGCTTAATCCATAGATTTAAAACAATTCCAGTAAAAATTTCAATAGGAATTTCTGTAGGTACAGGCAAGCTTATTCTAAAATTTATGTGGAAAGGCAAAGGAAGTAGAGCTGCCAAAACAATATTGAAAAAGCAGAATAAAGTCAAAGGACTTGAAATAATTGACTTCAATCCTTATTACACCCAGGTGAGCTGACAGCACATTTTCATTCATACCATTGAGATACCCTAAACCAATGAAAACTGTCTCATCTGTCTATGTTTCTAGTGAGTGACGGTCATTATTCTACCAAGAAGTTCCCATGTTGGGTCCCTGGCACTTAGTTACTTAAGGCCAGAAGGTGTCTCACCTGTATTGCTCCGTCCTTCTGCGTCCTCTGGTGAACCCTAGTTCTGCAATTCCGTATCCCAATTCTTGCTCTTCCCTCTTTTAGGAAGGATATAGAGGACTGTGGCAGAATAAGCAAGAATAAGCCTTTTTGGAATGAATGCAGGGCGAAAACAACTCTTTCCCCTGTAATTAGCAGCTAGGAAGTCCTGCTGTCAATGATGACAAGATTTGTGTGATGCACACCAAATGGGGCTGCTGGTGGCTGCTTCTCTTTTGTCTTGTTGGGAGACTGGCTTGTGGAGAGATTAGTGTGCTTCATATGTTTGTGGTGACCCTGTTTGCTTTGCTAGCTTTGTACTGCTCTCTGTTGCTCCAGTCAATTCCTTAGTTCTTTCTTTCTTCAACCACAGAATCACATTTCCTGCACTGAATGGACAGAAATTTTAAAGCCTTTCTTTATATGTTAAATACAACATGTTCAACAAAAGTCCATGGTGTTGAAGGAGCTTAAACTGGAAATAGGTCCTGAAAACTGAGACTGGGATCAAAGTTGAACTACCTCTGAAGGGCAGGGGAAACCATATTCATCTTGGAAAAAGCTGCTCCTTCTGGAAAGGAAGTTGGTTCCTTAGGGTCAGCACCACGTTGCCCGTACAGGACAAAGGCAAGCTGCCCCAAGATATAACCAGTGGAGAGGTGAAAGCAAGCATGATAAAACCCAAGCAAGAATCTGCTTTCAGAGGAAAAGAAAGGCAGCATCACCTATACCTGTCCTAGGTCTGGGATCTCAGCACTGCAGAAAGTATAGCGGGACAAGCTGTCCCAAGCAGGGCAGCTGTGTCTTCATCCTGAGTTCTACCCCTGTGAAATGTCCTCTTGCTCTGGAACAAGTATGGCTCTTCAACCAAGGGTTCAAAACAGTATGGTGAGATATAAGGAACTACATTTACATCATCACAAGAATTGACGAATGTTGAAAGGGTTGAAATGGGTTGTTTCTGAAATTGTCATGAGACATATATTTCAATAATGACTTGAAAGTTATGCATTAATTAGAGTCCTATAGAATATCTCTATAGTCTGCAAGTTTGGAGGGGTAGATAGTAAACATTTTAGGCTTTGTGGACCAAGAGGCAAGTTCAGGGATGTTATGTAGGTACTTGTATAATATGAAAGAAATTTCCATACATTTTTAACAATGAAAATTAAAATATAACAATGGAGTAATTTTTTTTTTTTTTTTTTTTGTAGTACAGGCCTACTACTGAGATTAGAAATCTTTTCTGGGCATGGGAGGATAACTATTTTGCTTAAAGTTAGTGTTCCCTATCATTAAAATGGACCCACCAACATAATCCAATGGGAACAAATCGTCTTTCAAAAAATGATGCTGGGACACCTAGATGCAAAAGAATAAAGTTGGACCCCTACCCCACCATATACAAAAATAAACTCAAAGTGGATTAAAGACAGGAGGCAAGAGCTAAAATGATAAGGTTCTTAGAATGAAATTTAGGCATAAATCTTTGTGACCTTGGATTAGACAATGATTTCATAGATAGGACACCAAAACAACAAAGAAGAAAAGAAAAAAAAATCTGTAAATTGGACATCATCAAAATTAAAAACTGTTGGGGACAAAAGGCCACCACTCAGAAAGTAAAAATACAATTCACGGAATGGGAGAGAAATCTTGTAAATCATATATCTGATAAAGAATCACTAACAACTCAGTAATAAAAAGACAAACCAAAGTGGGCAAAGGATCTGAACAGATATTTCTTCCAAGAAGATAAACAGATGGTAAAAGAAACACATGAAAAGATACTCATCCTCATTAACCATCAAGGAAATGTAAATCAAAGCCATAAGGAGACACCACTTCACACCCATCGGGATGGCTAGAATAAAAAAGAGATAAAAAGGGTTGACAAGGGGGGTGCCTGGGTGGCTCAGTGGGTTAAGCCGCTGCCTTCGGCTCAGGTCATGATCTCGGAGTCCTGGGATCGAGCCCCGCATCGGGCTCTCTGCTCTCTCGGGGAGCCTGCTTCCTCCTCTCTCTCTGCCTGCCTCTCTGGCTGCTTGTGATCTCTCTGTCAAATAAATAAATAAATAAATAAATTAAAAAAAAAAGGGTTGACAAGGACATAGAAAAATTGGAACCCTCATGCATTACTAGTGGGATTACAAATTAGCTCAGCCTCTTTGGAAAATAATCTGTCATTTCCTAAAAAGGTTAAGTATAGGGTTCCTCTATGACTCAGCAATGCCATTCCCAAGTATATACCCAGGAGAAATAAAAACATCCATCTATATAATAACTCGTACAGGGATGCTTATAGCAGCATTATGCACAATAGTCAAAAACTGGAAACAAACCAATGGTCATCACCTGACAAATGGCTAAATACATGTGGTAGCATCAAACAATGGAATATAATCTGGCAATGAAACAAAATGAAACACTGAGAAACACATGGACTGATCTCGAAAGCGTTGTGTTAAGTGAGGAAGCCAGGCGCAAAGGACCACACACCATGTAGTTCCGTTTATATGTAATGTTCAGAATCTGGCTTGGAGGGTTGGGGGAAGGGGGACTCCTGGCCATAGTGTTTCTTCTTGGGTGATGAAGATGTTCTAAAATGGACTGTGCTGATGGCTGTGCAACCCTGTAAATATTTAAAAAGTATCTGGTTGGACACTTTAAATGGGTGAAGTGCATGGTGTGTGAATTGTCTCAATGAAGTCATAAAAAAAATCTACTGCTAATGGTTACCTGTTAATACAGATCTGCTGATCTGTAATGTCATTTTGAATATTTTATCTTTGAAAATGTACTTTCAGGGGCACCTCTGTGGCTCAGAGGGTTAAAGCCTCTGCCTTTGGCTCGGGTCAGGATCCCAGCATCCTGGGATCGAGCTCCACATTGGGCTCTCTGCTCAGCTGGGACCCTTCTCCCCCCCCACCCATCCCTCTCTGTCTGCTTCTCTGCCTACTTGTGATCTCTATCTGTCAAATAAATTTAAAAAATCTTTTAAAAAATGTTCTTACACATGGATAGGTATTGTTAAATTCTGATATTCAGTCTATAAGCATATGAGTGGAATTGAGTACATTTACTGCTTATAAGTCATTTATAGAATTTCTTCAGATTATTCTGGCGCACCTAGGTGGTTCTGTTGGTTTAGCTTCCAATTCCTGATGTGGGCTCAGTTCATGATCTCAGGGTCGTGAGATCGAGCCCCACATCAGGCTCTGCACCAGGCGTGGAGCCTTCTCAAGATTCTCTCTCTTTCCCTCTGGGCCCCCCCCCCCAATCACGTGCTTTCTCTCTCAAAACAAAAACAAAAACAAAAAAACAAACTTCATTATATTGATTATATTGTTCTTTTGATATTTTCCCATTAGTGTATCATTACATTTCAGATTAATCATTTCCAATAAGAGGATAAGTGGATGCTCTTCTATTATACCATTAAATGGATTTTGAAACATGAAAATTTCCATTGCCCTTGCATTGAGATCCAAAAAATTCTGCTAGAACTGAAGTTTATGCTCAGAATCTATGTCTGCAGAAAATATTTATGGGGATGGAGATGGCACTTTTTGTTTTAAATTTTACTAGCGCAGCATGTATATAAAGCATCTTGACATTACTTGTGATTCAAATATTAATTGTTATTGAAATGACTTTACAGAAGAATAAATTTTGCATAGAAGGTCTGTTTTGCCTTGAGTTTTCAGCTGAATTTATTAAGAAATATTTATTAAGTTCACAGCAAAAGCTAATTTCTGAAGCCACCCCGTGTTTATGAACAATGGTTAAATCCTGTTCTCGCTCAGGAAAATTCCATTCTCATACTTGACTTTGAAAAATGGCAATAAACCTTTCACTACCGCTAAGTCATTGAGCTGCTGCATAGCAGAGAAAGGATATTCAGCTTCTATTTCTGAAAGAGAAAATGCATGAGACTAACAATAGTTAAGTCCACAAGGGCAAATAAAGGTCACTGTTGATACTACTTGCTCAATACAACAGGACAGGCTCCAACATTTCCTGCATGAATAAGCACAGGTTTAAGACACCTTACATTTTCACAAGCTTTGTAAATTTGTTCAACTAAGCCTTTTTCTGTGTTTCACATGTCTTAGATACTTCGCATGCTCAAGTCTGCTGGAGCACTTCTTAGTGACTCCACTTTGGGTTATCCTGAACGAGTGTTTTTTTCAATGTCTTTAAGAACTTTCTTGCCTGTAGTTGTTCCACACAGACTATTTACAGAGGCTAATTCTTCCATCATTTTAAACCCAGCATTGGCTCATCAAATAAACACCAACTAAGCAGAATCGTTAACATCTGCTGACTCATCCAAAACCAAAGGAAATCACTTAAAATCATCTACCTTATTTTTTAATTGATAACTGATATTGCTCACAGTGTCCTCAACCCTCTGAACAGCTCTTCCACTGGTACACATAAGCAAGTTTATCTTCTCTGGACATATTTCTCTGGCTGCTGTGACCAAACATTTAACTAACGTACCATCAGTAAATGTGTTTCCTTGCTTAGCTAACAAATGATCCACTCAGAAACTCACTGTGGCTTGCAGCCTCATTTTCCTAATTTTCGTTTTTGTGAAGAAATGATGCTGTGATGAGATACTTCAGTTTGTATCTTCAAATATTCCCTCCATTATTTCCCTGAGAGCAGGAATGTTGGCTCTTCTCTCTTTTTTTCTTGTTAGCTTGGCTACAAGTTTATCAATTTTGTTGATATTTTTCAAAGAACCAGCTTTTGGTTTTGCTAATTTTCTTTGATTTCCTGCTTTCAATCGTATTGATTTCTGTTCCAGTTTTTATTATTTTTCTTCCGCAATCTAAGCTCATATTACTCTCTTTCTCTAGTTTCCTTAGGTAAAACTTTAGATTGTTGATTTAGATCTTTCTTTTTTCCTAATACATGCTATAATTTCCCCTGTAATCACTTCTTTTTTTTTTAAACTTATTTATTTGACAGACAGAGATCACAAGTAGGCAGAGAGGCAGGCAGAGAGAGGGGGGGGAAGCAGGCTCCCTGCTGAGCAGAGAGCCCGATGTGGGGCTCGATCCCAGAACCCTGAGATCATGACCTGAGCTGATGGCAGAGGCTTAACCCACTGAGCCACCCAGGCGCCCTGTAATCACTTCTTTTACTGCATCCCATAGATTTTGATAAGTTGTAATTTAATTTTCCCTTAGTTAAAAATACTTTCATTTTTTCATGACACTTTTTCCTTGACAGATGCATTATTTAGCGGTGCATTTTTGGGGGCACCACTGAGAATGATTATCACTATAACTAGGTCTGTCACATGTCTGTAACAATCTGCTATTCATTGCACACATTCTTTCTTATTTTATTTTCCCTTTTTCTGCCTTCTCTTATTTATTTATTTATTTATTTATTTATTTGTCAGAGAGCTAGAGTACAGGCAGGCAGAGAGGCAGGCAGAGAGAGGGGTGGGGGGAAGCAGGCTCCCCACGGAGCAAGGACCCCAATGCGGGACCCGATCCCAGGACACTGGGATCACGACCTGAGCCGAAGGCAGCCACTTAACCAACTGAGCCACCCAGGCGCCCCATGCCTTTTCTTATTTTAACTGAGCGTTTCATATGGTTCCATTTTCTCTCCTCTCTTAGCATATCAGGTATACTTTGTTTAAAACCATTTTAGTGGTTTCCCTAGAGTTTGCAGTATCCATTTATAACTAATGTATGTCCACTTGCAAATAATACTCTGTGGCTTCACACACAGTGCAGGAAACTTAAAACAGAGTATCCCCCATCTTGCTTTCCCATCCCTTATGACTTTGCTGCCCCTCATATCACTTATATCCATATGCTATAAACTCTCACCCCAATGTTGCTTTTATTACTTAGGACACACTGTTATCTATCAGATCAAATAAGAATAGGAAAAACAAAGACTTTATTTTACCTTCATTCTCTGCTATTCTTTTTGTTGTGAAGATCTGAATTTCTGACCTTTATCATTTTCTTTCTTTCTGAAGAACTTCTTTCAACATTTTGTGTGAGACAGATCTCCTGGTGACAGATTCCCCCAATATTTGTCTGCAAAAGTCTGTATTTCTCCTTCACTTTTAAAGGATACTTTTACTGAATACAGCATTCTAGATTGGTGGGGTTTTTCTTTTCTTTCAACACTTTAAATATTTCACTCCACTCCTTGTTTTCAAGGTTTCAAGGTTTGTTGTGAGAAGTCAGATGTAAATTTTATTTTTCCTCTATAAGCAAGGGATTTCTCCTCCACTGTAGCTGGTGTCAAGATTTTACTCTCTGGGCGCCTGGGTGGCTCAGTGGGTTAAGCCGCTGCCTTCGGCTCAGGTCATGATCTCAGGGTCCTGGGATCGAGTCCCACATCGGGTTCTCTGCTCAGCGGAGATCCTGCTTCCCTCTCTCTCTCTCTGCCTGCCTCTCCATCTACTTGTGATCTCTCTCTGTCAAATAAATAAATAAAAAAATCTTTAAAAAAAATGTAAAAAAAAAAAAGATTTTACTCTCTTCTTTTTTTTTTTTTTTTTTTTTTTTCCAGTTCAAAGAAGATATACTTAGGTGTTAGATTTTGGGGTATTGTTCCTATTGTTGTTCTCTGAACTTTCTTGATCTGTGATTTGGTGTCTGTCATTTGATTTTGAAAAATTGAGAATAATGAAGAGAAAATTGAGAAGCCGTTAGTGCTTCAAATATTTTTTTTTCCATTTTTTTCTTTCCTCTTCTGGTATTCCCATTATGCGTATATTATATCTTTGTCTTAGATCTTCTTGGTCTTAGATCTTTTGTTCCATTGATGTGTATGTGTGTGTATTTTTTTAAAAATTTTATTGCCTAAATCCCTAAGAACAGAATTGCTAGGTCATGTGGAACATGAATGCTTAACTTTAGAGGAGGCTGTCAAACTGTTTGTCAAACCGGTGGTTCCATTTTGATTGTCAGGGACAGCGAATGTGGGCTTCCATTCCACTACGCCCTTACCAGCACTGGGTATCATCAGGGGTGATTTGCTGGTTTTGCTTATTTGTTTACATTTTAATCATATGAACAGGTTAGTAATGTCTCGTGGTGGTTTTAAGGAGCATTTCTCCAGTAACTAATAATTTTGATCATCTTTCTTATGCTTATTTGCCATCATCCCTTCATCTTTTCTTAGTGAAGTGTCTGTTCAAATATTTGCCCATTTTGGGGGTTTCTTTGTTTAAAGCTGAGATTCATGAGTTGTTGTTGTTGTTTTTTTTAAATAGACTTATTTATTTATTTTTAAAGAGAAAGTGAGCACAAGCAGGAACAGTATAGGGAGAAGGAGAGAGAATCCCAAGCAGACTCTATGCTGAGTGCAGAGCCCAATGTGGGGGTCAGTCTCAAGACCCCCAGATAATGACTTGAGCTGAAACCAAGAGTCAGGCCCCCAACTGACTGCACCATCCAGGTGCCCCAATACTCAAGAGTTTTTATATAGTCCATAAATATCTTATCAAATAAGTGATTTGCAAATATCTTACCGCAGTTATGTGGCTTCACTTTTTGTGTTTTCAGCAAAGCAAAGCTAATCAACTGTATTCAGATATATATGTACACAACTCTCTAAGGTGGAGGCTTTGCTAATTTCTCCTTCAGGTTATGACAACTTCTAATATACTAACCTGATTAAGTGAACTGTTACAGCTTTATATCATTATCCTTCTCTATCCAGTAATTTTTTCCCTGAAAATCAAAGCTAACTATGTACATAGAATTATAGCCCTTTACATTATAAACATTGTGGTTTAAATTGTTTTAGAAACAGGGAAGGAACTGTTATATTAGGGGACTTTGCCAGGAATTTAAAGGCTTTGAGTTCTATTCTTTTCGGCAGCTGAGCTCAAACCTTTGTTAAAAGTGTGTCATGTTATTAGAAATGATACCTTGTCCAATTCCAACAGATAGAAATAGGTACCTCTGAATTAAACATTGATAAATGGCATCCCAGAATTGTCAGATTGGATAATTCAGGCCAAACATCCTACTAAATATAACTGAACATATTGAGGAAGAAAAACAAAACTCTTGAAAGCATCAAATAGCTAAGGGGATATTTAGAAAGCCTCAGCCAGCAGCAGGGAGTAGATCAGACTTCAGAGAGGTGAACCATAGCCACTAGGAGACTTACACAACATTATCCACCACCTCGACCTGTCATCTGCACAACACCCCACTCAGCAACAGTGGAATATGCACCATTGCCCAACATATAAGGCCATAAAAATATCTTGATACATTTAAAAAGATTGAAATAGTGCAAAGTACGGGATTTTTGGCCACAGTAAAATTAAATTAGATCAACAACAGAAAGAAAAAATTGGAAAGTACCCAAATACTTGGAAAATTTTAAAAACACCAAAGAGCCAAAGAAGAACTTATGGATGAAATTAGAAAATATTTGGAGTGAATGAAAATGGAAATACAATGTGTCAGCTATTTTATGGAATGCAGCTAAAATAGCACATGAGGGCAAATATATAGCTGTAAAAGCCTATATTAGAAAACAAGAAGGATCTCAAGTCAATAACCTAAGCTTTCATGTTGAGACACAGGAGGGGGGATCACTGCTTTGGGTTACTGGATGACCTTGAGCTCTTAGGAGTAAGGTGGTGTTTCTCTGGGGTCTGCGTGTCTTCTGTGATGCCCACAGAGGCAGAGCTCTGTTCTATCTAAACCCAGTGGTCAGACCTGCTCATGTCTCAGCATCTCTCCAGGACTGACTGACCCCAGGATGGTGTGGAGTGCAGCACATTCACCTATCACACAGTCATCATCCTGGATCCAAGGACTTATCTTCCCTTTGGACTGGTGATGGGGTTGTCAGTATTTGCTCTTGAGCCTGCTTCTGAATCCTTGGACTATGATGGACAGCTCCCCAGATGCAGTCCTCAATCTCTGCAGTCACTGCGGCTTTGGACAAGTGGTGACCATGTGCATGGGGACACATTGTAGAAAATTAAAGAAATGAAGAAGTTATATTGTGCAACCACTAACTAAAAACTGACATAACTCACTAACATGAGGGGTGGGGGGAGTTTCAAGACAGAAATGAATGGTGGAAATACATCTCTAAATTCCTAAAGATGAGGGAAAATGTTACCAAGAAGAAATACAATTAAAAATTTGTATGCTCCCATTAATGTGGCCTCAAAATAGTAAAATGGCTTTTTCTTTTTTAAAAAAGGAGGGTAAAATCAATAAAGAAAAATCCGCAATTGGTGAGAGGTATTAAAATAAATTTCTATCACATTAATAGAACAAGAAAACAAAAAAATCAAGATATAAAATATTTGAATAACAAATTTGACACAATGGACATTTATAGAATACTGTATCCAACAACTTCCTGTTACAAATTCTTCTCCAGTACAGGTGCAATGCTTAGAAAAACCACATCCTAGGCATAAAGCCAACTTCAACAAATTTCAGAGGGTTGAAATCTTCTAGAAAACATTTTCTGACCACAAAAAAATAGCTGGAAATCTATAAAAATTCAAAACTAGAGTATCCCCTAAGTAGCATGTTTTAAAATAACTCTTAGGTCAGATAAGTCACAATGGAAGTTAGAAAATATTTGGAATGGAATGATAATAAATGTGTGAAATATCAAAACTTGTAGGGTATAGCTAATGCTGTGCTTAGAGGGAAATTGATAGCCATAAAATGCATAGAATTAAAAAGAAAAAGGTTGAAAGTCAGTGATCTAAGTGTTCACTTAAAGAACCTTAGTTGAACCAAGGCAGTGGTCCCTCCGATGCACTGAGGCAGGGTCTTTGTGTATCTTCTATGTCTATTTGAGGCTAGTCCCTTGGGGGAGCCCTCACAGAGAACATTGTGGAAATCTCATTCTGAAAGGCAAAGACTTGCTGGTCCCTGTCTGTCATCTTCACTTGCCATGAGTGGATGTTGAAAGCTTCTGTGTAGGAGAGTGGAGAGTATAAGATAAGACCCTTTAGGACGTCTGCATGACTTGGGGTAGGCATAGAAATATTTGGATATAAAATCATGGGAATATGGCTTAGGAGCATCTACACTCAAGACAGTGAAGAAACAGTGTGGGGTCATGAAGTGCAGGGCGACTGACCACATGGCCTCTTGATGGGAGTGTATTGTGTTCCCCTGGGCTAAGGATGCATAGTAGGGCATAAGCCATCGACTAAGGCCATGCATGGCTGCTCAGTGCCTGGGAGTCAAGGGCTGACATGGTGTGTGGAGAAGGGAGTGGTGGCCAATGTAATGTGATCATTTTCTCCTCCTAACCCATTAACCAGCATCCTTCAGAAAGCACAGATGGTCTGCCATTCCTTCTATACCTTTGCAAGTTCAGTCAGTTCTGCTCACACAACTGCACCATTCCCCCCTCCACACACTCCTAATACACACACTCACATCCATCCCAAGTTCCTCTCCTTCACTATAAAGGACTAACTGCACTATAACAATGGAGTCAACACAAGTTACAGTGAAAAACAGGATGAGAAATTCTACACATTCCAAAGCCACCTCCAACCTCAGGACAAATTCATAAGATTCCTCCCTGTCCCCAGTGCTGTGCACACATGGTCTGTCTGCCTCCTTTGAGGCTGGGGGCATTAGGAGAAATCTCCTTTTTCAACCTCCCTCCCCTCCGCCCTCCCCCCTAACACCTGCAAACATCAAAGAGGGCCAGAGAGAATGGGCTTGTCTTTAAAAGTGGAATACTGATCGGGGGTTGCGGTTTACCACATTTAGCAAATAAACACATAGGACTCTCAGTTAAATTTGAATTCCAAAGAAACAATAATTTTTTAGTATAAGTGTGTCCCCAGTATTTTTTAAGAGATACAGTGAGAGTGAGTGGTAGAGAGGAACAAAGGGAGAGGAAGAGAACCTCAAGCAGGCTCCACATCCAGCATAGAGCCCCATACAGGGCTCGATCCCACAACCTTGAGATCATGACTTGAGTTGAAATCAAGAGTTGGATGCTCAACCAGCAGAGGTGCCCCAAGTGTGTCCTAATTTTATACTAAAACGTTATTTGTTGTTTCTCTGAAATTCAAATTTAACTCAGCATCTAGCAATTTTTCTGGGAACTCTAATTCTAGGAGAGAAGAGCTTATAATCAGGGGTCGTATAGGAGAGAAGTCAGAGTCAGGGGATTCTTCATCTTCTCCCACAACTAAAGGTTTACTTGGAAGCTATGGACTTAGTGGTACCTCCTGGACAGGGGAGCTGGGGGAGGGACCTGTCCTTCTGGGCACCCCTGGCCTTTCCCAGGATCCTGACTTGAGCAGCCATGTCTCGGTGCCCCCTGATGCCACCCATGCCTACCCCTTGGCCTTGTGAAGGCAGCACATCCTTCTATCTGGCCCAGTTCAGGCTGTGGACAGGGGGTAGCGTACTCAATGTAGCACACAAACACAGGCATGATGTGCAAAAACACAGACATTTTGACTTTAATAAGTTATAAAATCAAGAAGCCAATTTTTTCTATACAGAAAACAAATGAGTCGATGGCTGTGATCAGTGAGATAAAATGCTGTGATTTGAGTTCAGCACCATGATGATTCCTGTGGCGGCTGCCTGGCATTTGGCGGAACAGAGTCCTCAGGCTTCATCTCATAGGAGTGTTACTGAGCACCATTTATAGACGCCAAACAAACAACCTTAAAATACAAACAGAAGGCTTATACGGGAAATTCCATGGGTTTTCCAAAAGGAGCAGATCAGAGAGCCAGGTCCCCAATCCCAGCAGAAGTCTCCCCACAGATGCAATTTTCTGGAGCCACAGACAGAGCTCTGAGTCTCTAAATGGTGCTCCAGAACATCAGCTAGAAAACTGCCTTGGCCTACAGTCTGTAGGGGCCTCCAGTCACGGACACCAGCTCTGGAAGTTGAGGACTGTTGCTAAGCTGACTCTCCCACCAGTTCCGAGCTCAGTGGGGATTAGGAATCTCTCAGAGTCTGGTAAACCCTGTGTTCCTTGGATAGAGAGACCTCAGAGGACTGTCCGGTTCTGGAGAACTGTGTGTGTATATGGTCCCAGGCACTAAGTATGACCTATGGGACAGTGGGCATGCTGGACTACAGCGCCCAGAGGGAATCTCTTTCCTTCCAGAAGAAGACAGGTAACCCTGGGTCCCAGCTGGGGCCTCTCCCTGAAGCCTTCCAGTCCCCAAGGCATGCAGCCCTGCTTCGCCGGAATCTGGGAATGGAGTGTTCCCATCCTGAGGCCACCAGGCTGGGTAAACTAAGTAATGCTCTCTGGGTAGGGTCAGCCACCCTGAGCTTTCTGCGTCCCAAGACAGACCCACGCAAGAACTGCCCAGTCCTTCAGCCCATGAATAGCACCAGCAGCCATAGCTTCAACCAGTCAGGGAAAGGCGAGGCATCCATTTCCCGATCAGAGAGAGACAGGATTGCAAAAGTGCTGTAGATCACATCTGTTACAGAAGTGATACTATGAGAGATAGACGAAAAATGTTTTCTCCAGTTCGCTACTTAGGAGCCAGCAAGCTCCCTTGAGACACCAGGACATGAGTGAGTGGGACACGGTGGCAGAGGGGAGGGAGGCCGCTGGGCCAGGCAGGGGTGACAGGCATCTAGTTATCACCCAGTGGGGAGGTTAAACATCATCCCAGATAGCGTTCTCACTGTTCTTACACCCTCACTTTGTCCCCCAGATCACACACAGACACACACCCACACGCACGCATGGATCAGACAAACATACTGAGCACCTCAGACTCAGTATAAAGTAGCCATCATGGTATTATCCTGAACCTCAGTGTTCCCATTCATAGAATGGGAACTAAACACAAAGAGTTCTCTAAAAACCTATGACTGGTGAGAATACAAAGGCTCTAGAACTTTCCTAGACATAGAAAACTTAAGAATCACATGTGAGGCCAGGCCCAGCTAAGCAGCTGAAGTGCCCCTGGGTCTTATAATTTGGGGAAGTTGAGGCTACATGTTCACAAAATATCCATGCAGGGAGGGGTGAAAATAGACCACCATCTTCCTGTCCACCCCCTCTCCCTTCCCATTTCTCTCTCATTCACATCTTGCTCACAAAACACCTTTCTGCCAAAAACAGAAGTTGTAAAAGTTTGGGAATGGCCGAAGATAAAGCAGGTTCTCCCCACCTCCCACCCTGCGCTTCTCATCAGAGGTCAGATTTCCACAGGGCCCTGCTGGGACTTCCAAGGCACAGAAGGGGGTTCCACGGGGCTAGACGGGGCAAGGCCACCCCCACAAGCAAAGCTGGTCTTCAGAAGCCAACCTGAGCCCATAGAGTCCCATCTCAGAACCCCGAGCATGGCCACCATGGTGGCAGCACCCCCTCCCCCCGACTGGGAGAGTCTTGGGCCTTGCACGTGGGCCAGGATTCACGGAGACAAGAGAGGCGTGGGAGTGCCTGGAGTGCACCCTGCTGTCTTCTCCTCGTGGAGGAAACGTGGCCCACTGTTTAGATCTATCAAGTCCCAATACCCTCCCGGGAAGGAGCGGACAGCTTCACAGCTCAGTGTGGGCTGAGTCGAACACCGGGCAAGAGCACCAAATGGGCCAGTTGGCTTTTCTGAAGTTCTTTCTCCGAGCGGCTGTATCCGGCCAGGCCCAGAGACCAGAGGCTTGCAGTCTGGGGGCTCTAGACACTAACAGACCTTCCAGATCCCCCTGACATATTCTGAGTTGGAGTGTAAGGATTGAGGATTTCGCAGGCAAAGCTAGACTACTACTGAATGCACATGAACTGGCATTGGGGGCCGGCTCCCCCAGAGGCAGCAAAGGCTGGAGCCCACAAGCAGCTCTAGCAGGGTATACTTCTCAGGTTGGTCGCAGTCCCCAGTGGGCCACCATGCTCATCCCCACCTCCTGCCTGGCCCTTGGACTCACTGGCATTCAAGTTCACGGCCTCCTCCCATTGTGCTCATCTTAATGATGGGTTGATCAGCAGATAAATCACTGTTCCTCCTAGGAGTACCCGTGGGGCTCGTGCCTCCGTCTGGGGATGGATAGGAAATGTCCCGCAGCTCCAGAAGTGTTGGTTACCGCCAAGGAAAGAAGATGCCCTATCACTGCTCAGGAACTCGGGGACACGTGTCTCCTCTCTCTGACTTAGCCTCTTGCCCCCACCCCCACTGATGGCGATCGTAGAACTGCTATATTCCTCTCCCTCCCACACCTGGTCCCAGCGCGGGACTTAGAACATGCCGGAGCTGGGGACACACACGTGCGAAGCTGGCTGCCACATGCTCACGACCATAGGCATAGATGTTTATGTCATTCTCCCTCTCTGTTTTCTCAAAACCCTTTTGGAATCAGAAATTTTGCCTTCAACTCCACGATTTGCCATCCCATGGAATATATCTATAAGCAAGGGGAAAAAATGCTATGGATGCTATCTTTCCATTTATTAGAACTTCCCGAGCATCTCTTTCTTCCTCATCTCATCAATGAGCTCTTGGATTCTCTGGTTTCTGGTCTTCTCGTACGGGCTCGGTCGTCGTGGGATCAGGTTGGGTGGCTGGACCTCCTCGTCCAGGCCGCTGATTTTGTAGGGCACGTCGACAGCATTGGTGTCTGGGTGGTCCTCGGTGCTGTTGGTGCTGGAGACATTGAGGGGTGCCCGTGGGGGTGTGCCTGGCACAGGGTGCGCCTCCATGACAAGGGTAGGCACCAGGAGGGTGGGCATGAGCTCTTCAATGTCGTTGAGCTTCCTGGGCGGTGGCTCGGCCCCGTTGTCCACCTCGGTGAGGTTGTCGTGCAGGTTACAAGACTGGCAGCACAGCTTTTGGTAGCCTGGGATGGAGCAATAGCGAGACAAGACTTCCATCCTACAGAACATTGACTTGTCACCTTGGCAGCGGCCCTCTGAAAGAGAAAAGTGGCACAAATAACCAAAGGACAGGGTAAGCGGGGGGACCTGGTTCCCCCCCAGGAAGCAGGAAGAGGCGTGTGGAAGAGCCCAGAGATGGCACAGCGGCAAAGCGAGCTCACGCAGAAAGTTTGTGTGGTTCTGACATCAGAGCAGCCCCGGAGCACAGTGCTGCCACACAAGCTGTGAGCAAGGCTCCCCACCTCAGGCAGGCCCCCGGGGTTTTCTGTCTCTCTCAAAGTCTGAGACATGAGGTGTGTCTGTTCTTACGGAGTGTTTCCAACTTGTCTTAAAGAATGGGACTTTGTCCGATTCCTATTTGATGTCCCAGTGGTAACCCCCATGAAATCCTGTGACGCAGTTCGGCCCTATAATAACCTATAAGCAGTATCGATAACAAAACAATCTGAGGGAACTGATTTCAAGAACCTGATAGAACACATCCCAGAGCTTTGGTGGTGGCCTCACCACGTTCCGCCATAGCATCTTCCCATCCTCACCCGAAATTCTCTGGGCTTGTTTCCCCTTGCCTCGACCTCTCACACGGGCTTGCCACACTGAACTCCTGGCCAGCCCCCCACAAACTGCTCCCCAACCTGCTGCCCTCCAGCAGGCTCCTCTCCCTCCCCTCTCCTTCTGGTCCAAGAGGCTGGACCCTTGCTGTATAGCCTGCATGGCTCCCTGGAGATGCTGGTGTCTGGCCGCACAGCTGCCTTCCTCCGGACCCAGCTCGAGCTCTGTTTGCGGCTGTATCAAAGCAGACCTTTGAACTCCAAGGGGTCGGGGGGGTACCAACCTCCTGCACAGTTGATCATATCTAACTTTTGACTCCTCCCAAACTTAACTACCAATAGTCTCCTTGGCCAGGAAGCCTTACCAATCGCATAAACCGTCAGTGAATGCAGATTTTGTATGGTATATGTATTATCCACTGTATTCTTATAATAAAGTGAGCTAGAGAAGAGAAAACGCTATTAAGAAGATTGTAAGGGAGTACCGCGCTGTATTTATTGAAAGAATCCCATGTGTATATGGGCCGGTGTAGTTCAGACCTGTGTGGTTCAAGGTCAACTACAGTCCCGCCCACCCAACCCCCTCTTGTTCTTACTCTCCTTCACTGTCCTCTTCTTGAGCTTGCTACCCTCCTCCCTGCACCCCCCACCTCATCCCACACACAACACAAAAACAGAGGACTTACAAGAATTCACTTGACAGGAGAGAATAAGTCACGAGCTAGCACAACAGGGGATGTCGGATCCCTGGTAAGTTCCCGATGGCCAGCATCACTGGGCATCCCCTGCCTACTGTGTCTCCGCTCAGCCACCTTCTGCTGTCCCAGCGAGGACCTCAAACCTTTCCCTCCCTCTCCCTCTGCGACCTCCACTCCTCCTGAAAGGAAGGATTAAGGTGGGAAGGAAGTGGCAGCCAGGGGTGGAAGCCACCTCTGATGCAGTTATGCTGTGCGTCAATGTGGGGTGTGGTCCACAGACTCGCCTGCAGCTCTGCGCACCCACAGAACTTCTCTCAGCAACAAGCAGTTCTCCTCCCATTCAGGAGGTTCTGATGGCGCCCACTGCCTTGCCCACCGCTTCAGGCTGCAATCTGCCTTCCCAGGCTGGTGGCCCCCTTGGTTAGACACTGACCCCAACCCCTGGAGCTTCAGCCTCTCGGAGACAGCTGCCTACTAGACAGACTCCTGAGCCCTGTGGCCCCCAATGTGCCTGAGACTCCACTTGTCTGGTGTAAGCCCAGGGTCTCTGTTGGACCACTTGTCTCAGAGAATGGGCTCTCCAGCACACAAGCAAATCCCAGGCACCCTCCAACCCCGTTTATTCACCCCTAAGTCCATCAGTATCTTCTGCTAGACACTCTTGGTATGTCTGTGTTTCCCTCTCTTGCCCTCCGTGGGGTCAAACTGCTTTGCTTCTTGTCTGCACCGTGCTAAGAGCCTCCTTTCCACCTGCCTTTCTCAATTCTTTCTCTTTCTTGTCCACTATCCTGCTCCAGTCAGAATGCTGTTTTTCAACTGAAGATATGACCATGTCACTGTCTTGACTGAAGTCCCTGTGTTGTATCTCGTTTTCTGGGTGAGGACCTATCCCCTTCAACTCCCTAGGTTCACTCAGGCCTTAGACCCCCCCCCACCTTATACTGTGTTCCCTCTAACCTCAGGACCTTTGCACATACCACACCTACTTCCTCTTTCTTTAGTTGCTCTCATCTCCTTCTCTAGGCTCACTGAACCCTGTCTTTAGGCAAGCATTGCCTACCCTCCTATGGGAGGCCCTCCCATTCCCAGCACTCTGTCCCAGCTGGCAAGTTCACACTTAATTGCCAGATAAGATTGCCTGACCTACAAACCAGGTGGAGTGGTCCTGTTTGAAGCTCGGGGGTGCTCAGAGCCCCACCTGCTCCCTTCCCCAGTTCCTGGCCCTTCTCCCCTTCTTGGAAGCCACCAGGTGAGCTGTGTGAAAACCACGGAGGCCTAGGTCTCAACAATACAAGTATGGAGCCTGGGCTGGCAGTGCTGCAGGGAATGGGACCACCCCTGCTACAACAGCGGCCTCCGATCACCTGTGCCTTCTCCTTCAGACAAACACCAAGACTGTTGGTAAACTTCTCTCCCCCAGGCCGGGACCCTGGGAACCAGGCAGCCTGTCAGCAGAGGGCAGGGGTTGGCTGATAGGGCAAGTCTGCACCTCCACCTGGTTTTGTAAAGAAGGTTTAACTGTTACCATCTGGCACTTTACAGAAAGCTTGCAGACCTGTGGTCAGGTGCCCGGTGGTATCCCAGTGCCCAGGCCAGAGACTGACACAGAGAGCACTTGACAAATGTCCCTGAATACATGGGCGAGTCAGGGCAAAGAGTCCACCTTCCTGCCACAGGTAGGTGACAGCTGGGGGTCCAGGCCCAGGTTCCTTTGATCAGTGGCTACATTGCTTTACATTCTTAAAAGTGAGAATGAATAAATGAATGAATGAATGAGTAATTAAGAAAGCTACGGGCCAAGAGCTTGGCTAAGCTATTATTGGTCTAGACCAATTTCAAAATCATTATTCCCAACCATTCTTAAGGACACCAACGGCTGGGTATTTTTAAGTCTTATCGCTGAGCAGAGAACTCTCAGAGCGGACAGGAATTCCACCACCAAGGGGCCCATGACATATCTGGAGGCAGCAGCTGGTGGAGGGTCCCTACACCCAGAGAAAAATCCCATTTTCCTGGTACCTGATCTTCAGCTGTTCCCAGTAGCAATGACATAGCAAGACCTACTGCCTTCCAGCAAACAAGCCACTGAGACCAAACCCATTCTCATAAATTGAAGCCATTCCTGAGCCCTTCCCACCATCTCGGCTCCAGCCAAATATCGCCCGTGTTCTGTTTTGCCCACTAACTTCCTCCTTTAAATGAATTCCTTTTTTCTTTTTAAGCTTAAAGTTTATTTTAGAAGAAAACTTTCCACTACCACAGTTCACGGGAAGGAAGCGGCGGTCAATGAAGACAACCCTAACCGGGAACGCAAAGACAAGTTTTAAGTCGCCATTTAATCCCTCCAACTCCAGGAAGACAGCCCTGCCTGCAAGGCTCTAAGCTGCAGAGAAGCAAGCTAGCATGAGGGAGATCACTGCATCCCTACCCCGGTGGGGCCTCCTCTCTAGGTGCTATGAAGGGGACAGGGAACTGGGGAACGGGGGGCTGCTCAGGGGAGCTCAGGTCATGTTTATTGCACCGCCTAAAACCACCCTGTGTCCCCCGCTTTGGGGAAGGCTGGGATGGGGAGAACCTGGTTCTCTGTTTCCTCAATCGAGCCTCACGCAGGATTTCACCACCCAAAGGCTGGGCGACAGGATAAGGAAGCGTGGGACCCCCACTGGCCGTGGCCTGGTGCACCCCAGCTGTCCCTGGGGTGTCAGGAGCCACTTCTGCAGGGGTTCCTTCTGATCCATCTGGGCAGGGACACTGCATGGGTGCAGATCTGTCAGGGGAAGCTGTTTGGGTCTCCTGCGTCTCCTTCCAATAACCAGAGTTCTGGACTGGGTTCTGTGACCCCATACTTCCAGGCTGGCAACTAGGGTCTGTCCCTGTGCCCTGAAGCCTGTCTCTGTGATGCTCCTCCCTGGCACAGGACCCCCTTCATAGGAAAGGCAGGAGGGAGAAGCCCACTGGCGGGAGGGCCCTGTTGGCCCCTGGCCCGCTGCCTGGTCCTGGTCAGTGAGGTGAGCAAACACACCAGGCTCCATGGCTTCTGAGATGAGGCCTCAGGAGACACAGGCAGGCACCACTGAGCACACGCTAATGCAAATGCATATGCCAGGTGCCCACAGCCACTGCTGCCGTGCCTTCGTCCTGACCTGGACCCTGGACCTGGACCAGGTGGGCACCTCTCCCCTCCAGAACAGATCATCTCAGGTTGACAGCTGTGCCAGCAGCCAGGGTGGTGGCCCGATGGTGGCTCACAGTGCAGTGACCTGGACCAGCACCGTCAGGCCTCTGACCCCACATTCCCACTCCACTGATCTCAGAGAGGGGGAGAGACTCACCCCTCAGGGCCTCTCCCTGATGGTGAAACCTCCATTTGTGAGAAGAGAACCCAGACGGTCCTGCGAGGGGCTCGTTCAGCAGGAACGATTCAGAAGTCAAAGTCACAGTGGAGTGTCTCCACAGGCTGCTGTCACGTTTTGAAAAATGCCCAGAGTGGGTGAGGGGCCTAGATATCCACGTTGGGCAGGGGTGGGGGGTGGCAGTCATTTGAAGCAGAAGCCCAGCCCCTAATGTGACAGAAGGGTCCCCGCAGCAGCTCGGCAGCGCTACCAGCCGCGAGGTGAAGAGAAGGAGCCAGCCCGGGCCAAACCCGAGCACCCAGTTTCACGGAACTTTTATTGACTTTATTTGTGGGATGCATGACAGGAAGTCTTTCCATCATTAGTGAGGAGAAAAGGTCATTTCCACAGTCACTTTGGCACACACTAATGTTGTCTCATAAAAAAACCAGAAAAGCGACAATGGAACCTAGGTATTACATCATTGGATACATACAAAACACTAATAAAATATCCCTGATAAACCAAAGTGCATATAGACAGACAGCACGATGCCCAGGACCGTACCGCACCTTCCCAGAGGCAGAGTCACTCCCGTGGCCTAGTCAAAGTTGGAAGTTAACAGTCGTGAGAATTAGTACGCGTTACACACCAAGTATGTACATAACAGTAGTCAGAGCCGGAGAGGAGGCGGCGGGGTGCGGTTAGCAGGTGGTGGGGCAGGGTGGGGATCGGGGTGCGACGCAGGGGCCCGGGGCACGCCGGGGGGGGGGGGGGGCGGTGCGCTGCCCTTTGTGTAAGGCAGCACCCGGGAGGGGGCTCAGCAAACAGTCAGCGCCAACTGGCTGCACGGCCTCAGAGGGGGTCTCCACTCAACAGGGCAGAGCCAGCTGGAGCCAGCACGCCCAGGGCTCCCCCTGCACAGGCCCCCAGCTGTGAGAAACCTTGGATGAGCTGGGCGGCCTCCACCTGGGCTGGTGCTGCCTGCCTCCTACCGGGATCACGACCCCGCTCTGAAGCTGGAGTTAGCAGCCAACTCTGTTACCTTTCAACTTTAAGGCATTTTCTACATAGTTTTATCTAAGCAAAAAAATCAATAAAAATTGAGGTAATTCTGTAGTTGTTCACACTGGTAGGTGGCCGCATCCACATCAGACAGTCTCTCTCTCTCTCTCTCAATCTCTCACTCTCTCACCTCCATGGATGGGGTCATGTGCACACGATGAGAAAAGGCCATTGGAGCTAATGGACAGAGAGTGAAGTGGCGGTGTGTCCCCATGTCCCACTGGAGGGACATGTCCTCTGCCACCTCCATGTGACCCAAACCCCCCGAGGGGACGGGGCACGGGGGCCAAGGGCTGTGGAAGTTGGATGCAAAGGCCACAGGAAGCAGGCCACAGTTGCACGAGTCAGGAGGACACACTGAGCACAGGGTCAGCAGCAGCAGCAACAGCAGGGACCGCCGGGGAGCCCCGACGTACCCATGGAATCTCGGGGCTGGGCCACCCGGCGTGGTGGCACAACACTGTGCGCCCCAGACCCCCTCTGGCCTCACGCCTCGCTGGTGGGCAGTGTCTGAAAGGGGACCGGTGGGTTTCCCCCTTGACTTCCAACCTGCAGCTCCAGCTTGGAGGGGTGTGGCCCCAAGAGGTGGTCACCAAGCGGTCACATGTGCACTCTGGCCTCCAGCCCCTCCAGCACCAAGACAGATCTTTGCCCCTTTACACGCCATCACCAACCAGGTCCCCGCCCCCTACAGGAGGCCAGTGCCCTGGGGCCATGCCTCTGCGAGGCGAGCCCTCCCAGCCAGGCAGCCAGGGTGGCTCCAAAGGAGATGGCCTAGCACAGAGGCCCAGGAGAAATCAGATTGAACCGAGAGAGCGCTCAGGAAGAGTCAGGGAAGTTTTCCATAGAAGGAGAGGAGGGGAGCCCACGGCAAGCTCCACAGGGCGCAGGGCATGCACTGGAGGGCAGAGGCAGAGTTATAAACGGGCCGGTTACTTGACGAGGTCTTCTGGACTGGTGAGTCGGGGTCTGGGCGAGACAGCCACTGAACCACGTAGCTCTTCTTGGAAGGATCGGAGATGTTTCCTAGAGGGGAAAGGAGGGGCTGTGGCTCCTGAGGCCCCACACTGGGCCGGCACCCACCACCCCAGGCATGCAGGATCAGCAGGAGGGCTTTGACTCCCCCGTGTGGCGTTTGAGGACCCTTGGGAGAGAGATGCCCTGGTGGTCCAGGCCAAGCCCAACTCCTGCCTCTCTCCCACCTCCCACCAGGTCTCCTGGGGCTCAGCTGTTCACTACCCAGCACCCCACCCTGCCTGCTTCCCAGCAACATGGGGAGAAAGTGAATCCCGGCTCTAGCCCCTGCCTGGCTGGGTGGGCACATCTGACCTCCCTGAATTCCCTCCTTTGTAGATGGGATTCACAGTGGGGTCCACATCTTGAGCTTTTTCCAGGACCAAAAGTGTCTGCATGCAGACGGTGCTCTGGTTGCTCTTCTCAGAGGGCACTAGGCACCCCCTCCTTGCATGGGTACCCCCAACTCACACAAGCACCCCCTTCTTGCATGGACCTGGGTGCCCCATCTGGCCGAGCCCTACTGGGTCAGGAGGTGGTGGTCACGTGGTCACCATGAATCTGCTTCTGTCTCTCAAACCACTGAGGAGTGGCCAGGAAGGCAGTCAGGGCTGAGTTCTTCCCATTTCTGACTAGTGCCTCCCTCCAGGTCACAGATGCTGAGTCCAGACCAGTCCTTCTCACCCAGGCCCACTGCACACTGAGGTCTGGGACTGGGGGCAGCAGGAGGCTTACGGGGACAGGGGCCCAGCCTGCAGATTCTGGCTGTCTCAGGCCGCTCCTCCCGGCAGATCCCGAAGCTGTCATCTGCAGTTCGGCATAGCACGGGCCGCTCCTGGGTGCCATTGCCACAGGTCACTGAGCACTGCAGGTAGAGAGTCACAAGTCATGGCCTGCCTCCCTGGTCAGCCGGGCCCAAAAGGGCTCCCCACACATGTGACCTGATAACACATGGAAGGTGGTGGGGGGCAGAAGGTAGAGTATGAGCTAGAGGCCAGTGTTGCCTTGCCCAGCCTTGAGTGGCTGCCCCAACCTCCTAAGTCTCTGAAGTCGGGGACACATGGGCCTATCTCTGTGAGTTACTATGAGTTAGAGCAAATGTACAGAGCCTGACACTTCCAGGTTCTCAACAGGCATCTCCCTTCTCTGGCTGAAGGAAGCCCACCCAGGACACGAAGAGCCTGTTGTGCACTAGGGGCTACTGGGAATGCTCTGATGGAGACCAGGAGATTGTGGCAGAGGACCCCTGGACACAAGGGCCTGTGCCACCAGCCCCCTCATTGGCCCCTCCAGCCTGGCACCCCCTCCACCTCACTGCATGGGTACAGGCCCAAAGCCATCACACCCATGCTCTTGGCTCGGGTCCCGGCTCAGACCAGGCCCACTGGGAGAATGCCCCAGTCCTCACCTTACATGGTGCAGGAAATGGTGGACTCAGCAGTCCCAGGCTTCTCAAACTTTACAGAGCCCCAAAGAAGGCCTGCTTTCAGGACCAGGATTTGGGAAGCTCCTGGGGACCACGCTCGTAGGATGTTCTGTTTGGGGAGAGTGTTTCTGCATACCAAGGCCCCGAGTCACATCGCACCAGTCTGTCCAGTTAGTTTGTACCAACAGTGTGTTTGACGGTGAGCACTTGCTCCCTGACCCGGGGGGCCTAGAGCTTGGATAACCAGAGTCAGGCACACACGGAAGCCCCTGGACACCTAGGCTCATGGGGCTCCCTGGCTGGCAGCATTTCATGCACGCCATCCCACGCTGCTGCTGAGAGAACCGAGTGTGCCCTGGGAGCCCACCTGAAGGGGACACCTGGAAGCTTGTGCCTGGCTTCCTCCAGGCTTGGCCACGCACCTTCCCCTCTTGCTGATTCTACCCCGCGCTTTCGCTGGAATGCACTATAACTATGGGTATGATGACGTCTGAGTCCTGTGAGTCCTTCCGGTGAATCACTGAGCCCAAGGCTAGTCTTGAGGACCCTGACCCACCAGGCCTATGAGCTGGGTGTCAGTACTCATGTCAGCTTAGCCCTGGCCCTGGACTGCTGCTCCAGCCCCTGAGACCAGCCTCACTATCCTTTCCAGCCCCAGTCCAAGTCCTCCCTGCCCCATGTTCCCTCCTACCAGCTTGGCTGGTCTTCCAGACCACCCCTCTGCGCCCGTTCTCCCAGGACTCTGGGCTCCTGTAGCACATGGCAGCCTCTGCCCTACAGTGCAAAGACCCATTCCAGTCAGTTTCTCAACAGAGCATGGACTGTGTGGCCTCCACCATGCCCTGTGACCCACAGGATGTGGTCTGGGCCAAGAACTGCATCCAGACCCAGGTGGAGCGCTCTGACCCCCTTGGTCCTGCCCAAGCTGGGTTTGGGGGCTGAGGATGCGAGGCCAGGGGGCCCTCTCACCTGGGACCAGGGTCCAGCCCGCCATCGCCCGGGGCAGAGCTCACGGTTGCAGGCCCGACGGCCCTCGGGCCGGGCGTCGTTGCAATGTTTGGTGTGCACGGAGCGGGTGGTGTTGTTGTGCAGGGGCTGTACGCAGCGCACAGAGCGAGCCTGCGTGCCCATCCGCCCGCAGCTCTGACTGCAAGGCTCCCATTCACCTGTGACCCACCTGTGGGGGCAGAGCAATAGGTCAGTCCCCTTGGAAAGCTGGCTGGGCTGTGGCCAGGGGTGCAGAGAGAAGGCAGCCTGCCTCCCCGGGGCATCTTCCCCTTTCTCAGGAAGACAGCCTAGAGCCTGACGGGGGCTCTGACTGCGATCTAGCAGGTGACACTGCTGTGGGCCTTGCTGGGGCCAGGTGGGGGCATGGAGAGCCCTGGTTATCTGTCCCTTCTCAGGCTCCTGGCTCTGCCTTCTGCCCTCTGTGGTTGCTGACATCACAGACCCTTCAGGGCAGCAGGGTGGACTCCCATAGCACCTATCCCCACTCAGCCCCCATAGGCCTAAGTACCAACCACCCTCTCCCCTCAGGGCCCTGCGAAAGGAACCTGGGCCCGGAAATGCAGCCCTGCCAAAGCCCTGGGCTAGAGGATCAAGGCTGCGGCTGCCTCAATGAGCAGCTTGGGTAATATCTACCATAGGACCTGAAGCAGGCCAGTCCCCACTGAGCCTCAGTTTCCCCATCTGGGCATTAGCACATGTCATCATCTCTAAGACACACATGACTGTCTCCAGTGCAGCATGTGCAAAGCAGGGGTACACCGCACAGCCTGAGGGTCTTAGACCCAATGACACGTGCTGAGGGAGAAAGAACCCACCAACGTGGCAGGGGATGTGATGGCCAGCACCGCTCAGGGCCTAGAGCCCGCACCTGCCTCCCCAGGAGCCCTGGGGGTCTGCCTTCTCCAATCTCATGGGACCCCAGGCTGGGGTCTCTGAAGAAGGGATGCACAGGCCTGTCTCTCTGAGTTACTGGGGCTGGAGGAGCCAGGCGGCCCCGGGCACTCACACTGGCTGGGAGCACTCCTGTGGGTTGCAAGCCCGGCGGATGGCTTTGGGCTTCGTGAGGGCGTCGCAGAAGCCTCGGTGTACCATCTTGTGGTCCAGCCTCCGGCGGCAGCCATACTTGGTGAACTGGGAGCCTGAAGACAAGAGCTTGAGGGGGCTCATGGGGCAGTGTGGCCCCTCCAGGGGGCATAGAGAAGCAGCTCCATGAGCAGCTTCAGCCCCTTTTTCCCCAGCCCTCTAATGGGGTGGGAGGGGGGAATGTGCCAGGGCTGGGCCTTGGAGATGTCCAGCCTCATGTCCACCCAGCACCCCAGGCTCAGCGAGTGGGAGGCCAGGGGAGAATGGCCACCTTGTTCCCTGGTCTCTAAACTGGCTTCCTGGGGCAGGAGGGAGGGCTCTATTTCCTCTCCATTGCTCAGCCACGTATTCCACCTTGAATTAACTCACGTGGAGGCCCTGCGATGAGCCTGGAGATGGCTTAACACAGAAACATGGCCTGCAAGACTCCTCTCACCACAGTCTAGGAAAGCTCTTCTCAATGGGGCGATTTTGATATCGGGCAGTATCTGGGACACTTAGGTGTCACAACTTGGGGTTGGGGGGTGTCACTTGCAATCTAGCACATAGAAGCCGGGGATGCTGCTCAACATCCTACAATGCATGGGACAGACCCCACAAGAATTATAAAGCCCAGTGTGTCAATAACTCCAAGGTCTCTACACCCCAGGCTACCAGGTGAGACGCAAGACAATGTGGCTGGACAGCTGGATCTAAGCTGGGTATCTGGAGAGGTCCTAGAAAGCAGAGAATGGAGGGATGCTGGTTTAGTGGTAAGGCAGCAGAGTGGCTTCCAGGGAAGAGACAGCCTGTGCAAAGGCCCTGAGGCAGGAACATGGCATGTCCAGGAAAAGCAGCTAGGGCCAGTGTGGCCAGGGCCTGGTGGGCAAGGGGTAGGGGTACTGATACAGTGGAAGACGTCAGCAAGCTGCCCAGACCCACAGGCCATGAGGAAAATCTCATCTTTATCTGAAGAGTGGAGGGAGCTGCTAAAACTATGGCACTAGGAAGGGACGCCAAGAAGGGACCCATAAGAGGTCACACTAGGGGTGACAGTAGACACACAAGGGCCAATTGGGGAGCAAGGATGGTGCCAGCACTGGGCAGATGGAACAGCAGATAGGTCCATGAGATACAGAGGAGGGAGAGTCAGCAGGACATGCTCAAGGGAGGGTTGGGGGTGCCATCTGCACAGGTGGGAGCCCTGCAGAAGGAGCTGTCCACCTGCCTGGGCCATGGGAGCAGTCTCCTCTTCTTTGGCAAAATTCTCTCAGTCCTCTAGGTGTGGGACCCTGACAGAGCCTGTCCTGGCCACCTGCTCTTGCCTCTTAGCTCGTCCAGCCCCTCAGGAGCAGTGAGCACGTGTGGGAGACCAGAAATCTCCTGTACGTCCCACCCAGCTGTGGACTGTTTGAGGTCCAGGGCAGGTGGGACACCTCTGCAGGAAGCCCTGCCCCTCCCAGGACAGTTGGGAGGCCCTTCTGAATGAGCATGGGGAGTGACCTCCACAGAGGGGGCCCCTTTCCTGGTCTCCAGCACGACCTGAGTCCTTCCTGGGCCTGCCTCATGAGGCATAATCCACCCACGCCACCCTCACACCAGCCTCACACCAGCCTCCTGCCAGGCCAGCCCCTCTCTTCTCGATGCAGCTCCATGCTGTAACACCGTCGCCCCACACGCCCTTCTGGCTGTCTTCGGCCCGCTGCCCCGAGCACCCCCTGCCTGCCCACCCTCTGCCCCCCCACCAAGTGGGTTGTTGCCTTGGCCTCCTGCCCCTGGGGCCAGTCATCTCATGTTGAGCACATCCCTCAGGCCAGGCAGTCAGCAGGGCACCGTGGGCTCAGGAACCCCTTTTCCCAGGAGCCTCCCCACCACCAGCTCTGAGAAGACCCTTCACCTCCACCACAGGGCTTGGAGCAGGGAGTCCACTTCTTGAGAGCCCACTCATAGCCCACGGAGTCGTCCTCCAGGACGTTGTTGCCGTCCACGTTGAGTGAGTCCTCGTGGATCATGTACTTGTATGTCAGCGAGATCCGGGCATCTCCCTGTGGGATGACCTGCGCCCGGAGATGGCCATGAATGCGTCCGCTGTGCTATCCACCTGCCCTCGCTGGCCAGTTTAGAAACACACGCCCCGGCCCATGTATGGCTGGTTCTCTTTATGGGCCATGGTTATCTTCTAGAAAGTGTCTGAAAGCTCGGATACACTGATCCTGCACCATAGCTTGGGGGGGGGGGAGGAGCATGGGGCCAGGGTCCTGCCAGCCTCCAGTCAGGGTACTTTCACCCACTGTCATTACATAACCAAATTTTATGTGTGTTTCTGTTCGAGTTCACCTTAATTTATGCGGCTGACTTGTTCACACCACAGGCAGGTTGCTGAAAGCACTTCCGGGGGTGAAGTCCCCACAAGTGAGGTGAGCTGAGCAGAGGGGCACACACGTGGACACACACGGATCCTGGGCTCAGTTGCCCAAACCCAACCACGGGGCACTCACCCTCACAGAGGAGCTAAAGGCCCGTGAGCCTTATCCAGAGTCTTACATTTTTCCCAAATAAAACATCTTATTTCTGTGATGGAAATTAACTTCCAAAAAGCGATTAGAAAATCAAGTCCCCAGGGTGCTGGCTGGCTTCATTAGCGGGATGGGTGTCTCTTGATCTTGGGGCTATGAGTTTAAGCCCCACATTGGGTATAGAGATTACTTAAAAATAAAATCTTGGGGGAAAAAAAAGAAAAGAAAAGAAAAGAAAATCAAGCCCCCTCTGGATTCTCATCACCAGAAGTGGGTCTTGGACACAGAAGAGTTGGGGCTTAGCCCTGCTTAGGGACAAAGGCTGATATGAGCCGGGTTTGGGAGGCTAACCTCCTGAACCCCGTCAGTCACTCCTGGGGCATTGCAAGGTTTGGATGGGATGGCAGACATGAGCAGACATGATAAAAGGTGGCCAGAAATGTCATTTGGAGGAGGAAACTGAAGCCCTTCAAGGGGAGGGTTGGATTGCTATACCCCAGGGCCCAATGCAGAGCCCAGAGTCTCATATCTCAGGGCTCCAAGTCTGACAGATGGAGACCCTTGGTCCAAAGGGCAGGCCAGGGGTGATTTCCAAGAGGGGTCCAAAGGATGCAGGGAGGTCCAGGGTCCCCAGGAAGCCCCTCCATCTCCATCCCAGGCGGGCCTGGCCCCTGCCTCTACTTACCAGCACGGTGATGGTGCCGTGAAGGGGACCCATGGTTTGCAGCGTCTCCCGGCCGTCCTCATCCCGGTACTCCCACTCCACGCCCATAGCAATGAAGGATTTGGAATTGGGATCCACGTCATTTTCTTCATTTAAAATGAACTTGCCCGTCTCCAGGTTCTTGACGGCTGAGAATGGCAGAAGACAGCCCCCACCCCCAGCCATGATCACTCAGGGGCAGAAGCTGGGCACACTGGAGAGAGAGGCCAGCAGGGTCCACAGATCTGGACTGGTGAGGGGAATGATGGGGAGCAGATCCTTGTTTGCCCCAGCTGTCCTCTGCTAGGGGCCTGTGCCAGTGGAAGCCCAGATAGCCATGGGAGCCAGCCTCGGCCTCGAAGCTATCCTGCCCAGGGCCCTTTCCTGGATCTGCCCCACAGTCCCTGGGGGTGTGGGGGTTTCATGCAACCACTGTAGGATCACCTCCTTCCAGTCGACTCAGAGCTACTGTCCCCCGCACCCTGCACCCGCCTCCTGGGTACAGCGCATCTGCTGGACACTGGGGCACAGGGCTGGGTGAAGCTTCCTGCCATGGGGTGAGCATAGGTCCAGCTGAAAGGCAGAGTCTCCTCACCCCAACCCGGTGCCTCATGAGGTCCCCATACATCCTCAGAGACCTGGCTTGACCAGGGGGTGGCACGGGACACATGGAATACCTCAGGATCAGCAGGTGTCTGGGAGCCAATAACTGGCTGGTCAGGAAGCCCCATGCATCCCACAGAGTGGAAGGCAGCTACTGGGGGCCCCAGACAGGGATCCGAGAAGGAGGAAATCATTCCCTGCACCAGTGTCCTGTAGTTCTCTGTGCACCCCACAAAGACACCCTCAGCAGGGGCCTACAGACACTCAACTGGCCACCAACCCTGGCTCCTCTCATGCAGAGATCAGGCCTCAGACCTGGAGCCTGCAGCAGGAATGTGTTTAGATAAAAGTGTCTGTCTCTCCCTTCAGGAACCAACTTTTAGATTTTTCCTTCCACTTAAGGCAAGTGGTTTTGCATTTTGGGTAGCAATATAAAGTTTCCTCTTAAAACAGGGAAGAAAGAACAATGTGCATTAAACAGAGTGGGGTGTTCGCTGTGTTGGTGGGGGTGCCAGACAGTGGCACTTGGGGAGCCCCTGACCCGGTCCGGTCTCCAGGGCACAAGGAGGAAGGTGGGGCCCAAACTGGGAGAATGGACTTGTCTGGATTTCCCCCGTGACTTCCAGAATCACTTGGGACTTCAGCCCATGACCACCCAAGAGGGAGGGCCCAGGTGCCTTCAGCGGGTGGGGGTGAGGACGGGTGAAGGCCTGTGAGGGATCCCAGCAGTCTCGGAGGGCACGGTCCCGCAGGCAGGCAGGTCACTCAGAATAGTACGAGCAACCACATTTGTAAGAAATGCCAGAAAGCCCTATTCCAGGTAGCATCTCTTGAGTTTAAAATTAAACTAATTGGAAATACGCAAATACAGGTCATAACCCCATCTGCAGGCCAGCCCGGATGCTTTCTTGTTGGTGTGGGGCCTGCTGCCCAGACACTGCTTGCAGACTCTGCCTGCCTTCCAGTGGGTAGGGGGAGCCTCCCCGCTTCGCCTTAAGATGGAAGAGGAGGTAGGCAGTCACCACTCTGTGGGCTAGGAGTACGGCATGCTTTAGACACATGTCCCTCCCTAGCTGTTGCTAGGAGCCCTTGGATCCCAGCCCCCGGCCTCTCCACCTGGAGAAGACCCCAGGAAAGATCCCCCAGGTGGGCTGAGCCAGGAACAGGGGAGGTGGAGCTGCGGCTGGGCCTCCCAGCCTGACCTCTGCCCCGGGGCTCTCTAGCCACGCCCAGAACTGCCAGGCTTCAGAGACTCACACAGGTGGTGGCTGGTGCTGTCTGCCTCCTGGATAAGCAGGTGTCTGGCTCCTGCAGGGATTTCAAACATCTTGATGTAACCTTTGTTGGGATGTGGGAAGACAAAGCCAAGTGAGTCAGAAGAGGCCACCGGAATGCGGACAATGCACAGAGGGGTCTCACCCTCAAAGGCCATTCCAGATGGCCCCATGGTTCATGGGCTTGACCACCTGCCTGGACAAGGGCTGATGGGACAGGTACTGTGTCCCAGCTGGCCAAAGCCCTTTTGCTCCTCAGGTGCTCCCTGGGCCTTTTCCACGGGGCACTTCGAGGGAATCCTCAGGGTGAGCCCGGAGCCACACCTGGGCTTGAAGCTAAGATGCCATATCTGGGAGGTAGACCCTCAGCAAACCGCTTGGCCTCCTAGACCTCAGCCATTTAATCTGCAAACTGAAGACCCCTGGGCTCTCATGGGACCATGGAAAATCACTCTGCACTCTGGTGCCGGCTCTGAGTCAAGGCCATGGCCTTTTTCTAAGAGGCAAACCGAAGTGGCTTCTCCCCATTTTGGACAGTGGTATAGTGATTGCAAGCCCACCCACAGGGCTGTTCTCCCAGAGCTCAGGAGAATGGACTAGTCTGGGACCCCCAGTTCCCCAGCCCCATTGTGTGGCTCTGCGGCCTGCCCAGGGCAGTCCTGCTGACAGCCAGCTGGAGGCAGGAGGCAGGAGGCAGGGAGCAAAGGACCCAGAGTCCAGCTGGGCAGCTTTGGAAGGCAGGGGGGGGGTGCCCTATGCAGGCCCCAGCCCTCAAATAAAGACTGAGATCTGCCCTGTGCACTTGTATGTTGGCATTCTCTGCCCTGACCCCCGAGACCCAGGTTCCTGTTCCCCAACCAGCCTGGAGCCTGGCTCAGGCTGTACCTGACTTAGGCTCTTCCCGTCCCCTCTCGTGCCCCCCTCCCCCTGCCATCCTGCCAGGTACAGCAGAAAATCAGGCACCAGGGGGTGGAGGGAGGGGCTCACTCACCAAGCTTTTTGGGGGAGCGTGTGAATGTGCCCTTGACCACTTTGCAGTGGGTGTTGTCCCCTCCACACACGCCGCACTTGTCTTCCTGCTTGCTGGAGCCGATCACTCCGTCGCAGCCCACCTTCTGCAGGAGGATGGTGTGCGGTGTGTACTCAACAGCCTTGCCTATTTGAGCCCCCAACCTGATCTGTGCCCCCAGGACCCTGCCATCTGTTCCCCTTGCAGCTCAGGCCTGTATGCCCCTTAGAGGTTTCTGATGCAGAGGAAGGAGACTGGGCTTTGGAGCAAGACAGACCCTGTGTGCCTACCCACAGGCCACCAATGCTGCTTCCTGCCCCTCCTCTGCTCATCTGGACAGTGTGACCTCAGAGGGCTCTGCACAGCTTGACTGGGGCCACCTGCCGAGCCTGGCCTGGCCTGGTGAGCTAGCCTCTGCATGGATGTCTCTGTCCCAGTGGCTGTGAATCAGACCTAGCCTCTGCCCTTCTCCCAGGGGCCACACAGTGCAGCCCGGCTGGGGCTCCCACCCAAAGCTTGGGCCTGCAGGACCCAAGAACGCAATGCCCCCTTGAGTCTGTCTCTGGGGTGTCTGTGCGGGAGTTGACGAGAATTGGTGAGAACAACTGGCCCTCCATTCATTCAAGAAATCCTCTCAATATCACCTACTCCAGTGTCAGAATTATTCCACACTAAGCAGGGTTGTTCCCTTGACCTGGGCCACCCAGCCAAGGTAGTAACAAGTTTAGGTTCTACTCTCCACAGCTATGGCAGCATACCATTCCCAGGGCCAGGGAAACTCCACAGAAGGAGCTCCTGCAGGATGGGCCTGAGCATGTTGCCTGAGGCCACTCTCTCCTAGCTCAGCCAAGGAAGACAGCCCATCCTCTGAGCTGGTCAGCTCCCTCTGCCTGTCCTAGAGTGCATCAGAGCGTGACAGGTTTTCCTTTTTGCCAAGGCTGCCAGGAAGCTCAGAGCTAATTTTCCCTTCAAGGTCATCCCTGCTACCTTCCTCTGGAAAAACCCACTTCTCCCTCTGCTCTTTGATTTCTGACTTTTGTCTCATGAGGGTCTTGCAGGGCAGGGGCTCTGCACCATGAAAAGGCTACAGAGGAGTGGTTTGTGAATCATGTTTGAAGGTATGGACAGATGTTGATGGTGTTTGGTCTTACCCATTCTGGTGTAATCATAAGCCCTTTGAATCATTTTTGAAAGTGAGCGGGGTGAAAAACAATCACTGAAATGAACACGCTCATGTTTATTTTAATGATTCCTGAGGGGGGGGGGAATTAGCCAAGGAAGACAACGTGATCTACCAGGGAAAAAAGAAGACCAAATGAAAACATTGGTCTTTAAAGGTGCAGAAGCCTGAGCCGAATGTGCCCACTTGCCATTTCTAGATGGAGATCTCAGGGGGCACGCTGCTCTCACTCCGAGTTGGTTTCCATGTTCATGACACGGTGTCAGAGCAGCCCAGCCTGCGGGGGCTCTTGCTAGGGGGGAGGAGATGGAAACAGTCACAGGCTCCCTTCCTCAGGGAAGGCTGGAGTTGGTGTGGGGGGCGGGGAGAACCCGCTTTTAGGCCAGGACAGTTACACTCCCTGCGAGAAGGGTTGCTTCAGTCTCTCACCGGAGGGGGACTCATGCTCTCTTTCAGACAGATTAAACCAGAAGCAAAAAGCCTCTGAGTTGTAGAGGCAGGTGGGAGGTGGTGCCAGGGAGCAAAGCAGCATCCGGAAGGTGCTCTCCCAGACTCCGGACTCCGAAGCCCATGTCATTTCGTGAACCTTACCAGAGGACCAACTCTGTTCTAGAAGCTCTTCACTGGTTCATGTGCTCTTTCTAAAAAGACTTGCAGCCCATGTACAACCCAAAACACTAGTTAGAAATTCAGCTGGCTGGAACAGAAGGAGGGCATCTGGACAGAGGGAAAACAAAGCAACAGGCTACATTTTAAGACACTTGTTCCAATGGAGACTTTTCCCCAAGAATCACAAGAGGTGAGCAAAAGGGAAAGCAGAATAAATAAAGTACTTGATCTGTCAGAACTCCAGAGATATTAACATGGCCTGTCACCCTTTTTCCTTACTTCTCAGGCATTTTTTTAATCACCTTTTGTTTTTTCTGGAATCAAGGTATGTCTAATAATCACAGCAGACAGGAGCTGGCCTGCCCTAGAGAGGAGCGGTTTTGTCTGAGCAGCTGCTGGTCAGCTCATCAGGAGGCCTGACCCCCTAGAGCAAGCAAGCACTGTCCCCGGCGGGGGGGAGACTGCATCCCTGGCAAGTGTCTACAGACCTTCAGGAGATGCCATTCTAACATTCAGCGCCTGAATAAGGGGGAACATGCGGTAAGACATTAACTGAGTAGAAGAGGCTAATGAAAACCAGGGTCACTGTGTGGGTCTGAAATCTCACTTGTGGTCCTACTGGGGTTGACACCTCAGGTTGGGGAGGGCCCGTGTCCCCAAGAGGCTTTGCGTTGATGCTGCCCATTGAGGCAATGGCCAGAGAGGGCTGGCAGCTGGACTCTGCTGCAGTCCAAGCCGGGCTGGAAGACACTGGCAGAGATGGCGGGCTCCCTGTCCCACGGGGAAGGGCCCACAGCTCATGAGGTGCTGCTTCCCTCCCCTCCCATCTGTTACGAAATCCTGCAGGTGAGTCCTCAGATCTTTCAATCTCTGCCTTTCTCAATGCCATTTTCTGATGATATATTTGATAACTCACTATTACTTTCTCAGGGCAGTGGACTGTGCCCTTTATTCTGTTGGCCTCATTTAATTCTTGATACTCTTTTCATTCCTTTCTCTGTGTGAACATGTGTACGCGCACATGGATCTCTGTTCTCCCGAAGTATCTTCTGCTGTCATTTCACTCTTAACCTTCTTGAGTCGTGTTTTGATATTCCCTAATTGACAGCGTCCACTCGGGCATGATTTTTGACCCAGCACGAGATACTTTCACAAGAAGGGCTGCACGTCCCCAGGCATTGTGAGGACTCGGTACCTCATCTTAACTACTGCTCACATCTTCAGTGTGGTCCCAACCCGTCTCCTTTGCTTTAGAACTTCTGCTATATGATCACATTAAACATAAATATTTCTGTTTTCCAATGATGCAAGAAATTGCTCATCCTGCTGTCGTTCCTTCAAAATCACTGTTAATGAAATGCTTCATCTCCTCTTCTTTGACTGTCAACGATGCAGTGAAGCTCTAGCTCCTGAGACGGTGAATGGGTGCTCTGGCTTCTCCATTATGTTTGCGGCCATATCGCAGTTGCTGCTTAAAGCCACTTCTATTACTAAATGTAATACAGCTGGTGTTGGTCATGGTTCTAAATTTTTTCTGTGTCTTACGATGTTCTTCTTTTTTTTTTTTTTTTAAGACTTTATTTTATTTTAGACAGACACGGAAAGAGCATGCACGCACGAGCAAGGGGAAGGGAAGAAGGAGAGAGAGAATCCCAAGCTGACTCCTGGCAGAATGAGAGCCTGACACGGGGCGCAATCCCACCATCCTGAGACAATGACCTGACCTGAAACCAAGTGAGGCGCTCAACCGACGACTCCACCCAGCTCTACCCACTCCATGTCTTATAATGTTTTGAGATCTTGAACTTGCTGGCTAGGGACAGGCTGCCCCTCCCTCATGCCTGCTTTTATGGGTAGCAAAGGGCTGATCTGGGAGCATGTTTCGTATGTAAAACAACAATCCCCCATAACCACCTTGATCTGCCTCTCACGCACAAGCTGATACTTCCCCTGCCAGGAATCATCCCCAGGCCAGGTGACAGGAAGCCGGGGCCTCCCCTCCAGCCCAGATCCTGCCCATCCTCAACTGTTTCCTGGGTCCGGCCTGCCTTTCCTGAGGAGACCCCCATAAAACTCTGCCCCCCAACCCCTTTCTTACCTCCCCACCCCCGACCAAACCTGGTGCTTCCCCACGGGGCCCTGCATAGTGAGGTGAGCCCTTCTCTCAGGAAACCTAAGTAACTCGTTCTTCCTTCAATGGCACTGGCCTCTCTGGGTTGTCACTAGGTCACCTCCATAAATTAAAACCCTGCAGGAACAAAGGCGATGCTGCTGTCTCTGTTCCTCCATATGTGGTCTCCCCACCTGAGCGGACTGTGCAGCGTGGCCTCCATGCCGGACTCAAGCAGGGTGGCTCCCCTCCGGTCCCTGGCCACTGTGTCTGGAGGAGCCTCCTTTGCTGCAGGCTACCATCCTCCATGAGCGGACAGAAGTTCTGAGCACAAGTCTGGCCGCCCCACACCCTACCTCCTCACTCTCCTGGCCTCGCCCTCTTTCTCTGGGGTGCCTCCGGCAATCTGCCAGGCTTTCTGCCTGAGGCCTCCTGAAGATCCTCTCAGGAAAATGAGACAGAAGTCAGCTTCTATGATCCTACAATTGGCCCTGCCTCATCAGACTCCAGGGAGGCCTCCAGCTATTTCTAGGGAGCCTGGCAGAGGGCAGGCCTCTGCTCACGCCATGATGGTAATGCAAGGTTATTGCACTGTTGTTTCTTGTGACAGCCGGAGATTGAAGCCAAAGACGCAATAATGGAAAACCCAGCAGGGCATTTCTACAAAGGGCCGAACCAGCAAGTCCCATGATGGGCCGCCCTGAGCTGTCTGGGCCCAGCAGAGTGCAAGAAGGTGGCAGCACTCTGCAACGGGTCGCCTGTGAACCACATGCAGCAGAACCACCAGGGAAGCATGTAAAATTCATGCACCTAGGCCTGGCCTTGAGCTACAGAGTCAGAACCTCTGAGGTGGGGGCCTCAAGCTCCCCGGGAGCCCACAGACACACTCAAGTCTGAGGGCCCTTGGCACAGGGAAGAGATCATGCCTTCCCTATTCCAGGCACTGGTTCTGACACTTTGCATTAGCCTCCATGAGGCTGCCCCATAACCCCAGGAAGCCGACATCCTGAGCTGTGGCCCCCACACCCCTACACCCCCATCCCCACGGCACTTACCCTGCACTCCCCACGCACACACAGGCTGAAGGCATCCTTGTAAGAGCAGCGTGTCCCGTCATGCACCATGCGCTTCATGGACACCACCTCCCCAGTCTCCCTGGACTCGCAGTACAGGTGGCATCTCTCCTTGGCTGGAAGGGAAGTGGCAGGGTGCTGGCGAGGAGGCCCAGCTGCACAGCTGCTAGCTCCCCAAGTTTGCTCAAGAGAAGCACCATACAAGGGAGAAGCTCTCCCGAGACTTTTCTTGGGAAATACCTGGCCTTCACAGGCCTGCCCTGGGCCTGGGACAGAAAGTGAACAGGGACAGGTGACTACAACCCCCTTGGTGAGTCTGCCTTGGGGCCTTTGGCCCCAGGCTATTGGATTTAGGAAGAGCTTTTCCCAACAGAGCCAGGCTGATGTTGGCACTGATCCCTGAGGCTCTGACGGCCTTTCCCTCCAGACTGTAGCTCCTCTCCAGGATGGGGACCCTGTCTGCCCTGGCACCCACTCCCACGGTATGTTTAAAAATTCTAGGACTGGGCCCCCGTGGGCTCTGCTGATAGCCGCAGCCTGTCCACAACCTGGGGCACCACTGCCGAGCACCTGCTCTACTCTGTCCCTGGGGGCTCACCGTCCCGGTGCTCGTGGGGCAGCCAGTGGTGCTGGGCATCGCCGTGCTCGAAGTACAGGTCCCACTGCCGGCACTGCTCCTCACGGAAGTCAGCCAGGGCATCAGGGCAGTCCTGGGAGTTGCAGAGCTGGAAATCGTAGGCAAGGCCTGAACAGGTGCGGCCCCCGTTGGCTGGGCTGGAGGAGAAAGTGGAAGGCCTTGTAGCTCCGGGCCACCAGGAAGAGGCCAGCACAAGGCGTGCCACTTGTCCTGAATTTCAGGTGTGGGAGGCAGCTGTGCAGAGTGAAGGGACCCAGCCCTGCCCTGTCCTAGCTGCAGGCCCTTATCCATGAAGCATAAAGGGACTGGTAATCCCTCCCTCTGGGACCCCCACAGGAAGGCAGCATCAGCTGGGCCCCCTTGCACCCCCACCCCCAGCTCCCGTCTCTGTGACTGAACCAACAGTGGGCTGTGGCTGGCTGTTACGGCTCTGCCTTTCCTGGGACATGAATCCCAAGATGGAGGAGGTGAGGGAGTCTCCTCCACATCTGGGCTTAGGACTGTGCCTGACCCATGGTGGGAACTCAAAGAACAATTCCAAACCAGCAGAATACTGCTGCATAAGTTCCCGACAAGGGTCGGGAATGCAGCAGACACTGTTCTCTGGCTTCCCCCCACCTCAGAGACCCAGGGCTGCGTTTCCCTAATCCCCTCACTTCTCTGAGAACAGCACTCACCCACAAAGCACTAGCCCCATGGCAAAGGCCAGAAAAGGTGCCGGCCGTGGGATGCACCCCAGGAGGAGCTGGGGACTTCAGCGCCGTCATCTGCCAGGCATGGCAGTGCAGAGCAGGACCTGAGGCCCCACCGGAGACTTGGGGAAGGGTTACACCCTGCCTACATAACAGGGTGGTCAGTGCGGCTGTGCATGGCACAGCAGAGTGGACAAGGAATGAGGCTGGCGTCCTCAAGGCCCCTCCCCAGGGCCACGTTCTTGAGGGAAGGTGGTGGGGAAAAGTGATATAAGACATCTGTGGAGAAAGCAGCAGGAGACACCCAAGATGGGGTGGATGAAAAGAAGGAGCAGCTCTGAGATTTACATCACGGCCACTACCCATGGGGTCACCGACAAGGGCATCCCCTCGATAGGTGTAGGAAGCAGCAGGAAGGAGGTGTATTGGTTCCAATGGAGAGCCATGCAAACTCCAAACTAGAAAGTGAGCTGGAGAATTCAGGGAAGATGGGCGAGGAAGACCAAGTGCAGAGCCGGGGACTAGACCACCTGTGGTTCTGCGGTCACAGAGTGGGGAGCATGAAGGACACACGGGGAGCCCGGGCCAGCAAGCAGGGGCAGCTGGGAACTGTGCAGCGCTGCCACGCTGGCTTCTGTGCTGCAGGGAAGGCTGCAGACAGACAAGCACGGAGCCGCAGCTATAGTTGGGACAGTGTGCAGTCTCATGGTCACCCCCGTCACCCCCAGGGAGGATGCACGAAAAGGGAGGCAAGTGGGGCCTGCCTGGGCTGCTGACACAGAGGCTTCGTGGAGCCCAGGAGCTCTGAAATGCTCTGGGCCCTGCAGCTGCCTGATGATGGTGGGAACAGTTGTCACTGCGCCCTGACAGTGCTGTCTGACAGTCACTATTGTGGAGGGAGCACTGGCACTAGGCCTGACGGCTGACACAAACAGACAGCTCCTGTCACAGCTGTGCTGGTCTCTTGCTGCCACCAAGGAGGCTGGGGCAGCTGGAGGAGTAGAAACTCCCTAGAGAACATAGGTTCAGAAGGACAGAAGAACATGGAGCCCACCTCCCTAACCTCAAGACTGGTCTGGTGATGAGTCTTCTGGAGCCAAAGCACCCAGAGTCAGGCACCAGTCTTCAGGGCCTGGATGCTGGGGCACTGGGCCAGATCTGCCCTCTCAGCTGTGCAGCCTGGACCTGAGTCACTCCATCAGCACATTGAAGGGGCAGGAGAGACCCATCGCAGGTCCTGAGCCTTGCTGCATGCCAGGCACTGTGCTGTGGGTTGGGAACCCTGGTGGTCCTCACCCAGCACCCCAGAGCCTCCGGGGTCCTAACATCCTGTCTTATCAATTTCCTTTGTCATCCCGAGGCAGGCATAATAGCCCCAGGACTGCTTGAAAGGAGGAAGGTGGGGTACTTTGCACCTTACCAGGATGGGGCCTAGAGCCCTCGGGTAGGAATTGGTCAGAAGCAGGCAGAGAGTTCTCCAGGCACGAGCTGGTGCCCCTGGGGTTTGGGCTTTCCCACTGCTGGACCCCAGGGCACATCCCTTCCAGACCAATGTGGACTCGACCTCTCTGCCCAGAGCCGAGAGTGCTGAGCCCCTCTGGCTCCCTGGGGGCTGGTTTGGGGCCTGGCCAAGCAGGGTGTGGGAACTGCTGCAGAGGCTGGAACCAAGCCTATCTGGAAGGGCCTGAGGGCCTGTGTACCTGAGGGCTTAAATTTTGGGGTCACGGGCTCCTTTGAGAAGTTGATATGAAACGAGAGCCCTGCTTTCCGAGAAAAACACACACGAACATAAAGTCATACCCAATCCTGCAAGGCTGTGGTAGGATCCAAGGCAGGGTGATGAACCTAGTACTCAGGCTTAGGGCTTAGGACCCCAACCCAAATATCGAGGGGCTCCAGGTGGATGGAGGAGGTGAATGAAGATGGCTGGGTCGGGCTGCCCCATGAAGGGGCTGGTCTGAGTCGTTCATCGCCCATCAGCCTGTATTTGGGCCTGGTGTTGCAGGGATGCTCAATCTGGAAGCTGGAAATAAGATTCTCTCTCTTTTTTTTGTCATGTGAAATTCCAGATATTTTTGTATTTTCCTGTAAACCAGGATCTCTAAAACACCAAACAAGCCAAAGAAAGACAAAGCCACATGTCTTCTGGCAGCTGTGGGGCCTCCCTAGAGTAGGTGGAAGACCAGAGTGAGTGGTCATCTGTGGGGGGTCCCGTTTACATGACTGTACGTGCACCCACAATCAATCCATGAAGTAGGCTGCCTGAGGCCCGTGGGGCTCACTGAGGCATCCTGCATCACAAAGCGCTGCAGGGGCCCAGGAGACACACACAGACCTGTGTGCCCTCCTTGTGCACTCTCCCTTTCCCCGGGCAGTGCACTGGGAGAGGCACGGTGCAGGACTGGCGGGGCCCAGACCTGAGAGATATTCACAGAGTGTGCTGCCATGGAGGGACATTAAAGGAACCTAAGGGAGGACAATAGAGCACAGAATTTGGGTTTTGCATAGGAGGCAGGAGGAGGAGCACAGCTGGGGGTGGGAGTCTGGCAGGCATGGGGGCACCCTTCCTAGGCAAACCCTATCACACATGCCCAGGATGGCATGTTGCTGACCCTTCTTCTTGCCTGGCATCTGGGAGCCCAAGAGAGCCCTCTGCCTTATCCCCATTGCTGCTACAACTTCTGTCTTCCATGTCCTTGACTAAGAAGGGCTGAGTAAGTCAGTATCTAGAGCAGGGTGTGGCCAGGTTGGGGGGAATGGCCCCAGGCTAGCGGCCTAGGAGACAAGGTTGCAGGCATCCAGGGCTGGCTCTGCCCCAGCAGGCTGTGTGATCTGAGGCAAGATCCTCCCCTCTCTGAGTCTCTGCTTGCTCCCAGGGATGGTGATGAGAAGCCTGAGCTGCCTGCCTTCACACCTTCTCCAGAAGTCGTGGACAGGCATGGTGGCCTTGCAGGATAGGGCCGGCTGGCAAGGGGCCTCAGGGACCTCAGCTACCACACAGGAGGATAGGAAACAGTGGGGCGGACTCACTGTGGGTTGTCACACTGGCGGGTCCTGAACTTCACGCCTGTGCCGCAGGTGCGCGAGCAGGATCCAAATGGACTCCAGGCGCCCCAGTTGCCATCCCGTTTGAGGATGTCAGGGGTCAGCCAGATGCAGTGTCCTTTAAAGCAGTGCTGCAAGACAGAAGGTCATTCCTATGACCCACTGTTTCAGGGCCACTTGGATGCCCCATACTCTTCAGTCTGCTATCCCCTTGATGTCTGCTTGGCCCTGGAGGCACTGGAAGAGCGAACCCCACACCCTCTAGAAGTTCAGAGCCCTGTCAGGAGTCCTGGCAAGATGCTGGCCTGCCCTGCTCCCCTCCCCCAACTGCCACCCCGGCCGCCCACAGTCCTCCATGTCTTGTCGAGCCCACTCTGTCCTCTCAGCCCGAGCCTGTCCCACACCCCACACCGTGTCTCTGGGTGAAGCCAAAGGCATGCCCACAGAGGGCAATTCACAAAGAAACAACCAGCAGATCAGGCCAGTGACTCCAGAGACGTAAAGAACTTACCTGCTTACGTTTAAAGGACGTACAATGGAAATGAAGGTCAGGTGACAAGCTGACACAGTAAACATTCATGAATGCAGTGAGCAGAACACCGGCACTCAGGGAACACAGACCTACAGCTCGAATATGGTCACACTGCTCCCCGGCCTCCGACAGGGAGGACACTTACACAACTTGGGGCCACTTTAGGAAGATGATTACAACATGTAAAAATACTGCATCAGATCTAAAATGGAATACTGATATAGAACAAGAAAAGATATCACAGAAAGTTAAAAATTTAACAATGGACCAATACGACACACAACCAAAAGCAGATAACAAGGATGTTTTTCAAATGAGCCGACTGCCACAACTTCTCCTGCAGTTCCAACGGTATACTACTTGTCCATCCCTTCTTCATCTGACCCCCGAGCCACGGGTATGAGCGCAGGAGGCGGATGGACTCCAGGTGCCCTGGCTGCTGTCTGGTTTCAGGATTTCATTTTGCAGGTCTGTCTTCCACACAGAAAATAGAAAAATAATGCCGCCATTTCTCGGCAAAATATCTCTGTAAGGACTGGTGGCTATTTTGGCTATGTGATCTCAGTTGTAACTCTCAGCTCTGCCCCCGGGGCATGAACTCAGCTATGGACAACACATCAGTGAATGGACAGGACTGTGTCCCAATAAAACCTGATTTATGGGGGCACCTGAGTGGCTCAGTGGGTTAAAGCCTCTGACTTCTGCTCAGGTCATGATCCCAGGGTCCTGGGATTGAGTCCCGCATCAGGCTCTTTGCTCAGCAGGGAGCCTGCTTCCTCCTTTCTCTCTGCCTGCCTCTCTGCCTACTTGCGATCTCTGTCTGTCAAATAAATAAATAAAAAATTTTAAAAAATAAAAACAACCTGATTTATAAAAACAGGCAGCAAGTGGAAACGTCTACAGGGGACCTATAAGGAGGTCAATGAACTCCCTCCTCAGTAAGATAATTGTTTAACTGGTGAGCATTATTTTTTTTTTAAGATTTTATTTATTTATTTGACAGAGAGAAATCACAAGTAAGCAGAGAGGCAGGCAGAGAGAGAGGAGGAAGCAGGCTCCCTGCTGAGCAGAAAGCCCGATGCGGGGCTCGAACCCAGGACCTGGGATCATGACCTGAACTGAAGGCAGCGGCTTAACCCACTGAGCCACCCAGGCGCCCCTGGTGAGCATTATTTTTAAAAATAACAACCACTTAAAGTATCTGGAAGTTGTCCTGAAGTCCATACAACAAAGGGAGAAACATGTATTCAAGAACATCTATGAAATCTTGGTAAGAACAGTGGAAGTCTGTGGCATTTGGCCACAACTGCTGCCCATACCTTCCCCAGCTAATGGGTCCAGAAGCTTTACGGCCCAGACGATGGAACTATCTATCCTTCCTGCTGCCAGTCTGGGGCTATAGTTTGACCCTGGGAAAGGCATGCCAACTGGCACCTCCCAATACATAATTCTGTGTTGCAGAAAGTCAACTCCAGGAAGTAGAGGTCAAGAGGACTGGGGCTCCCACTGCTGGCTGAAGACTCTACCCCAGAGATGTCAGGCCAAGAATACTGGACCCTGACAACCCCTTTCCCAGCTTGCTTCTAGGGCAGAGGCCTCATTCTAAAAAGAAAAAGCCAAGATGAGTAGGGGCTGCCATCCACATCCAGTGATGCACTCATAAGCCAAGCTGTCACTCTGGGAGAAGTGGGCCACTTTGCCCATCATTCAAGTGCAGTGGTCTTCTCAGAGGGAGAGGCAGAATGGCCAGTTCCACAGTTCTCCCTAAAAGGACCGAACTTATTTGGAGCAGAGCATGTGCAAGCTCATACCTACAGCCATTGTCTAAAACAACAGAAATCTTAGTAGTGAGTTGAGCAACTAAGAGGAGGCCAGAAGTCCCAAGATGCTAGCAGCAGTCAGTAAAATGGTAAAACAACCAAAAGCGTAATAGAAAGAACCAAGGAAAGAGAGCTAAGGGGGTCTGAGCAAGGCTCAAAGACTGGCAACATCCTGCTTCTGTGAAAGGCTCAGAATTTCACTGGGTCATACTGTGGACAAGTTGTACTGGAGAGCATGCTCAAAACCACATGGAAACCAGTTGGCTGCTAGTGAAAGCTAACTGGGTGACACCCGTAGAGACGGAACAGCCAGAGGCTTACCAGGAAAATCAGAGAAGGTGACAGAGAGAACCTGGCGAAAACCACTGTCCTGTGGTGGGAGTGGGGGGCTGTCTGGTCAGGGAGACGACGCATAGGCTCAAGGCTGTGGCCACTGGGTTGGGGGCAGTATCAGTGGCTGCACACTTCAGGGCAAACAAAGTTTATGGAAACAGTACAGCCGAGTCGCTAGACAAATAAACAAGCAAACAACAGCACGACAAGGTCCTAGGCATCATCAACATCCAGAGTCTCTTCAATATATTATCTACAATGTCCAGTTCCACCAAAATTTCTGAGACATGAAAAGAAACAGGAGAGTGTGAGCCACACATGGGAAAGTAAGCAGGTGACAGAAACTACCTTTGAGGAGGTCCAGATGTTGGACTTGGCAGGCAGATTTCAAAACAGCTCCAAGAACAAAAGGGAACCATGTCTAAAAAACTGAAGGTGAGGAAGGGACGATGTCTCACCAAAGAGAGAACATCAGGAAAGAGGCAGAAACTACTACAAAAAATGTAAACAGAAATTCTGGAGTTGAAAGGTCAAAAACTGAAGTGGTAAATACACCAAGGGCTCAGAAGTAGATCTGAGCTGAGAGAAGACAGAGCCCATGAACTTGAATACAGATCAGTAGCAATTCTGCAGTCTGAAGAGTGGGGAGAAAAAGGAACAAATAAAAATAAACAGACCTCTGAGAAATATGGTTGGGGGGGGGTCACTGAGGTGTTAGAAGGAAAGGAGACAAAAAGGAGCAGAAAATATTCAGAGACATGATGGCTGAAAATTTCTAAAATTTGATGGGGTAAAAAAATTAACCCATACACCCAAGAAATTTAACAAACTCCAAGTAGAATAAATGCAAAAAGAGCTATACCCCAACACATGATATTCAAGTTGGTGAAAGACAAAGAAAATGCCAAAAGCAGCAAGAGGAAAATGGCTCATCATATATAAGGAAAGCCCAATAAAATCAAGAGCTGACATTTACTCAGAAATAATGGAGGTCAGGGCGGTGACGTTAACCAAGGATAACCAATAAAACTATCACTCAACAATGAAGGTGAAATAAAAATATTCCCACACAAACAAAAACAGGAGAATTCATGGCTAGTAGACTGCCCTGTAGGAAAATACTAAAGGAAATTATTAGGCTGAAAGCAAGTGATGCCAAAAAATAATTCAAATTCACATGAAAAAAACAGAGTGCTGGAAATGGACAATTTTCTAGAAAAACACGGACTACCAAAACTGATTTAATAAGATACAGAAAACTGGAATAGACATATAATAAGAGATTAAATGAGTGATTTAAAACTTCCCCCAAATAATAGCCCAATCCTAGATGGCTTTGATGGTGAATTCTACCAAATGTTTAAAGAAAAATTAACACCACTCCTTCATGAACTCTTCCAAGATACAGAAGAAAAAAGAAATTCCCCAGTTCATTCTATGATGCTAGCATTACTCTGACACAAAAACCAGACAAAGGCACCACAAAAAAACCCTGTAGATCAATATCTTTTATGAAAACAGACACAAAAATCCTCAACAAAATCCTATCAAACCAAATCTAACAGCATATTAAAAGTTTATACACCACAACCAAGTGAAGTTTATCCAGGGTTTAATATCTGAAAATCAATCAACATAATAAGCCATATTAACAGAATAAGGAACACACTGTATGACTGCCTCAAGACTCAAAAAAAGATATCGGGCAATAGCCAACATACTTTCCTGAAAACACACACACACACCCCCCTCAGACAAGGAACAGAAGAGAATTTCCTCAATCTAATAAAGAACATCGAGGAACTATCCATAGTTCACATCATGCTTAATGAAGAAGGAATGAACGATTTCCCCCCTGTGATCAGGACCAAGACTTCTAGTTAGCATTGTACTGGAAATTCTAGCCAGGACAAGCAGCCCAAGAAAAAGAAATAAAAGGCATCCAGATTAGCAAAGAAGTAAAACTATCTCTATTTGTAAATGACATAATCTCACATATAGAAACTTCTAAGAATCCACTAAAAAACTATTAGATCTAATAAAGATATTCAGTGAGATTGCAGGGCACAAGATCAGTATAGAAAAATCAATTGTATGTCTATGAACAGTTAATCTCTGTGAATGAACTGGAAGTTGAAAATCTATCTACAATAGCATCAAAAGAAAAAGAAAAAGCCTTAGTAATAAATTGAACAAAAGAAGTATAAAACGTGCACAATGAAAGCTACAAAACACTGTTAAAATAAAGATACAAATAGACAGAAAGACATCCCATGTTTATGGATCAGACTGTTAATATATCAGTACTCTAGAATCAATGCAATCCTATCAAAATTCTTGCTGCAGTTTTGCAGAAATTGAAAAACTCCTCCTAAAATTGATATGGACATCCTCACCAATACTTGTTATTTCTTGTCTTTTGGGTTCTAGCCATTCTGACAGGTCAAAGGACAGGAAACACGCAAAATAATCTTGCAAAAGAATAAAGTGGGACAACTTGCATTTCCCTACTTCAAAGTTTAATACAAAACTATAGTAATCAAGAGAGTGTGCCTCTGCCATTAGGATAGACAAACCTACCGAGGGAACAGAATGCAGAGTCCGGAAATGAACACTTAAAAGTGGTCAGTTGGTTTCCAACAAGGGTAACAAGATGATTCAACAGAAAGGGAACAGTCTCTTCACCAATGATGCTGAGATGACTGGATCTCCACATGCAGAAGGATGAAGCTGGACCCCTACCTCACACCTTGCACGAAAGTCAACTGAAAATGGATCACAAACCTAAAGGTAAGGGCTATCCTCAGAATGCAACACAGGAATAGATCTTCCTGACCTAATGGTTTCTTAGATATAACAGCAAAAGCACAGGCAACAAAAGAAAAAAAAGATAGATAAATTGGATCTCACCAAAATTAAAACATTTTGTGCATCAAATGATAGTGTCATGAAATTGACAAGACTACTCACAAAACAGGGGGAGGGGGAAGTATATGTAAACCATATATCTGATAACCCCGATAAGTGACTTGTATTCAGTATATATAAAGAACTCCCATAACTCAAAAATAAAAAATAGATAAGTCAATTAAAAAATTAACAGAGGATATAAATAGACATTGACTTCCCAAGACATATCTATATGAGTCACCACTAAGCACATGGTGAAGAGATGCTCAGCACCATAGGTCACTAGGGAAATGCACATCAAAACCACGATGAGATGATACTTCACATCCCCAGAGATGGTTACAATAAAAACACAGATGATCACAAGTTTGGGCGAGGATGTGGAAAAATCAGAACTGTCACACAGTGCTAGTTGGAATGTAAAAAAGGTGCAGCTGCTTTGGGAACCAGTCTGGCAGTTTCTCAAAATGTGCAACAGAGCTACCATAAGATTTAGCAATGCCACTCCTAGGTACATATCCAAGGAAAGTGACACATTCCGCCCATAACTTGCATGGGAATGTTCACAGCAGCATTTCAAATAATAGCTTTAAAGTAGGAACAATTCAGATGTCTATCAACTGATAAATGGATGAACAAAACAGCACATATCAATACGATGGATGAAAATTCAGCCACTAAAAGAAATGGAGTACTGACCCATGCTACAACACAGATGAATCTTGAAAACATTATGCTAATTAAGTAAAGCCAGACACAAAGGACACATGTTATTCGATTCCATTGATAAAAATGTCCAGAAGAGGAAAATCTACAGAGACAGAAACAGATTATTGATTGCTCAGGACTGGGGTGGGGCTGAGGGGAGAGGATGAACCACAGAGACTGCTAATGGGGATGGCACTTCTTTTTGGAGTGACAACAATGTTCTAAAATTTGATAGTTGTGATAGTTGCACAACTCTGTGCATATCCATTTATTTATTTATTTATTTATTTATTTATTTAATTTGAGATAGAGCATGCACAAGAGGGGGTAGAATCAAAGGGAGAAGCAGACTCCCCAACTGAGCAGACCCCAAGAGACTCTGCCGAGGGCAGTCACTTAACCAAATGAGGCACCCAGGTGCCCCCCTGTGCATATTCTGAAAGCTACCAAATTTTACACTTCAAAATGGGCAATTTCATTTTATTTTTTTAGAAGTGATTTATTTATTTGAGAGAGAGAAAGAGAGAGAGAGAGAGAACAAGCAAAGGGAGCGGCTGGCAGAGGGAGAAGCAGGATCCCCACCAAGTGAGGACCCCAACTCGGGACTCAATCCCAGGACCCTGAGATCATGACCTGAGATGAAGTCAAATGCTTACCTGACTGAGCCACCCAGGCACCCGTACATGGGCAATTTTGAATGTGAATTGCATCTTAATAAAACTGGTGTGTGGGGGGAGGACCAGGTGGCAGATGGCATCGGTCTATGTGTGACAGCTTGCCAACTCTGGCTCTAGCATGTTGAGGGACATACTCTCTTTTTAAAATTATTGATAATTTAGAGAAGTTATTGGTGGTGTCATGGGAACATTTAGAGGAAGGAATCTAGAGACTCTGCGCTCCAGTTTGTTTCTGGATGTGGCTTTCAGGGCATTTGGAGTTTTCTGGGTCAGAGCCTGATTTTAAAGGTAGCACTCAGTAACTGTTGCTGTTGACCTTGTTACTCTCAACATTGTCAACATTTCGTGTCAAGTCAGAAAGAAGTTTAAATGCTTCTCCCATGTGTTCATCATATTTACTCCCCTTCATTAACTGGATTGTCAAATGTTTCAAGAACCTGTCGGTTACTTCCCTATGGTATTTATCTCTTCCGCCTAATGACCGGCTGCTTTGGGTTTGATCTGAAACCTTTTCTTGTAACAATTAAATTTCTGACATCGGAGTTACCTCTCCTGATTTCTTTACTCTCTTTCCCCTTTTGTTTTCTATTAATTTTTATCTGAATTTTTAAAATACATAAATTTGAAAATGACAAAAGAAAGTACTTTTATCCACCTATCCAAATCAGAAGGCTGGCACTTCTCCCTTATTTTATTGGAGCGTTCCAGAACAACTTTTCAAAACTGCAGGGCAACTGGCATATTCAGGCTTCATCAACATTTCGAATAAACTTTTTGCATCCCATTTGCACTCAGATTTCTTTCCTGGTCTTTGAGATTTTATTTTAGCACCCCTTACACTTTGTAATACATATGTTTGTGAGGCGTGGACAGCTTTTCCACAAGCAGACCATCTGGTTACACTTAGCCTTTTTAAAGACACATCCAAGTTGGATCTGTGTTTCAGGGCGCCCATCTGCAAGACAGACCCCAAGCAAACATAAACTCTTGTCAATATGGAAGCCACCGTGACCTCAAGCCCAGCTGAGGCTCCTTCTGTCCAGTGATCTGAGGAGGATGAGTCACACACACCGCACATGTTCCACAGGGACCCTGAGTAAGTTGGCAACGTGGTGGGAGGAGTGTCTCTGGATGTTATCCTGCACCTCAACAGCTGCAGTAACTTAACTGTACGAGAAAGATTCTGAGGCCACGTAAATGAGCCAATAACCAGACCTCAAATGCAATTTCTCCTTAGCCAAAGCCACAAAACACCCATTGCCACTTTAAAGCCAGGGACAGAAACATAACTGGAAGGAAATGGGGAGGGAAAAGAAAAGTGAACTTAATCGATTATGGTTAAAATATCTTACTTTTGCAAAATTTATGAAAACACATGACCATGTGAACACATGGTGAGGCCCCTCCTGGGGCCTAAGGGAGCCAGTGAAAGTGAGAGGCCCCGGAGCTTAGGCATCCTAAGTTTCACAGTAAATTCACCTCTGCTCCTTTCTCAAAACGTTCCCAGGCTACAGGATACAGACCAGCTCTTCAGCCTGGCATCAAAGGCCCTGCATGACTGGCTCCTACTCACCCCTCCTCCTTTATATCCTGCCACCATGCTAGGTACCTGGAGCTGACTGCTCTCTGAGAAGACCACACTGTCTCTCCTTCAAGCCTCTGGGAATGCCTCTGCTCAGGAGGCCCATCACCACTCCAATTCCTTCGCCCACATCCCATGCAGCAGACGCCAGAAGAGATAACCTCTTCCAGGCTCATGCTCACACTTGAGTCCCTCTTCAGGAAATGCCCACAGCCAACGTGTGCTGCCTCACCCAGAGTCATGCCTCTTTCCTGGGGCCAGCCACAGCCAACCCCTGGTTAAGCCAACTCTGAAGTTGTGCCAACCCAGAGCTTTGGGTGGGGTCTACTGAGCGCCATACTGTGGCAGTATTGCTGTTTGATGCCTCATTCTCCCCAGAGATGGTGATCCTGCCAGTGCTCCCCAGAAAGATGGCTGCGGCTGTCATCTCCATGCCCAAGTCACTGCCAGGCATCCCTCCTGGATCTCATCTCTCAGACGGGCCTTTCTCTGCCTCCACTACCTCTGTGCACATCTCTGTTTGGGAGGCTACCTCATCCCTTCTTTCCTTCCTCCCTTCCTCCCTCCCTCCCTCCCTCCCTCCCTCCCTCCCTTCCTGACACAGGCCTCTCACCCTCCCTAACCCACCGAAAGGAGTCCCAAACCTGCCTTCACATTGGTGTGAGCCCTTGTGAAGTGTGACAGACACTGTTGCCCTCTGGATTCCCCTTCCTGGGTTCTGGGCAAGTGGTCAATGGCTCCACCGTTATAAAGCTGGCATAGGGTTGGACAGCCTGGGTCAGGCAGGCCTGGCTGCAGGCCACTGCTGATGCTGGTCATGTCCTTCTGGGCCATAGTTACCCCATCTCTCACCCCAAAGTGCCCCTCACTCAACCATGGAAGGGAAGGGAAGAGCACACAGAAATGCTGGCTGGTGCACCCTAGCTGGTGGTGCAAGTTGTGGGAGGGTGGTTGGCAGACAAGGAAGAGGGCCCAGGTAAGGAGATGCTGTGGAATGAATGTTTGTGTCCTCCATATCCATATGTGAATTCCTATGTGAGATTCATATGCATATGTGAAAGCCTAAGGCACAATGTGATGATATTAGAAGGTGGCCGCCTTTGGGAGGTGACTAGGTCACAAGAGTAAAGCCCCTTCTAAGACTGGTGCCTTTATAAGAAGACATGAGAAAGAAGATTCTGCAACCTTCACTAGAACCCAACCATGCTGGCACCCTGACCTTGAACTCCAACCTCCAGAACTGTGAGAAATATGTACTGCTGTTTAAGCCCCCAGTCTATGGCATTTTTGTGACAGCAGCCCGAGCGGACTAGGACACAGAGGGAGTGAGTTCTGGCATCCCTGAAGGGTGGGACTGGGACCCAACCTCTAAGCCACTGATGGTGGAGGGAACCAAGGACCTGGAGGATGGAGGAAGCCAGAGAGTGGCCTCCTTGTCCCTGTTGGACAAATCGGTCCCAAGTCTGGAAATAGGGAGCTGGGCCCAGGACAACTCAGAACATCCCACAGGCCCGCAGTGTGAGGGACAACCTCCTCCACAGACTCAGCTGCAAACGCACGGAGGCAATACTCATGCCTTGTAGAAAATATGAAGCAAGACAGAAAGGGAAAATCACCCTTCATTCCACAGCTCGGAAGCCATCCTTCCAATATTTTGGTTTATTTCCTCCTGGATGACTGTGAGCATTTAACATTACCCAAACGAACAATTTCGTACTCTGATACCTCAGCACTATTATTTTAAACAAACACCTTTAACATTCTTAAAACGCTCTATAAACATATGTTTAAATGCCTACAAATATTTCATGGAATGGAATGAGAGGCTTAAACATTTAAAAGCACAAAATTGCTTGTCCTGAGTGAATTCTGAGCCCAGGACAAGCTGACGGGGCTGCCTCTTGGGCTAAGTACCATGGAGAGCGCTTGGAAGGGGCCGAGAATTCTACTGGGTTGCTCCCAAAGCCTGCCTGGCAGGACTGCTCAGTTTCAAGGAAGTGCCTGTTTAAACAGTGTGTCCCAAGCAGGGACCACAGGCCAGAAGCCTGAGCTGTGAGGGCCAGTGAGCTGGACGCTTAGGTGACTTGCTGGAGGCAGAAAAGATGGCTCAAGGTCCCACCTGAGGAAGGAGACCCAGGGCTCCAACTTCTAGGCCGAGATCCTGGGCTATCCCTGTCACTATGCCTGCCTGCCCCTTCTCAATTCTGCAGGGAAACTGGAAGCTTGACACAGGAGCATCTCAGGGCCTTTCCACTGGGCCTGTGTCTCTGAAACAGAATGTCACTTCCCCAAGATGCCACATGCTAATGTGAGAGCACATGGAGGACTCTTTCCTGCCCACAGACACACTGAGGCAGGAGCCATCTTTGACCCCCCCCTCCTTGGGCCAGCATGTCACCCTCTGCCCTGACCCTGGCTCATGCAGGGAGGGCAAGGTGAGCCCACCAGCCTGGCCTGCAGGGCAGAGGCACCTGGAAGCACCATCTGTGCTGGGCCTGACCCTGCTCTAACCTCTCCAGGGCATGCCTGTTGCTAGCACCCTGAACAGGTGGGACAGGAGCGGACTATCACCAGGGCCTCTAGGGAGCCATGTGGAGTCACCGTGTTTTTTGTTTTCTGGATTTGGACCCTAAAGGGACTGCCCCTCCCAGGATTAGCCAATTTCTAGAGACAGTAAACAACTCATGCAATTGTGTGACTTTTAAATGCAAACCAACCAACCCAGGGGTTACAATCCAAACACATCCTCTCGTCACCCCAAGGGCAGGTACCAGATGACTAAGGGCTCGAGCCCAGAAACCACTGACATCATTCACACTGGCCAAACCGAAGCCTGCTTACCCGGCCTCACCCCTCCCTTTCTACAGAAACCAGTTACTCCCCCATCCTTTGCCTCCTGACCCACCCCAGTGCTCCCATGCACGGCTCCCTGCAGTCTGTCCTTCTGGGATCTGTGAGATACAAACTCTTCCACTGGTAATCATCTTCCAGTCTATTGGCCTCACCCCGCCATTTATTAGTATTTTAAAACACCACCCTTCCCCATGTCATCTGCCCTCCCGGGCCTTCCTCACCAGGTTCCCTCTCTGTATGACCTTCCACCTGGACTGCTTGGCTCATTTTCCCCTACTGCTGGCCTTCAGTGGCAGTCGGTGACAGGGAAGCCTCTCTGAGCTTCCTGACGGGCCGCTCCTGGGCCCTGTTCTCACTACCTGTCACAGCCACCTCTTCCAGCTCATGGCCGACTCCCATGGATGGTGAGGTCTGAAGGAGGCAGAGGGGGCTGACACATGCAATGGATGTGAATGAATGAATGAATGTGGACCTGAGGTGACCAGGCAGCCAGATGCGCAGGCCCAATACCCGTTTCTTTGCCCAAGGGCAACATGCTCACCTCTCCCCTCTCGGCCAAGCCCACCTCTTGACTCTGTGGGAGAGCTGTGCACCACTGGCTCTTGCTCCTTACCACCCTAATCCCCTCTGCTTCATCTCTCTGAGGCTGGGGTCCCTGAATCCCAAGAGTGCTGCCGACACCCCCCGCCACCTACCTGGCCCCCACAGTGTCCAAACCCAGGGCAGACTGTGAATGAGCTGTGAAACCAAAAGTTGGAAGGTGGGTGGCTCTTTGTTACGCTCTCTCCAAGTCATCCCTATGTGTGGAATATAGATCCAGATTGTTCTATCTCTGGGAAACAGCGGGTATGGCAACCTGAGTAAGCAGGGGCACAGTCTGGCCGTGGAGGCCAAGGGGGAACAATGTGCTTGGGAGGAGCTGCTGGACAGTGTGCACAGTGATGATCACGGGCAGCCACACTGCGTCCCGAGCCTGAGGTCTGGCACCCCCTGCCCGGGGCTGGAGCCCCCTGAGGGACTGCTGAACTCTTCATCGCCCTCAACCCTGAGATGTCCTGCTATTTCTCCAACCAGCCAACCTCCCCCTGCTCCCTCCTCACTCCCTTCTCTTCTTGCCCCCGTAGCTTTTCTCGCAGGGAAGGGAAAGGTAAGGGAGGGCTGCCTTCCAAACAGCATGTAGTAAACTGCATGTAGTAATGAGTAACATATTGAAAAATACAAACACACACAGGCAGAGGAGCCTGACAGGCCCCCCAGGAGGCAACCGTGCCTCTCCCTCTGCGCCTCCACCTACAGCCTCACACATCAAGAATTCCTGATCTGGGTCAGTTTGCGCCCAGTGCTCTGGTGAACCGAGGCAGGCTGAGCCCAGCCCCAGCTCTGCCCCCAACACACCCAGCACAGCTCTTTTTTTTTAAACAAATAAAATGTAATTGTCTGTACTGGGCTAAATGAACAAAGGATCCCACCCCTAAAATGAATGAAGGGCAATGGCCAGGTCAGTGGTTTCTGTGAGGAGAAGCACTTTGGCCACCTCTGTGCATCTTCTTCACCAAACCCTCCCCTTGCCCCACAAGAGAAGGGGAGCCAAACGGCCAGACGCGCAAGCATTCCGTGGCCCAGCTTCTCCCAGCGGCTGGGCCTCCTGTGGGGAAAAGCCAGCCCTGCAAACCTGGGTGGGTATGCCTGTGTAGGGCCAGCACCCACTCCATCCTCGTTCTCTCTGTGCAGGGTGGGATGGAAGAAAGTGAGGATGAGGGAGGGGTGGGAAGCCCTGCTGAGCTGGACTCAGCCCCCAGCCCAGTGTTTACTGAGCTCATCACGGGGGTTGTGGCAAATGCGTCCAGGCCCCCACTCCCTCCACGGAGCTCCTGTGGGGAGGAGGGCTACATGGTCAGTTCTGGCTTCGTGAGGTCCCTGGCATATTGTTAAAACAACGTCCCACCTCCAACTTCTAACAGTTCATGGCGGGGTGGGGGGGCACAGCTCAATCACCTGGGCGCACCCTTACAAATACCTGTTCCCAGATCTTCAAACATTAGTCCGTACACCAGTGTGCACAGCAGCACTATTCACAATACTCAAAGGGGGAAATGATCCAAATGTCCGACAGATGAGTGGGTAAACAAAGTATGGTCTAGTCCTGGAGCGGAGAGCTACGGTACGGATGAACCTTAAAAGCAGCCAGGTGTACATGTATGATTCTGCTTCTATGGGATTCCAGAATGGGCAAATCCACAGGGATGGAAGGCCGACCAGCAGTTGCCCGGGGCTGGAGACAGGAGGGAAATGGGGAGTGACGGCTTAATGGGGTCTCCTTTTGGGGTGATGAAGAAGTTCTGCAACTATAGAGTAACAGCTGCAGGGCACCGCAAATGTACTAAAAAGCCACTTACTTGTATACCGTGGTTAAAATGGCATTTTGCCATAATTTATAAAAAAAAAAAAAAAAACAAAAAAAAAACCAGCACAATCCCCGATCCTTACCTCAAACCAAAACCTGCAGAGGTGAGTCTGGGTATCTGTATCTTTAAGAAGGTGTACCAGGAACTAAAATTACCCAGAATTTAAGACCTACATAGAAGCAGCTCAGGCTCAGGTGACTGGGGGCCTTTGCAGGCCTGATGTTGGGGCCTGTGAGCTGGAGCAAACACCCCATTTCTCACCCTGCCAGGTGCACGGGGCTGCCCATGACCCAGCTTAGGCTCATCGGCATAAGCCAGTCCACAGTGGGTGATTAGCTAATGAACAGGCACGTGCTCTCATCTGAGCCTATGAGAATCAAGCCCAGAGTTTTGGCCAAAGGACACCATGAGAAAAGCCCATCTCTTCTCAAATCGCTGGACAGTGGGAAGTGGGCCTGGGGGGCTGGCAGGTGCTGGGAGCAGCCACAGAGCTGCCTCTAGGGGGCACACATGGAGGCCCCAAGAATGGACAGGCTAAGCCTGATGCTGAGCCTCGGAACCCAGTGGCCAACAGCCCCCAGTGCTGGCCTTAAAGTAAGGTGACCCAGACACTCACAGTGTCCACTGGGGGACGGAAGGCTGCTCCTCAGAGGAGGGGATTCCCAAGTTGCAGGGGGAGGGCAGTGCTTGAAGCATGGAGACATCAGGTCTTTGGAACATCAGGTTTGGTCCAATAGAGAACTAGTGCATTGGAAGTAGAGGGCACAGAAACTCTGGAATGTTGCGTGAGGAGAGTTACTAGAAAGGAGGCAGGGGTCCCCTGAGAAGGCCTCAGACTCCTCCCCACCCATGCAGCACTGCCCATCCCATGATCTGTGCATATCACACTGCCTGCCCTCTGCTCTGACTCACCTTGCCAGGTGCACACATGGTCCCATCCAGGGGGGGTCCCTTCTTGGTCTTGCAAAAGTAGGGGTTGTCAGGGTGGCTACACCACAGCTGCTTGCAGGGGTCGAAGGTCCGGAACTGGAAGAGAGCACTGCAGCTCGCCCAGTTGCCTCCCACTGCAGGGGCCCCCCCGGGACCCACCCTTGTCCCCCAGGGTCCTCTTGGACACAGGCACAGCTTGACTGCCCCCACACAGGCTTGTGTGGTGCCCTGATCCCCATGTGACTCTGAGGCCGTGAGGATCTCCAGAACGCAGTGGCTGTTCTCCCCACCTCAGCCTCCAGGCTTTGGCCTGCCTGGAGAGATAGCAGGAAGGCTGGGTGGGCATCCCTCTGGGCCAGGTAGGAGTGGCTGGGAGGGGCTGTCACTGCAGGGCCCCACGGGCACCTACTGTACCCCTGCTGAGGACTTTACCTCCTGAAGCCCTCCCCTCTGCTCTTCTTTTGCTTCAGCCTTGGCCTCTGCTCCCTGTACCCCACAGTCACCTCTACTCTGGCCTTTCTGCCTGCTGTCCCCATACCCTTTCCTCCAGGAAGTCCCTGGGGGATCCAGCTGAAACTCAGACCTGGCCATGCCATTCCCCACTTGAAACATTTCTAGAGCTCCCTGTTGCAATGAGAATCAAGCCCACCAAGCTCTTTAGGTAGCCATGCAGGAGCTTAGACCACCTGCATTAGTGGTTGCTTGCTCTGTGGTCTTAGGCATGTTACTGAAGTGTTCAGTCCCCTCATCTCTAAAATGGGAATACTTCGCTTCCTTCCTTCCTATGGCTGAGAGGAGCATTAGGTCAGATGCTAACAGACACGAATGCTCTTGCCACACTGCATTGGACAGGGTGGGCCCCATCAGCAGATACAGTCCATTCTGATGAGTGGGGTTCCTGCTGCTGGTTCTGCCCTGGCGCCAGACCCCAGTAACAACCGGTTGCTCCTCTGTCTGCTATGTGCCCACACCTCTAGGCCTCTGCACATGATTCCTGCCTTCTGGAATGTCCTCTCCTCCCACATAGCCTTTACACCTCACTTCTTTCTCAGGGAAGCCCTCTGAACACTGCAGGCAACACAGGGCCAGCTTCCCTACCCCCATCCCTTGCAGATCCCCTGGCCAGTCACCAGGACCATGTCTGGCCTGGCCGGGTAGGCACTGGGTGCCGAGCAGGTGAGGGCCTGTGTGTGCAGAGGGAGAGGCTGCCGTTCTGGAAGCTAGCTCTGCCCTGCCCTCAGGAGCCACCCCAACACCAGTCACCTCCCAAGAAGCCAGCCCAGATGGGGCAGGAGCACCCGGGGGTGCTCGGACACTCACCGCCGTGCACATCATGTAGCCCAGGCCGAAGTCGAAGCGGCACTGTTCATTCATGGAGTAGTGCAGCCCTGGAAGCTGAGGCAGCGCCGGCCAATCATGGGCAAAGGGGTCATCCCGCAGGCAATCATAGGAGCTGTGAGGGGACACGTGGCCGCCACAAGCAGCCTTCAGCAGGGAGTGGCCAACTGCGAGGCAGCTGCAGCCCCTTCTGAAGCCATGGTGGGGGGCCTGTCTGCACCTCCAGCCCTCAGCTGAGCTGCCTCAGTGTCCCCGCTGTATCTCTTCCCCTTGATGTAAGTTCCCTGGGCATCCCATTAAAGGTACAGCTGGTGTGCCCACCTTCCATTCAAGGCTGCGGCCCCAGACAGTAGGACCTCCTCCACCATGCACACACTGACCTGCGCTGCTCTCCCTTCCCTCCCCTGCACCTCGGGCTGCAGGACTGAAGTCTGAGGCCTAGGCCTGGGCCCAGGCCCATGGCGGGGCTTGGGGCATCCATCCTCCTAGAGCTGAGCCCAGGGCTTCGGGTCGTGCTGCTGGCACTGAGGGGTGGGGGGTAGGGGTACTCACTGCAGGTAGCGGCTCAGCTCCTGCTGGCTGCAGCGGGACCAGTGGAAGCGGTGGAAGGCGGCCTGCACCAGGGGCGCCATGATGCTGCCCAGCCGCACCTCGTCGCCGCAGCGGTTGCCCTGCCCGTCGTGCTCCATGCCCAGCCTGTGCAGGGAGGCAAGGCCACCTCACTGGACCCTCCCTGGGCTGCACTGACCGGACAGCTGGGGGTGGGGTGCCCCAGACCTTCCCAGCGGCTTCCCAGGGCTTTTGGTTGCCTGCCCCCAAGCCAGGTTTTCCACCAGCTGGATTCTTAAAGCCAGAGGCACCTGGGAAACTGGGTCCAGAGGCCGCCCCTCGGCACCCTGCCCGCCAGGGGTTGCTGTTTCACGAGCAGGCAGCAGAGGCGGGGGCATCCGCAGCTGGAACCTCCACACACTCAAGCAGTGTGGGCTGACATCTCTGCATGGACCCCGCGGCCCTGCCCTGCGAAGTTTCCCCAAATTCAGAGGGTGCCTGGGGGCTGCACACCTGGGTGGAGTCGTGGCTTCCCCGCCTCTGGCTCTAATTCTGGGCAGGGCTCCCTCAGAACCCCAGTCATTGGTGTGTAAAATGGGGTAAAGAGGCACCCTGCCCAGGGGCTTGCATGGCATGATGCCTGGAAGGCCCTCAGCACCCGCTTGGCCCTTTGATTTGTTCCCTCAGCAGAACATGGGCCTCAGGCCTGGCCTGTGCCGTGCTGGGGTCGGGACTTTACTCCCCAGGTGCTTTGCACACAGGGCATCCCCTGCCTCCACCCCAGGGCACAGAGGGTCCCGATTTTCCCCACATAACAAGGACAGCGAAGCCACTTACACGTGGCCGGTCTCGTGGGCCACCACGAATGCGGAGGAGAAGCCATCCTCGTGGTTCAGAGTGCAGCTGCGGACGGGGTGGCACATCCCAGTGACAGGAGCATAGCCTGGGAGGAGACAAAGGGCGGCTCTAGCTCCGGGCCTGAATCAGAGGGGCTCTGGCCCCAATGCCCCCCACCATCCCCAGAGCAAATGAGCCAAACCAATTGCACCCCGCTGACACAGTTCAGGTGACATTCACCCCAGGCAGCCGGCCTCAGCCCTGCCCGTCCATGTCCACACTGCAGCCGGGGTCAGTTTCCCGGGTACGGGTCTCAGGTGCTAGAACTCCCTGCCACCTTGGCAGCTTCTTGCTTGCTGCTCTCTTTCCTGCCCTCTCCCATCTTCCAACCTTGCTGAGTGACCTTCTGGCCCCCCAGAAACATATGCCTTCCATACACCCTCCCACTGCTGTAGGAACACTGCTCTCTGAGCCCACTACCCCTCTAGAGGGTCGTCCCTGGGCTCCCTGTGGCTTCCCCGGATCCTGTGAGACCACAGCTAGACCCATTTCCATAGCACACACAGGGAGCAGTGAGGGCAAACCCCTGAAGCTGCTCAAGGGCAGAGACCGGGGCCGAGAGCCAGCAGGTCACCCTGCCCTGCTGTCATGCAGCCAGGACCAGCCGAGAGGACAGAGGAGTAGACCAGCTGCAGACAAGGCCCTCCGAGCTCTCAGTCAGAGAACCTGCACTCTGGCTGAGGAAAGTATGAGCCATATTCCTTCTGAAGGGTTCCCCTCTTCCAGGGGTCTGTGGGGAAGGAGCCAGATGCAGCAAGGTGCCCCCAGAGGTGGAGGGTGGGGAGCAGGACTGGGGAGGGCTGGCTGAGGTAGGCCACATCCCCCGACACAGATGCCCAAGGACCCCCCCCCCCTCAGCCAGGCCAGCCTCATCCCCATTCATGTGGCTTAGAAAGAGCCACTGAATTCATAGGTAATAGTGAGGGGACCAAGGAGAGGACTGAGGATTGAGCTAGAACAGCCCAAGCAGTGGGGGAGAAGGCCTGGAGGTGGTCGGCCTATGGAACAGGTGAATCCCCTGGGTGAGCTGAATCTGATCTGAGGGTGGGTTGTTCTTCAGATATCTCCAGGGAAGCCTTAGAGGACAGCATTCCCATGGATGATGAGGGGGAGGGTGCAGGGGGGCATGATCCTCAGACCGCACCTACCACTGGGGAAAACCACGGAATAGGGGCCTAGCCACTTGCCCCTGAACAAGACAGAGAAGTGCGTACAGAGATGTGTATGCACAGTGCATGCTGAGACACGACCTTGAGGCCCACCAAGCAAGGAGCCTCCGCCCTTGGAACTCTGACCTAGCCTCACTTCTCACAGACCCCTTGGGGAGATCCCAAGGCAATTTGTTAAAGAGTCGAGAAGAAAGGAAGGAGGGCCTGGTGACCCGGGGTGTGCTGCTGGCATTATACTTGTCTGTAAAAGCACCGTAATGGAACCACTGTCCTTTCTCCTTGTCATAAACAGGAAAATCTGTATCTTAAAATATTTTTTGCTCTGCAGATTTTAAGATGATTACTCTGGAATCAGTGTCCCAGAGCCAAACTTTGAGATCTTCTCTTTGTTATGTGCAAAGCCTGCATGTGCTTATTCACACTACCGAGCATATTACACGGGTCTTTACAATCTGAAGGTTTGCAAAAGTGTCTCTATGTTTTTCTTCATACCTTTCCTGCTTATTTTATTTTGCTATTGCTCTTTTTTTTCTGGAAATCTTACTAGATAGATATTGTACCTCTTGGTTTGAGCCTCTTTGTCTTCGTTCTATTTTAATCTTTTTGGATGCCCTTGACTTTTTTTTTTAAAGATTATTTATTTATTTATTTATTTAGAGAGCATGCACAAGCCAGGGAGGAGCAAAAGGAGAGGGAGAGAGAGAGTCTCAAGCAGACTCCATGCTGAACGCAGTGCTTGATCTCACAACCCTGAGATCAGGACTTGAGCCGAAATCAAGAGTTGGACGCTTAACCAACTGAGCCACCCAGGCGCCCCTGCCCTTGACTTTTTATTTCAGCTTCTGAATTTTCAACTTTACCCACTATATCTTTAGTTTCATAAAAATTATTTGCTGCTCTCTAATTCTTCCTAGCAACCTGTGCTGGGTTTATGGAATGTATATTCTCAACTATTCTGGGAACTATTACTTTTTCAAAAAAAATTCTTCCTCAGATTCCAAATCATCTCTCTCTCCTCCAGAGTCAGTTCTCCAATTCTGTTTCACATCTTGGTCGACTTTTTCATGGTGTAAGTTTAAATTAAAAAAAAAAAAAAAAAAAAAAAAAGGTCTGGCCATCCTTAGGTGTGCTTTCACATTTTGAAACAGAGGAGGAGCTCACCTGCTATAGAGGTTATGATGGTTTCTCTCCCCGTGGAACAGTTCTGCTCCCCTTAGAGCTCTCACCTGGACAAAAGTGCTGACAGAGTGCACTATTTGTCACTGGGCTTCCTTCTGTGACAGGGAACTAGCAGCCCCTCCGAAGGAAGAGGCATCAATACCAACAAGGAGCCTCACTCTGAGCTCGGTGGGATCTGGAGTCCCACTCCATGTTCCCACCTGAATGCTATTCTGGCACCAATGTGTGTGGCAAAAGGGGCAGCTATAGTGCCAGAGAGATGTGTTGTTAACAAACTCATCTGGGCTCTGGTCAGGGTCACTTGGAAGTCTCCCTATTTATGCAGATATGAGCAAGAGGGCAGCAGAAGGAAGCTAAAGGCCAAAAGAGTGGAAAAAGATGCAGTGCAGGAAGTATCGGAATTCATGGAAGGAAGTGGTGGATGTAATGAGCATGTACATTATATAAGTATACTTATTTTTATAAAAAGGATCACCAGAATGATGAACCAGAGACTAATAAATATGGCTATCTATAGAAAATGGGAATGGGGTAAAACGAGTCCACTCTTCTGAATGTATATTTTATATGGCTTTTCAGAGTTCTTTCTTTTGAAGCGTGATATACATCCATAAAAATGCACAAGTCCTAGGATACAATAAATGAACCATCACAAAAGGATCACACCTGTGCGACTGTATCGGCACTGCAGAAGCCCCTTGTTGTCTCCAACCATGACATCCTCTCTCAAAATAGGCGAAAATATTTGCAAACTGTCTATCTGATAAGAGGTTAATATCCAAAATATATAAGGAACTCCAACAACTCAATACCAAAAACAACCAGCCCAAAATAAAAATGGGTAGAAGACCTAAATAGACATTCTTTCAAAGAAGACATCCAGATGGCCAAGAGATAGAGGAAAAGATGTTCAACATCACTCACCATCAGGGAAATGCAAGTCAAAAACACAATGAGGTATCACTTCACACATGTTAGAATGGCTAGTATCAAAAAGACTAAGAGATCACAAGTGTTAGTGCAGATGTGGAAGAAATGGAACCCTTGCACATTGTTGGTGGAAAACAGTATGGAGCTTCCTTGAAAAATTTAAAAATAGAACTATCTACGATCCAGCAATTTTCCTTCAGGTTATTTATCTGAAGAAAACACCAACACTAACTCGAAAAGCTATCTACAGCCCCCACGTTCACTGCAGCACTATTTACAATAGCCAAGACATGGAAACAACATAAGCGTCCATCAGTGGATGACTGGATAAAGAAGATGTGGAGTATACACACACTGGAATATCATTCAGCCATAAAAAGGAAATTCTGCCATTCACAGCAACATGGATGGACCCTGAGGGCATTATGCTAATTGAAATAAGTCAGGCAGAGAACGACAAACACACTGTGATCTCACTTATATGTGGAATCCAAAATATAAATCAATCAATCAATAAAAGCCAAACTCATAGATACAGAGGCAGTGGGTAGGAGGTGAAGGGGGTCAAAAGGTACAAACCTCTGGTTATAAGATTTGAGGATGTAATATACAGTATGGAAACAAGAGCTCATAATACTGTATTGTGTGTTTGAAAGTTGCTAGGAGAGTAGGTCTTAAAAGTTCTCATCACAAGAAAGAATCTTATAACAATGTGTGGTGATGGATATTAACTAGGACTATTGTGATCATTTCACAATATATACATTTATCTGATCATTATGTTTACATCCTAAACTAATATAATGACATGTCAATTATATCTCAATAAAAAAATTAAATTAAAAAAAGAAGGGGTGTCAAGCTTCACTTCTTCCCCCCAGTTTGGATATTTGCTGGGACCTGACACCATTTGTTGAAAAGACCATCTTTCCCCTCCACCTCACAATAAATCAAGTATCCATCCACAGGTGAGTTCAAGTCTGGACTCTGAGTTCTGTCCTCATGATTCATTTGTCAACCCTTGCATCAAAATATAAGCAACGAATACTATAGAAAATGGGAATGGGGTAAAATGGGAGCAATGAATACTTTGCTCATCTTCTCCAGTCGTTCGTGACTGCTCTTGGCCCACTGCATTTCTGGAAGAACATTAGAATCAACTTGTCAATATCTCCAACTATTCTGCTGGGTCTGAACTTGCTCTGGAGTGCACTTGCATTCTCTTACAGGTCGGTTTGGAGAAAATCGATTTCTTTACAATAGCGAGTCTCCCTATCCATTAGCATGGCACACCCCTTCCTTGATGTCATCTTTTACAACGTCTGTACGTGTATTTTACAGCTTTGGGGTCTAGATCTTGGACATCTTTTGTTAAATTTATTCTAGGTGTTTGTATTTTTTATTCTTTTATTATTCTAAGTGGTGGTCGTTTTCAAATTTTAATTTTTTGCTGTTAGAATACAGAAATTCAATTGATTTTTATATATTGACGTTATATCCAGGAAATTGCTCAATAATGCTACTGACTTATTGGTAGATTCTTTTGAGTTTTCTACGTACATTTTCTATGTACGTTTTCTATATACACAGCATATTATTTTCAAATAAGAGTTTGATTTCTTCCTTTCTGACCCTTATATTTTTATTTTTATTTTTTTGCCTATTTCACCGGCTGGGACCTCTGCTACAATGTCGAATCCAAGGGGTGATAGCAAGTATTCTTGACCCATTCTCAGGTCTAGAGGAAATCCTTCAACATTTCACCATTACATATGATGTTTGCTAGAGCTTTTTTTTTTTTTTTCTGCTACGTATCCTTTATTACATTTAGAACATTTTCTTCTATTCCTAGTTTAATAAAATATTTGATCATAAAAGGCTTTTGATTTTTGTCAAATAATTTTCCTTCATCAATTGAGATGATTTCATAAGCTTTTATCCTTTGTTCTATTAATTTGGTGAATTACAATGATTGATTTTCATATGTTAAACCTTGCATTCCTAGGATAAGCCCAAATTCATTGTCACATGGTGCTTTTTACATGTAGCACTGGATGTGATTTCCTATTTTGTTTGGGATTTTGTATATATACTCATGGGAGAGATTGGCCTATAACTTGTTTTTTTCAAGTCAATCTCAGATTTTGGTATTAATGTTAGCAGGTCTCATAAAATCAGTTGGAAAAATGTTCCTCTCTTTTCTTTCTGTGAGAAATTGTGTATGATTGGTATTATTCTTTGTTAAAAATTAGGAAAAATTCTCTGGTGAAACCATCAAGTCCTGGAGCTTACTTTGAAGGGAGGCTTTTAATCATAAAGTCAATATCTTTAGTTGATATGAGCCTATTTGGATTTTCCTTTTTTTCTCAGATTTTATGTTTGTCAAAGAATTTATACCTTTCATCTAAATTAACAAATTTATCAGCATAATGATGTTCAAAATATCTTCTCATTATCTTATTACCTTTTTTAAAGTCAGATTTGTAATCAGATCCCTTTTATATTCCTAATCTTAGTAAATCTGTATTTTCTTCCTTTCTTTTTTAAACTAGCATGGCTGGGGGCATTCCGGTTCTAACTGATATCTTTCAAAGAACCAAATTTTGATTTTATTGATTTTCTTTATAACCGTTTCCCATTTCAACAATCCTGCTCTTACATTTATAATCTCCTCCCTTCCACTCTTGTTGAGTTTAGTTAGCTGTTCTTTTTTGAATCTCTTGAGATAGATGTTTCTATGACTAACTCTTTAGCCGGTTTGGTTGATTGACTGATTTGGTTTAGCCATTTTCGTTGAGCGGTAAACTGTTAAGTTTATAAATACAATTTAATCATTATGTTAGCTACATCCACAATTTTTGATATGCCGTACTGAAGTGACAAAGTTACTTCTTTGACCTACAGATTACTGATGAGCATACTGTTTAATTTTCAAGCATTCATAATTTTTCGAGTTATCTTTCTTTTCCAGTGTGTGATTTCGATCTTCTGTCTTTTGTTGAAGTTTCCCTATGGCACCTTGTAGTCTGCTTTGGTATGGTTTCATGCTGCAGTCATCAAGAGTGTGTATCCCTCAGCTGTCTGGTGTAGTATTCTATAATTCATTAGGTCGTTTCTTCATTCAAGTCTTCTGTATCCTTACCAACATTCTTATCTGTTGTTCTATCAGTTACTAAGAATATGTTAAAATCTTCAATTATAATTGTAGGCCTTGTCAATTTCTCCTTTTAGATCTGTCAGTTTTATATAGCTTGAATTTTTAAGTGAAATCCTTTAACTTCTAAAGATGGAAAACTTATTCAAATTTGTTTTTTAAAAATGGGGGGAAGCAAACAACTCTGCCTTGGATCCTATCTGGTCTTTGGGCTGCCAGCCCCAGGCTTGAGCCATTTCACCACCTTTGACCATTGCTGTGCCCCTGAGGGATGCAGTTTCCTGGGAGAAATGGCAGAGGCCACAGTGGTTTTCGATGAGCCAAGAGGTCACGAAAGCTTACACAGCCCTCACTGGTTAAGGTGGCCACAGCCTCTCTCTGCCCTAACACCCTTCCCAGCCTGGACCAACGCTGCCAGGGACCCTCGCAAGGGCCAGTGGTTCATGCCCAGCCTCCCTCCTTTCTGGGTCCCTGCAGAGCTGAGGCTTACCTTGCATGCCCGAAGGTCCGAAGTCCTGCCGCGTGAGGAAGATGGCGTGATCGTGGTACTCATCGTGACCTGTGTCCGGCTTCTGCTGGAGGTAAGCCCAACGGCAGACGTTCTCCAGGCTCTGGGAGGGGTTCCCAATCTCAATGAGGCTCATGGACTGCAGGGGTGGGCAGGAGAGATGGAAGCGAGGGGTTAACGTGTTGGGTAGACGGGATGGGAGCTGAGCAGGCAGTAGTGCTCACGGACCCCCCTCTGCTGGGGCCCTTGGCCATGTGGAGCTGAGTCCGGTCACCCTCGGGATCCACCTCCCACTTGGCTCCACTCTTCTGAGTGGAGGAAAGGCTCTGCAGTCACACATGCCTGCGTGAGTTTCCACATGAAACCACAGCCCACTTCTCAAGTGAGACATGGAAGCCAAGTTCTGAGGCCATCTGAGGCCTCACACAGTCCATCCCGCCTCACCCACTTCCAGGGGCCTCTGTGGCAGTCTATCAGGCTCCTGTTCTGTGCAGGTCCTGAGCAGGAGGCCAGTGCAACATGGACCTCATGTTGAAGAGCTCACAGTTCTGGCAGGGTCCCAGGCAGGGTAGATGGAACTCCCAACATGGTATGGAAGCCCAGAGAAGGGGACGGGATGCCCTATGTTGCCCCCTTGTTTGAATGTCTTACAGAAAACAGCATAAACACCGTAGAGGAGAGAAACTGCAGCAGATCTAGCAAAGGAGCCACATACAGAACAGGAGCATAGTGATAATTCCCTCAGGAACGACGGACAGGAAGCCCCACATCCCACTGGTATCATGACCCAGGGTGGGCTGCGGGACAGGCAGCACGGCAGCCACTCTGCACTATGGCATTGGCATTCTCTCTCTTATTCAGTCCTCACAACTACCCTGAGAGGCAGGAAAGTGAGGCTTAGAGAAGTCAAGTAACTTGCCATTAGCCACACAGCTGGGAAGCCTAAAACCCATGTCTAGATTCAACGCCCTGCCCTAAACTCCCTCACCAAACAAAACATACACCATATTGTCCCCAAAGCAAGGCTCCCCTGTGTGGCATGCTTCCCTTTGCTCTCTGCTGTCCTCATGCCAGGCAGCATGTCTGCTCCTCTTACTATGAACTCCCACCACCGAATAGTTCCCTCCAGGCAAAGAGTCCTGATGAACAGGATCCATCTGTCCATAAAGCAGAGCTATGCATTCCCTAGTAGACATGTCTGCAGGTGTTTTGTTTCTTCCCTGGCATAAATACATCCATCAAGCATAGCCAGATGCTCCTTTTCATGTACAGAAGGAGCGAAGAGTAGATATAGGTACTGCTGGGAACCCAGGCTGTTCTAGAAGAAGGAAGAATGATTCAAGGCCGGGGAGGACTGCTCACTGCCAGAGTTCTCTTGTATCATCTGAGTCAGTGACTTACAAGATGGCGCACCAGTTCCCAACTCCCAAACACAGAACACCTGGGAGGTAAGAGTGCTTGTTATAACGAGACCTAGTGAGTCCCAGTGAAGGAAGTCACAGACTGGAATCTGAGCTGTGGTGACCAGGACCCACTGGACACAGGCACAGAGATGGACAGCCCAGAGGAAGCTGCAGTAGGGAAAGGGACATATGGGACTGCCCCAATCATGACCGGAAAGAGAGTGTGATTACCTCTGGCCAGTGAGCTGTGAGCAGAAGTGACCTGTACCTCTGCCCACAGGAGACCCTGCAGCGATCTCTCCTCACTGGCTTGTCAACCATCGGTATTGAGATGGTGCCTGCTCTGTCACCCAGACCCCAAGTGACAGAGTCATGGAACACGTAACAGGAGCAGGAAATAAGTATCTGTTGTCATAAGGCCGTAGCACAAACTTGCCCACACTGACTGACACAGGAGGGGCGGAGGGAGTGTGGCATCTGTGTCCCATCTAAGTCAGACGCCTGCAGGTCAGCCCGAGTCCCCGCCAGGTGGTAGCTGCCTCCAGAAAACCTTACGAGGTCGCAGCTCTGAAGAAGGAATCAGGTGGGAGGATCTCCTTTCTAAGGAATGAGCTCTGGGTGGAAGAATAAGGAAAAGACTGTTGTGGGTGGATGTGAGTTGGTGCTAGAAATCGGGGCCTGTGCTTGTCCCCAGTGAGCTGAAGATTGCCAGCCTGAGTCCAGATCTGAGGGATATCACCAGGCTGCCAATGAGAACTCGATCTAGGATGGCCACAGAGCCCCCACTGGTGTGTGACCTCCCCACTCACGAAGCCCACAGAGCAGCTGAGCAGCCTTGCTGGGCCACCTCCCATGAAGCAGCTCTGGTTCCTCCAGGGCCATGTCTGCCAGCCCACATATCAGGAGGTTATTGCCCATGATGGGCTGGCTGGCCCTTAGGGTCCTTAGGGTTCCACTGTTGAGCTAATTCTAGTCTGGTTCCCTCCAAAGCCCTGGTGGGCTGCAGTTACTCGTGCCTAGACTTGTCTGACAACAGCAGCCCAGGCCCCCTTCAGTAAAACTTCCCCTCTGTTCATCTGGGTGTGACCCCAGGCTCAATGGCGGGAGGGTTCAAGGCCTGGCTAATCCCAGCACCACATCTTCCTGGCACCATGCTGGCTTGGAGTGAGCACATAACCAAAGTGGGCCAAGGAGATGGAAAGGTGTGAGACCATGAGTCAGGAGCTGCTGGTGCCCCTGTCCCCACGGGAGGAGACCCCACTTGAGGAAAAAGCCAACAGAGAGAGAGCTGGGCCTGGGCTGGAGAAGAGTCAACTCCTGGTGTTCTCACATGACTACCTGGCTCACCCAGGCCTGAGGCCACCCTGCTGGATCTCTTAGGTCACTATGTACCAGGTGATTCCAAAAATGTATGGCCTGAAAACCTCCAAACATTTATCATCTATTTCTGCAGGGCAGGAATCCAAAAGCAACTTAGCTGGATACTTTGGCTCAGGGTCTCTCCTGAGACTGCTGGCAAGCAGAGGTGGGGACTGTGGTCTCATCTGAAGGCTCCACAGGGGGAGGACCAGCTCCCATGCTTGCTCGCTTGACTGCTGGCAGGACTCAGCTCTTCGTGGGCTACTGGACCAAGGTTTCCAGCCACACCCCAGAACAATAACCTACCACAGCCTGCTTCCTCTAGCTTGAGCGACCTGAGAGACAGCAACACAGTGCACACACACCCAAGACAGGAACCACAGGCTACTTAGAAGGGAATCTTGGTCCCACCCACACTCAAGGGGAGGGGACTATTCCAGGGTGTGAATACCAAGAGGTGGAGTCACAGGGGCCCTCCTAGAGGCTGCCTGTCGCAGAGATGCGTCTCATTCATGTGTCCGGTAACCTCTCCCTTGAAAGTCAGTGTGAGTTGTGTTATCGTCACTTGCTATGAGAGTCTTGAGCAATGTACTTTTTCATTGGGGGAACCATGGAAACTCCAGTCAAGGGCAGTGGCTGGTCTCCAGGGTACAGCTGGTGCGCCCCACACCAGTGGGAGAAGAGCTCTGGCCACATCTTTGAGGAGGAGTCCAAAGTCCAGCCAGAAAGATACACCCGTTTCAGGGCCAGAGAGCAGGAAAAGGACCACATGGTCGGGGACAGAACCAAGGGCAGGAACCAGGCTGAAAGAGCCTCATAGCAGGTTGGGGGTAAGGGGAGAGGCCAGAGTGCTCAGGAGGTAGACTTGTGGGAAGTGCTGGGAGGGTGTTGAACTCCCAAATGCCAACAGGGCTGAGACAGGTGATGTCACTCAGTGAGGCAGGTGGGTTGTATGAAAAACAAAACTATCTTTTGTGTTGCCCACTGAGAAGGGCTAAGAGTACACAGAAATATTTCCTCGGCATGATAAAGAAGGTGAGGGTCGATCAGTACTAAGTGAGGACAGTAGCAAAGCCAGGGTGAGAGCACTCAGCGCCCCACTACTGTGGGTATGCAGAAATGCGGGGACCCCGAGCTGCCAGACTGGATTTTTCAGGCCAATGTTTGAATCTGGATCTTCCAAAGTAAGCCGACCTCCTAGTAAATGTTGGCTCCACTTAAAGTCGGTTACGTGGACAAAACAAAACACATCCCCCGGGTCACCAGGTTGACAACCGCAGAATAAAGGTCCTCAGGCAAACAGCCCCCATAAACAGTCCCCTCTTCTCCACTGGCCCCAACAGTGGCAAGCGCCTCCTTCCTCGCAGATATTCCTATGGTCCAGCCCAGCCGCCCAGCCCCTCTGGCAGCCGGCATGATTCTGCCACTGCGGCAGGATAATTTATTGAAATATTGATTTGCGTTTTGTTCTCGCCTTGTCTTTGCCCATTTGGCGAATACGTACTGCCGCGTGCGTTCTCAGGTCCCAGGGGGGCCTGGGCTGCAGGGTCCAGAGCAGAGGTTGTCTGGGACCCCCTCCCAGCTTTTGGGTTCTGAGGGCACTCCCGGAGGGAGCGGGGAGAGGGGCAGAGAGAGGGGCTGGGAAAAGGCTGCACCAGGAGGGAGTGGTCCTAGAGAAGCAGATCTCAGAAAACGTGGGCTATGTGCTGGGCTCTGGGAGTGAGCAGCCCAGATGGGACTCTGAGAGATGGAGGAGGAAGGTGATGTCAGCTTTTAGGCACCCAAGAGGCAGAGCTGCTTGTATGTCCTATCGCTCTGCCCATGTCCCAACTTTCTGAGGGCTCTGGCCCATCTAAGATGTGCACGAAAGAACCGAGGACGGGGATCCTCATCCTTGCTGGGTCTGGAGCATTCAGGAGGGTGTAGGTATGCGGGGGCCAGACCGAGTCCTGACAGTGACCTGTGCCCTGCAGCAGGTACCCGGCCTCTGGATCACGGAGAAGGCAGGGGATGTAGGAGGGGGACAGTGTGGAATGGGAGCGTTGCTGGTGCCCTACCAGCAGAATCAAGATCACGGCATGGCAGGAGATGAGCAGGAAAGGTGTGTGGGCTGGCAAGCGGGGGAGGAGGAGGCCTCTGGCTTTGGTGGAAGGTGGCAAGGGGGCCAACACAGGATGCAAGAGGAGAGGACCTCGAGCTTACAGGGGGCATGTGAGGTCCACAGCGTCTGGGGACACCATCAAGGGATTGTCTTCTCCTGACCAGCTTGCTTGCTTGGTAAGAGCTGACAGTTTTGCTTTGGGGTACTCTCCCGTTTATCTGGGTGCAGCCCCTGAGAGATCAGTCCAGGTGCTCTGTCCACCTCTGAGCACGGCTGGGCCCAAGACCAGAGTTAGGACAGAGGAGTAGAGGCTCAAAAGGAGTGAACAGGTTGAAGCAGGTTTTTCCTGGAAAATCCCCCCAAGAACACGTCTCCAGCACCCCAGATTTAGCTTTTCCTCCCCCTCTCTTCCCACGTCCTGAGAGCTACCTGGCCTTCCCACAGGTTCCTGGAGCTTCGGAGGACTCCTGGCAGACAGAGATATCCAAGCAGAGGAGAGGGGAGACCCCAGGAGAGTGGTCTGAGCTAGCCCGTGTGGCTCACTTGGATTCTGATGGTTCCTCTTGCCGCAACCTGGCTGCCTTCTCCGCCATCCAGCCACATCCACACAGCCCTCTGATGGGCCCCACTCTCTGGGCCCCCACGGACCCTGCCCTGTCTTTGCCATGGACCACAGCTGGTGACCTGACTCTCCTCCCAGCGAGGAGAGGAAACATCTATTTCTCCCAACCAGATCTTCTTCCAAAGTGCCAAAGAGAGTTACCTGTTTCAGTTAAGAAAGACAGATTCTCACACTGGGCTGGCTTAGAGCACCTGTGTTCCTCCCAGCCCTCAAGGCACCTGTATCTTGGCTGCCTGCTTGCCTCTGCATGGGTTTCTCTAGGAGAACCTGTTTGTACAGCTTGCCATTCCCACCTGTGCAGGGATGGGGACCATGTGTGAGCCCAGCAAGTGGGTGGCCGCAGCACTGGTCAAGGACCTCGCAGATGGGAGCTCCTCCCCCGGGAGAAGTTGTGGGTGCACAGAGCGAACTGCAGTGGAGTGGTGGTCATGCCGTGCTCCCCGTGGAAGGGGCATTTCTGCATCCTGCAGGGGGCTGGGTGGTTGGTCCAGATTTATAGGTGGCACCTAAGTTAAGCTGTAAAATTGCCCTAAGATACAGGTGCTATTATTAACTGCAGGAGGAACTGCATCAAGGCCAACTGAAGTAAACAGCCCAAGTCTCCCTGCTACACCGAGGTGGAGGTGGGTCTGGAAGCCACGCTGCAATCCGAAATGTTCTATTTCCCAGGCGGAGGAAACCAGAGGGTCAGGAAAGGAAGGGCGGGGCCCCAAGGTGGACACCAGGTGGCGCTGCTGCCACAGGAACGGTAGAGCCGGGTGACTGGCTGCTGGCATGCCAGGCTGCACCTCTGAATGCAGGCAGGCAAAGGGGACTTTGAAGGCCAGAGACAACGTCTGGGGTCCCACCCTACATACGCCAATTAAGACCTGGTCAGAAGTTCTGTTCCAATCATTGCTCTCTGACATTTCAGTTTGCCCTTGAACGAACTGAATGATTTATGTTCTTCCCTCCTTCCGTCAAGGACCGGCAGCCTGGAGGCCGGTCCAGCAGCCTGGAATAGAACCCAGCCATGGGGTGGCTATCCTGGTGCAGCCACATCTCAGGAGTCCCCACAGACCCCAAAGCTGTCCAGCAGCTCGCCAGGGCACATGCAGGTGACAGGTGGGGCTCACCTAGGCGGTGAGAGTCCTGGGGTTGGAGACCTGCTCATCTCTCTTCTACGTGTGTTCTCAGACAAGTTACCTCACTGTGCTGAGCTCCCTATCTGCAGAATGGGTACAACCACAGGGCAGAGCCAAAAGCACAGGGGCTCTGTCAGTGATGGTCAGCACCGATAAATGTTCCTTGTCCCTGTCGCTGTGGTGGCAATGACGATAAAGATGCAGGCTTGATGCCAGTCCCCTGGAGAGCCAGCCCACCTTTAGGGGATGCCTGTAGCTCATGTTCCAGGGGATCGGGCTTCAACCCACCAAAGCCTTCTCATCTGCCCCAGACAGTGGGCCCAGAGCCCAGACCTGCAAAAGGGCAGGGTCCACTGGGCTCAGGTGAGCAGAGCATGCTTCTTGACCTTGGCATTGTGAACACTGGGGGTCAGGTACTTCTGTTGTGGAGGCTGTCATGTGCACTGCAGGATGTTCAGCAGCATCCCAATCTGTACTGTTCGATGCCACTGGCATCCCATGGCAGGAATGGCAAAATCACCCTCTGTGGGGAAGCACCTGAGGGGAGCAAGGGGCAAGGAGCCTGAGGCTTGTACACCCCAGCCAGTGGAATAAGAGCACTGCAGCTCCCCACAGTGTAACGTCTGTAGGCCACCCGGCCCCTGGAGCCAGCAACCCCACTGTCAGGTGGGGGTGGCCATGCGCCTGACCCGTGGATGCTCTGTGTGGGTGAAGTGAGCTCAGAGCTCACCAGGACGGGCATCTCGGACAGGCAACAGGCCAGACAGGCAAGCCCCTTCTTTCTGTGCCTGGGACTCCCATACCATGAAGGCCTGCTATTTCCAGAGAAAAGCCAAGCTGCCTGCATGGGATTCTCAGCATGAACCTTCCCAAGCTTAGCCATGGAAGGCCTCTGAGGGACAGGGCCCAACCCCTGCGAATCCTCGTGCTTCTCTGGAGCCTGGGATGACTGGCTCGGGAGGTAGACCGGGACGATAGGGGCCAACCACCATTAGGTTGGGGCATGGGACCCAGACTCTGGGGAGACTGGGGACTGTCCCTGAAGTGCTCCAAACCCCCTCATACCAACAGGGCAACCAAGGTCAAGCACGGGTAAGCAATGGCCAAGGACACACAGTAAGAAGGACAGTGGCACTAGGCCCTGGGACACAGACCCCTTGGCCCCAGCACTCTCTTCTCTCGTCTCCCACTAAGGGATCCACAGCCTGAATTTCTTTCCCTCCAACGCTGAAAAATCCCCGCAAGCGCTCTGTACTTGGTCTTCACTTGGGTCTTTCATGACCAGATACCTTATGTTCTTCTCTGATTATCCCCAAGTCTCTGATTTCCCTTTGCTTTGATTTCCATCATCCTAGGAAATATTTAAAATGAGAATAGTTCGGTAGCTTTGGTGCCTTCTCAAAAAAATCAATTGAAAAGCCAGTTGCTATGCAACCCTCAAGTGTTGCTGATGGTCTGCTCCCTAGCTGATGGCATGTTGTATAAAATAAGATAATCTCTTTTCTTCTGTCTCTCTCTCTTTTTTTTTTTTTTTTTTAAGAAATGGAGAAGAATGTTGTTTTAGGAAAAACTTGAGATAACTCGGAGGCTTCTCATAAGCTGGAAGACAAACAACATGTCACTCATGTAAATGCTACCGATTTTATGCCCTCTGGAGTCTTGTGGGGTCTGGGGACAGGCTTGGGGGAGCTGGTCTATACCCATCATAATTTAGAATGAATAATGGGATCTGAATACAGGGGCCGCTTTCTGCACCGAGTCTGCCTTAGCCCATAGCCCTGGCTGAGAACCCCCAGTTCCTGGGGGGCACTGCTCCATCCCCTCTCCTCACAGGGGTCCTGGCTACAGTCATCGTGGCTTGCCTGATGCTTAAACCCACCCAGGGATGGGGTTCTCCCTCCTTGCCAGGAACAGGAGTTCCCTGAGGAGCAGCTCACCAAAACACACCTGCAGATGAGCCAAACCCCATCTCTAGACCCCCAGTCTAGAAGCCCTGCCTGGTTTCTCCCTGAACGAGGAGAACCCATTCCCCCCGACACAAATGCTGGGCCTCTTGTTCCTCAGACCCCTGCTGGGAGGTCGTGGGCCCGGCCACTCCATCCAGGGCCACCCACTGTTCGACTTCCCTCAAGACTCTGAAACGATACTCTCTTGTTGGTGACTTCACGAGGAGCTCACGCTACACTCCTGGAGAGCACGCGGGGCCCAGATCGACCTACTCCTTCAGCTCCCATGACGCCCCACAGAGACCTCTGAACAGGGACTCGTCCCTGGGTGGCTGTGCAGAACAGGGCCTGCGACCGGTGGACACACCCTGTTAACGGTCACCAACAAGATAAGTGCTGAAACAAGAACTCTTGTAACAATCTCATGGTGTGATTTTATGTGAACGGAATTTAATAATAAAAAGTCTGGGCTGGGTCTTTTTGTAAATCTTGGTTTTGTCACATTTTGCTTTTCTAATAATTCCTTTGAAATATACTTTCCAGGAGTATTGGTCAGTGATGGACCTTCGGGGCTGGGGTGTTCTGTGTCTAGCTCAGCAACCTCGGCCCTGGATGGTCACTTTTTTTTTTCCTGAGTTGGCCGATGGCTCCAGGTCAGTGAGATGGGCCCTGTTTTCCTGGCCACTGCTATGAGTCCTGTGGCCCACGACTGTGCTCACTTCAATAGACCAGAGCCAGTAGCCAGGCACGTTGCACGGTCCCTAGGTTCCTAATACTCTGTGTCCGGGTCGAACATCCTGTTCCAGCAACACTGGACCAGAAGGTGGGGCCTCCCCCGAGTTCCCTCACATCAGGGTACCTGTGCAGCGCCAGCCCCCCATCCTTGGCCAGCTGTGTCCTCCTAACTCTATCTCCCTGCCTGCCCTGCTGCAGGGTGTCCTCCCTCGGGAAACCAAGAGCCACATTATGGAAGCTGAAGGAGGACTGAGCATCAGTCAGGTCCCGTAACTTTCTGGAATCCCCCAGGATACACAATGGGCACCAGCCTCTCCCAGAGACCTCCACCACAGCCTCATGGGCCTGACCTGGGCCCAAGGGCTTTCGGGGGACAGGCAGGGTAGGGCAGGACAAGGTAAGCAGAGCGTGGGATGAGCTTGGCTTATAGGAGACTGGTCAGCCCAGCTGGATCCCCAGGGGCCTGGAGAGGGCCCGGCTGAGAAGACTGCGGATGGTTCTGCTACGTTCTCTATCCTGACTCCTCCAATATCATAGGCAAGGGTCTGAGGCCAGTTTGTTGAGCCTGTGGCTGGGGCACAGTGGGCTCTCTGGATATTGCTCTGAAAGTATGCATCCCACTCCAGATTCTCCCTTCTAATTCCTAAACTCCTTCCCACATGAAGTCGGGGGGCTGGGAGGGACACTGGTCCCTCTGTGCCCCTCTTGGTTTCCACTGTACTAGTCCTGGTCTCACTGAGGCTGCCCTATTGCCCAGGTGAGGTCCAGTCACCCCTCTTGCCAGCTGCGGCCTGCCCACCTCCCCATATGTCCCTGGGAAGAGCAGGCTGCAGCCTGACACTGGGGTCCGTGCCCACTCCCCTTACTCCCCACTCTGCCTATGGAAGACTTGGCTGGGGGCGGGAGGTACACACATGGCCCTGGCAAGGAAGAACCCCTTCCCGTGAGGCAGCATGTAAGGGGCAGGGCCAGACTGGCCTTGGCCATAAGGTGATTTGGCCTCACCTGCAGGTAAGGCCGCGCACCTGCGGCAGCCTGCATTCCAGCCCAGATGGCTTGCTCAGAGGTCCCCTAAGCATGCAGGTGGCAGAGTCCCTGGGCCCAACCACGGGAAAGGGAAGATAGTGACCCTGAGGGCAGAAGGACACAGACCCCTCCCCACCTGTCCCCAAGCCACCATAGAGAGGAGGTGCCAAGTGAAAGCAGAAGTCCCTTCTATGTTCTCCTTCAAATCAGGAGTAAAATGTTGGACATGTCAGAGCCCTGAGGCATACCACTAGAGACCCTAACTAATCAGGTGCATTCAGTTCAACGGGATTACTTGGACTCTACCAGTTTTAAATGCTTTAAAAAAAAAATGTAAACCATCTTTTCATAATTAAAAGTGCACTATTTTAAAAGAAACATGCTTATCATGATATATCAAGAAAATTCAGTAAAGTGCAAAGGGGAAAAGAAAAATCCATGGCCAACCACCCAGAGAGAAGTAATAGTTACATTTGATATACTCCTTCCAGTCCCTTCTGTATAGATTCTTGTACACAAAACTAAGACCTTACTCTAAGTTACAGGCTCCTTTTTTTTCAAAGCAAACAATGTTAACTTTAGGCTGTAACCACTTCCCAGGGCTCTTTAGGAGGCTTTGGAAATGGGATTTCCTGGCGGCCCCATATTCTGCCGCAGAGACATATTAGCGTGCATTTCATCAGGCCCCTAGGAGTGGATAGTTCAGATTTCCTCCTATGGTTTATGCCCAGAACTAAGGCCATGGCCTTTGTCTTCTTCCTAAACATTTGTCCACAGCTCTGACAACTGCTCTGGGATAGAGTCATAGAAAGGAATGAATGGGGGCAGACACGAAGAACTTTCTAAGGGCAGTGGTGAGTACTGTCACATTTCCTTCTAGAAATATGTACACATTTATACTCACATCAGAAAAGTGTATTGCTTCATCCACCCAAACCAGCATTTAAATCCCTCTTTCTAATCTTCACACATTGATGCTTTAAAATTGGTAAACAGATTTATTTAATTCATAGCACAATTAAACATTTTCTCCCTTAATTTTTGGCCATTTGTATTTTTCTTCTGCGTACTGTGATACCCACTGCCAACTCTGTTTCTCCTATGATCTGCAGGAGCTCTTCACGTACTAGAATATCTTTGCCATATTGCAAGTGTTTTTCATGCCTGGGCTTTGTCTTTTAATTGTTTCTTGACAGAAGCTTTATGTTTTCAGTATTCAAATGTATCTGTCTTCCCCTTTATAGTTCCTTCTCTTACACTTATGCTTAGGGAGCCCTTGGCAACCAATGTTTGCTTCTTGATCTTTGCGGTTTAAGTCGTGGAATGTGTTATTGGCCTATATTTATCACATATTTAATTTACTATAGATGAAATGTGTATCAGTCCTACACTGATTTAGGACACTTAATAACCACTTCGCTTACATTTATCCCATGGTGTCTACAGGAAGTGTGTTTTCAGACCTAAGGAGCTCATTTGATTGATCTGCTCGTGCTTATGCAGATACAGTATGATTTTAATTTTTTTTCACCTCACAAGATGTCTGGAGTAAATCTCCCTCTGTTTGCTTAGCTTTCAAGGTTTTCCCAGCCAGTCTTGACCGGCTTCTTGCTTCCAGATGAATCTTGGAATCATTTTATCCAAGTTCCAATTATTAATTTGGGAAAAATCGATACCTCTACTGTCCCCAGTCTCCTTTCAGGGAGCCCTCATTTCCATTTTTTTCCTTCCAGTAACAATGTGCAATTTTCTTCCAATAGGTCCTATATGGATCTTGTTAGGACCAAGCCAGGTATTTTATATTTTTGGTTACTTTTGTCAAGGGAATTTTTCTTTCCCTATTATACCTACTATTTGGAGCCTTGTGGGTTCATGCAAAAATTAGTGATTTTTATAGAATTATGTTTTATTTGACCAATTCACTAAGCTTCTTTATTACCTCTAAGAGCTTCACAGCGGATCCTTCTGGGTTTTCTAGGTACACAATCATCAGCAAACAATCTTTATGGTTTTATCTGTTCTTTTCCCATGTTGGCTCCATGTCATAAAGACACTCCCAGGAAGAACCCCTGGAAATTCTAGAATTTCCAGAACCACAGTAACAAAGTCACCTTCTTGTTGCCGACATTACTGTGACTGCCTCAGGACGGGTGGCATTTCCCAAAGTGGGTTCCTCAGAACACTGACTGAAAAAGAGGTTTGAGAAACTGTGTCTTGATGCATCTCTTGAGATTCACTGGGCATGCTTCTGTCCTAAAGCCTCTGAGAAATTCTGCTGTCAAGAATACTTGTTCTACGTTCTTTTATCTTCTTTTTAAATTGCTATTATTATTTTTTAAGATTTTATTTATTCGTTTGACAGGCAGAGGCAGAGGGAGAAGCAGGCTCCCCACTGAGCAGGGAGCCCTACAGGGGGCTCTATCCCAGGATCCTGGGATCATGACCTGAGCCAAAGGCAGAAGCTTAACCGAATGAGCCACCCAGACGCCCATTTTATGTTCTTTTAGAAGCCTTTCCGAGACTCTATCTTCCTATGTGAACATCTATGAACATCTGAAGAATTAGCCAGGCAGAGTGCTTTTGGGGACATGTGCTTCTTTCTCCACCTTTAAATAAAATGTTGGTTGTCATGTCACCATCTGTTTGCACAGATTTCTGAATACCAGGAGATCCTCTCCCAGCTCCTATGCAGATCACGCCCCTTGCCCCAGCAATGCCTCAGTGTCAGGGGCTCCTGGGGCTCTTTCCTAGCTGCCCCCCGACTCAGCATACGTCCTTGTACCCCCCGCCCCACTGGTGCCTTTGTGAGCCATGCTCAGCTCTTCTCTCGAAGCTCCAGACCCCTACACCAGCCTCTCCCTGGCTGTCTCCACTGGGATGGCAAGAGGCACCTCAAACTCAACACATCTCAACTGAACTCATTGCCTTTCTCCCCACCACCCTCTTCTCCTGTGTTCTCCATCTCAGGGCTTGACATCATGATGCACCTGGCTGCCCAAGACCTGGGCCCAGTGTCTCTGCACCTTCATCCAACCACTCAGCACCCATGCCCTCCAGACTTGGCCTCCTACCAAAGTTCTCTTTCTTTTCTTTTCTATTTTATTTTGTTTTAAAGATTTTATTTATCTGACAGAGAGACAGCACAGGTAGGCAGAACAGCAGGCAGAGTGGGGGAGAGAAGCAGGCTCCCCGCTGAGCAGGGAACCCTATGCAGGACTTGATCCCAGGACCCTGCAATCATGACTTGAACAGAAAGCAGATGCTTAACCGACTGAGTCACCCAGACACCCCCGAAAGTTCTCTTTCGTCTGTCTTCCTTACTCCAGCTAATGGTTATGGTCTCAGTACAATCCACAGTTGACCTACCTTCAATGGTGCCTCACCTTCCCCAGCCAGGCTCCTGCCCCGCATTCTGCACATAGGAGTCCAGGGTTTTCTTGGAAATGCACATCGGGTCCTGGAAACATCCCTGCGCTGGTTCTTCTCCCTTTTACTCCCTTCCAGTAGCTTGGCCTGACCCCATGAGGCCTGCCTGCCCCACCTTTCCCCCCAGGAGTCTCTGACCCCCTGTTATAATCATTTCCCTGTCTACACCTCTGCTCTAGAAGCAGGCCTGGAGGTCGGAGACCACCTCAGTAGCCCAGCACAGAACTTGGCACACAGAAACCCTTTGTGAAGTATGTGGTAGGTGAGGAAATTTTGTCATGTGGCAAACTGATGTGATGAATTATATGAACAGACTTCCTGATAAGTCAACGATTGTCTTATTCCCAGGATAAGCCCTATTTTATCATGGTGGGAGTTTCGTTTTATGCGTTATTGAATTAAGCTCTTAAAGCCTTGGGATTTTTTTACATCTATTTTCAGAAGGAAGACAGGTCTGTACATTGTCTTGGACATGCTACCTTTGGCAGCTTTGAGTATAGGAATCACACTGGCTATAAAAGCAAATTGGGTGGATGTCAGAGTATATCTATGTATGTGCTCTGAGAGGATTTCTATGGAGTTCTATTAGCCTTGCTTAATAATTCCTAAAAGTGAATAAGAACGCACTGGCAAAAATAGACAATCTGACTCTTGATTTAGAGGTAATTTTCGGGAACTCGGAAAATGCTGGAGAACTTGAGCTCCCACTATGGTTATGGGACTTATCATGGTTTATACATATTTTGGAGGGCTTTGAAATATTCTCATTTCCCAAGAAATCCACGACTTGCCAGCATCTCTGTCTACCTTCAAGTTCTGACTCTTCTGCAAATGGTGGACTGGGGTCATGAATATCTACTGCCCCACAGCAGTGAAGAGGAGAAGAAGAACCACAAGAAAAAACGGTTTTGGGTGCAGACAGTTTAGCACAGAGCCCGACAGGGTGTAGTTAAAATAAACCAGGGTTTGCTTCCTTGGGAAATCAACACCTTTTAGGCTAAATGAGACCCGAGGCTTTGCCAGCACGAGCAAGCAATTAACTGTGCACGATTTCCAAATCTTTCTTTTGAACCAATATGGGGGCAACCGGGGGCAGAGGCATGTAAGCTGCCACCTGGTGCCCAGATAATCAGTGCAGTCCTCTTTTTACCTCCAGGGCCAACCTGAAGTTTCCCATTTCCCCCCTCCAGCAGTAAAGGGAAAGAGTGGGGGATATAATTGCACCCACACCTCCCCAAACCCTCCTATAGCTGGTGGAGGGTGTGCATGTGGCCTCCTCCACTGATGGGAATGGGCCCGAGTGGAGGTCTAGCAGCTGCCTAGTGTGGCAACTTCCACATATGCCACAATGGCAACTTGCTCTTCTGCCCAGGTAAGCACCCTGGTGTAGGTTCTATTAGCAGACCCTTTCTAATCTTTTAGTTTGTGCTCTCCCCCACCTTTTCTAGATTCATATGCCAGAGGTTTGCTTTGGCCAAAGCTCTGTTGATTATTATGATTATTTCTATGTCCTAATTTCTTCATTTCTGTCTTTCTGAAACTTATTTCCTTATTTTTGTTCTCCCTAGGTTTTTTTTTTTTTTTTTTTTTTTTTTTTTTTTTTTTTTGTGGTTCTTGTTGACATTTGTGTAAACCTTACTGAGTCAATGCAGTAGGTTAGTGTGTATTCATTCTCTGTTGTGCAATCTGGGAAACACTTGCAAGTTTGCCTCTGAATACAGCTTTGGCCACACCTCATAGGTTCTGATCTCTAGTACTATCATTTTCATTAGTGTTCCAAGTAACTGCAGCTTTCATAGTCTCCCTCCAGGCTGGTCATTTTTCAAATGTTTAAAGACATTGGATTTGGGGTGCCTGGGTGGCTCAATTGGTTAAGGGTCTGCCCTCAGCTCAGGTCATATCTGAGGGTCTTGGAATCAAGCCCAGAATTTGGCGGGGGGTGGGGGGGGTTGCTTCTGTTCAGCAGGGAGTCTGCTTTTCCCTCTCTCTCTGCCTCTCCCCCCTGCTCATGCTCTCTCAGTCTCAAATAAACAAAATCTTTAAAAAAAAAAAAAAAAAGACTGGCGGGGCGCCTGGGTGGCTCAGTGGGTTAAAGCCTCTGCCTTCGGCTCAGGTTATGATCCCAGGGTCCTGGGATCAAGCCTCACACTGGGCTCTCTGCTCAGCGGAGGGCCTGCTTCCTTCCCTCTCTCTCTCTCTGCCTACTTGTGATCTCTGTCTGTCAAATAAGTAAATAAAAGCTTAAAAAAAAAAAAAGAAAAAGAAAGACTGGATTTTTTTCCCAGTTAATATATCCTTTCCCTCCACCCTATTTTTAGGGTACTGAGTTAGAGAATACAGCCCAAACAGTTTTAACTGTATAAAACTCACTGCAATTTTCTTTACAACCTAAAGCACTTTTGTAATTTTCAAGTGTTCTATGATTCCTCAAAAAGAAGGCACATACTTCGATAGGGCAAAGAAAAAAATGATAAAACTGCTAATTTAACTTCATACATTATTATTATTTGAAACTTCTATGCCTTTCAAAATATAATCTGTTAAAGGTCTTAAAAAGAGTATAAAAGATTCCTGCAGTTAGGTTTTCATCAATTTCTCCCTAGTCCTCACAGTCTGCTTTGATATATTTTATGTTCTCTGTGGGGAGCACAAAGGACCATGACTGGTGCCCTAACTGTGGCTGCTTCTACTCTGGAATGATAGGCTTTCTGGGTAAAGACAGTGGGCTCAAGGTCCACTATTCCTGGAATTCACCCAGTTGTATGGGCCCTTCATTGTCATTTTTTTCTGCCATGGGCCTTGTAAGTTGTGGGCAGTTGGATTTTATTTTTGGAGACTGAGACCCTCTGTCTTTGAGCAGAGGAGTTTAACCCTGCACCTGATTACCATCTCTGATGACTGATTTTTGTACATATTGAGTGAAGTCAGACCATGGATTCTGGAATTTGGCTGTGAGCGTGAGAAGCCCAACTCCCAAGGAGCCAAATGACACTCTCCACTCACCCAGAATACCAGCAAGCCACTTTAAGCCTCAGTGTTCTTATCTGTGAAATAGGGATCATCCTAGCTCCAGCTCCCCATCTGCCCTTGGACTCAGTGAGTTAACATGGGTAAGATCCTTCTGAGCTGCCCGGCACGGAGCTCCTTCCTTCCTCCCCAACTCTCATTTCTCTGTACACCCTTACCTTTCCGTGTCAGGTCATGTCTCTAGGGTCTTTCTCCCCGTGCTGCACAGACCCCACATGCTGCTAGGAAAGACGGTTCCAAGTTTGACAGCAAGTGGGGTTAGGAAGGGCAAGAGAGTCTAGTTATGGCAGATGCTATGCAGAGGAGGACAGAGAAGCTAGGAAGGGGAGAAGGACACGGGGAGAAGAGGTGGGCGGGAGGTGAGGGGTCAAGTATCCTCATGTTTCTGATGCTTTGAAGTCTGGGGCCATGCTGACCCTGGAGGGACTGACCCTCCTGGGGTCAGCCAATTCCTACAGATACTAAGCAACTGGCTCTGGAGAACGCTTTCCAAATGCAAACCAACGAATTCAGAGTCCGCACCCCCAGTCACCTCCCTCAAGGGACTCTCACACTCCCATCACCCCCAGGGATGTACTATAGTTGTTACATAGTTGTTACATACCTACATAGTTGGCTAAACTATGGCACAGAGCCCACTGGAATTATTCATACCGGCCAGTCCTATGCCCACTCACCCTGTCATCCTGCCCATATAGCCCTGTGTAGGTGACAAACCATCTTTTCCATGGCAGTCATCTCTCGATAGGTTGGCCTCCCCACAGCCGAATAATAACAAAATCTACATTTTAAAACAAGGAATTCAAAGGGGTCAGGAATATGGGGGTGGCACACATGTTTCTTGTTTCTTTCAGGAGTACAGGGCAGCTGGGGACAGGACCTGGGGTTTGGGACTCCAGAGGAGGCCCGTGCCTCCTGGAGGGCCCCCTCATCCCACACTGAACAGGGGCTCTGCAGTATCAGGAAGACACCAGGGAAGGTGGCTCAGTGGGTTAAAGCCTCTGCCTTCAGCTCAGGTCATGATCCCAGGGCCCAGGGATTGAGCCCCACATTGGGCTGTCTGCTCCGCAGGGAGCCTGCTTCCTCTTCTCTCTCTCTCTGTCTGCCTCTCTGCCTACTTGTGATCTGTCTGTCAAATAAATAAATAAAATCTTAAAAAAAAAAAAAAAAAAGGAAGACACCAGGGGCTCACTCACCTTCCCATAGCTCAGCAGGATTATCCGCACCAGGACAACATTGATGTGGGCCCCCAAAGACTCATCATGATAGATTTCGTTGACCTGAAAGACAACGGGGAGATGTCAGCAGGAACCACAGGCCCAAGGACCACCTGCCACTGACAGGGGAGGGCCCAGGGGAGGTCCTGCCGACTCATCCACACTGTGCCGTGCCCTCCATGAAACAGGCTTAACAGTCCCTGTCTTACAAAGCTTTGAGCACTGAATTTCCCTTGTGTGCAAAGGAATGGTGCTGGTGAAAACAGAAAGACACCATACTTGTCACCACGCTAAATCATAGCCATCTATGAAGTCACGGGAAGTGGCCAGGGTGCATACCCCTACACACAGACACCCTTGCCCAGCTTTGAGGGTCAAACTTGATTTTTTTTGTCCACAATAAGACAACAACCCTGAAACCCAGTTTTTCTTAAGAGAAAGGGTTTCTCTGTCAAATAAATTTTTTAAAAAATCTTTTTAAAAAGTGGGGGGCACCCGGTAGCTCAGTCAGTTAAGCATCTGCCTTCAGCTCAGGTTATGATCTCAGGCTCTCCTGGGATCGAGAGCCCAGTGTGTGACTCCCCGCTCAGCAGGGAGCCTGCTTCTCCCTCTCCCTCCGCTGCTCCTCTTGCTCGTGCTCTCTCTCAAATAAATAAAATCTTTTAAAAAGAGAGAAAGGGGGGTTTTTTTTATTCTCCCAAGTGTTGCTTTATCTCTCACGGGCAAGCCCAGCCAGTTTGGCTTATGGCTTTTGACCAAAAGTCATGGTGTAAAAGCAAAGAAGGCAGTGACACTGGGAGGTCCTGCTGCAGCTGGAGGGGGCAGAAGGGAGGAGGGGGCAGAGAAAGGCTGGGCAGAATGACTAGGTTTCACTGTACTCCTTCCAGCCCTGACCCCCAGCCTATGTTTAGAGTTAGGGGGACAGGGCAGGGAGGGTAAAAACAGCACCGATATTTGGGAAGAAGCCAAAAGTAGAGAGAGCTTGGTTCTGCTATCTGGGACCCGGGAGGGGATGGGTTCATATCTAGAAGGGGCGGTTTTGGAGGGCCCAAATGGAATGTAACTCCCAGATACATTTAGGGGATCCAGGGACAGTGGACAGGATAGTTGGGGGCTGGCTCATAGGTTGGTCTGGGGCTGGGGTGGAGGCAGCGCTGGCCTGGAGGAGAGGAGGGCAGATGTTGCTTGGCTACAGAAAAGAGAATACACCTGGACTGACCCTAACTGCAGGCCCTCAGCCTGGAGGGTCACAGCCCAGGGCCAAGCATGCTGGGACAGACGTGTGCAGATGCAGGGTGGCTACCCCAGGGTAGGAGGGACAGGAGATAAACAGCCCTGCCATGGACTGAATCGTGTCCTCCCCGCCCCAACTCATCACTCCCAGTGCAATTCAGAGGTGGGGCATTTGAGAGGCAAATAGGGTTACATGATGTCAAGAAGGTGGAGGTCCCCATGATGAGATCAGTACTCCTAGAGGAAGAGATACCAGAGAGCTCCCTTGTGCACTCTCTCACTACCATGTGAGGACACAGCAAGGAGGAGGATGTCTGCAAGCCAGGAAGAGAGTCCTCACTAGGAACCAAACTGTCTGACACCTTGATCATGGACTTCCAGCCTCCAGAACTGGGAGACATTAATGTGTGCTGCTTAAGCGACCCAGCCTGCGGTATTTTGTTAGAGCAGCCTGAGCTCTAAGACAAGCCTGGAGTCAGGGCTTACCCTCTGACCTGACTATTCCCCCTAAAGACTTCTGAATGGGAAAAGCCTGAGCCACATCTCATGGGCTGGGCCACATTTTCCCTTCTATCCTGGAGCAAGGGTGGCATCAAATATAAGAACAAAAGAAAGCTGCCTTTTCCCCCACGTTTGAGCTCTGGTGCGATGTCCACCCTGCCAGCAATAAGGCCCTTACAGATTCACAATAGGACTTCTCCAACTGAGCCACCCTGGCCTTTCACAGAGCCTACCACCCCCTGGGGGCCAGAATCGCCTGGCCTGGCCTCTCCTTCTCTACAGACTTTGGCAGGTACCCAGCAGACCCAGGAGAAAGCTATTGGCCCCACAGCATGTCCAGCAACTATGCTAGCATTTGGGATTTGGCAGTGAACCAGCCCAGAGCTGGCCCTCTGTCAGGAGGTAGAGACTTCAGAAGTCACAAAAACAGCTTCAAGATCATGACGATGCTGAAGAGGACCCTTGGTGAGGATTGGTGAGCCCCCAAAGGATGTGGCATTTCATCTCAGAGATAAGAAATGAGAAGGAGTTAGCTCAGCAAAGCCAGGATAGTGCTCCTGGCAAAGAAAGTAGCATGTGCAAACATCCTGGGGTCAGAGGCAGTGGCGTGTGTTTCAAGGTCTGAGCAGGGGGAGAGGGCCCCTGAGGCCAGACCACATAGCTATTCAGTAGTAATAAGAAGGATTCCAGTTCTAATCAAAGAGCAGTGGAGGATATGGAGTCATGATTGAAAGATAATGACACTGCATTTTACAAAGATGACTCGGGCTCCTTTATGGAAAGCAGAGCCTACTATAGCAGTCACAGTGTCAAGGGTGGGGCTAAGATTTGGGGGTAAGTGGAGACAAGTGAGCAGTGATAGGAACTGGAATGGGGGAGCACCTCCTACACAGCTCTGGGACACTCTGGGCTGGCTCAGCTCCATCCCCTTGTTGGCAGAGGGAAGCAGTACAACTTTGCTCTGCACAGGGTAGGGGAAAGAAAAATGTCTCGGGGTCATCCCTCAGAGCCTCTCCAGAAAAGAGGGGCTCAAGGCTCTCTTAATACCCTGACCATGCCTCTCCAGGGCCCACACTCTAACGGCACTTCTCAGAGCTGGTCTGGGGTGCACCCTGAGGGGACCTACCCCCATGCAGGCCCGGTGAGGCTCTAAGTCCACAGTGTGACAAGGTTTAGGAAGACAGGTAACCTGCCTTGATATTTGGAAGGGATTTAGGACTGAGTTCAGAGAATTAGCTCATTTTATGCTACCAACAGCCCTTGGAGGTCAGAATGACTGACCACCTGAGCAATGGGGAAGCTGAGGCTCTGAGTGAGGGGGTGCTTGCTGGTCCCCTCAGGGAGGAAGAAGATGCAGGACTGGTCCCCTTCCCACTTCCTGGCCCAGACCTTGCCCACCAGGGCCTAGGATCCTCCTGTTCCCTGAACCCTGCTACTGTGCCCATAGTCACTTTCATCTCAAGTAAGGGGTCCTGGGTCCTTGGATACTGAGCAGCTCTGACCCTGATTCCTGATTTGGGACTGGTGATGACCAGAACCCCAGGAACCCCACCACTCAGTGCTAAGCTCTATGAGGTAGAGGCCATCTAGGATGTCAGGCCACTGAGTGGAGAGGCCAGGAGGGGAGGCCCTGCCTTCAGAGTTGCCCGTCAGCTGCCAGCTCACATGTGCTGGGCTGGGCTGCAGAGGAGCATGCCCAGCGGAGGGCCAGCAAGGAGGCCGGGCTGTGGGTCAGGCTGGCAGCCAGGCCTACTCCAGAGACTCCCCGAGCCCTACCTCCCTGGTCACTTCCAACTGTGGTGGGCCTTTCATGGCTCTGTCCCCAAGGAAGCTTCTGTCCCTTCCAGAGGGGCCATGGCTCCCCACAGCCACTCCTCTCAGGGCATCGGCGGGTTGTGCCCTGGCCTCCCTCTGTGACGCCTTTCTGCGAATGTAGGGCAGTGCTGACAATAGGGGCCCCTACTGCCCTTTGCCTCTGCCAGCCTTAGGAGGGGGCCGTGCCCTGCCCCCAAGGGAATATGAGCCTTTCAGGGACCTGTATGACTGCCACCACCATTAAGCCCACGGGATGCTGCTCAAATACCACTCGGCTGCTAGAAGCCAGCGGGGCCTACCTGGCACAGAGACCACTGGGAACGATGAGTACAATTTCCAGTGAAACACTTGCATCCTTAATAGGAACACAGCTATAATGCTTCTGCCGAGCAGAGAGCCAACAGACGTAGCAGAGTCACTGAAGATGGGAGGCAGCCTCCAAACATCTCCCTCATGTCTCCCCTGTCCTCCCTTGACCCTGACCCCATCTCCCAGACAAGCAGGCAGGGGCGGGGGCTCCTCAGTACCTTTCTGACTCTCGTCCTGCCCACACTGCCGCCTTCTTCACCACAGTCACCACTCAGCAGATTCTTCCTCTGCCTGTAGCCCTCAGTGCCCCCCATTCCCCTGCCTCATGACTTCAGGAGCAGCTCCTGCCCCTCAGGATGGCAGTCGGGGCCTTCTCGAAGCTGGTCCTGGCTGGCTTCCCTGTGCTCTGCTTAGCTTCTGCTACTTTGTACTGGAAGGCCACCCCCCCTCCCTCCCCGTCTCGACAGCTCCACCTTCTGCAAAGCCTGGCTGCCCTCTCCAGCTGCTTGTGCAGTGGCTCATCCCTGGAATTCCCTCTCCTCCCTCCAGCCCCAGAATTCTTGAAATGTCTGAAGAGCATCTGTAAGAACAAAGCCATGGTAATAAACATGTTTCAAAGAGGGGGGGCAGTTACACTTCAGCTTAATTCCCATCCATTCCAAGGCATTCCCACTGTGACTAGAATAAAATCCAAGTCCTGCTGCCTCTTTTCAGGCTGCCCTGGCCTTGCTCACTGTGGTCCATCCAGCCGCTGGCCTCCGTGCACCTTGTAGTGAGAATCCATCCCAACCTCAGGGCCTTTGCACTGGCTGTGCCCTCTTGTCTTCCCATGCTTTCCCCCAAACATGACCGTCCCTGCTCACCCCAAAAGTACTCCCTAAGTAGTTGCTCCCAAACTGGACCATACACTTGCTATGAGAAGCACCCTTCCTCCTTGATCACTACTGTGTCCCTAGCAGTGTCTAGCACCTAGTAAAGGCATAGTAAAGAGTTTTGAACGAATGAATGAATGAGTAACTTTGGAGAATGTGAAATGATAGGAAATGGGTACACTGTGTGTGTGACAGCGGTGGTGTCAGTACCCTGCAACGACAGAGACCCCAGCTAAGTGCCCAAGTGTGTTCCCCACCCCAACCCCACCTCCCCCAAGACCAGTGTGCTGGGGAGAAGCTACTCTCCTCTGCTCTAGACTACAGGAGGAGGGGAAGCCAGGACAACGTCCTTGAACCCTGTCTTGAGAAATTGATCCTGGAATCTTTAAACCTTGGGGGAAAATGTTCAAAGCCGCAGCCCTTCTCCGTGCAGAGAGAGGCCAAGGTCTCTCTTGTTTGGGGAAATACATTGTAATGCACCTTTTGCTTATGCAAAGATGCGGCCAAGTTTCTGTTCTGGAATTGACAATAAGGAAGGACACAGGCTCTGCATGATAATGTAAAAGTTCGCCTTTTTTGTGGCAGAGCTCCACCCGGGGCCACCAGTGAGCCCTGGCAGGTGGCCGAAGGCTGCTGGGCAGAGGTGACTTTCTTCTCTGCCGGGAGGATCGGGGCATGGGTGGCTGAAGGGAGGACTGGGCCAGGGCCAGGGCTCCCCACGTGGGCAGGCAGTGGCAGAGCTGCCAGCTGGGTTCCCACCCTTTATTCCCAACCTTCAGGAAACTTACCACCTCTTCCCCAGATCTGAACTTCAGCAACTAAGAGGCAGTGCAAGCTGCACTCGCCACCACACCAGGGAACAGGCCAGGACCGGAAAAGTCTGCCGTGAGGCCTCAGGAAGCCAGGCTCATAAGGTGCTCTGTGGCTTCTCTGGGAACCCCTGAAATAACTGGGAAGAAGTCCAGTCTCTCTGAGGACCCTCAGGAGAAGGCATGGAGTGTCACGGAGAAAGTGCTGTGGGCAGCCGGGGAGGAAGATGTTCATCAGGGCATGTCTCTGACCCACGACGGGGAAGCAGAAGCTTGGTCTTAGTGCGAGAACAAACGTGCATTTTGCAAATCTTCCCTCAGCCGATGCTTCACAGGCAACACAGGTACAAACACAGCCTGAGCCTCTCTGCTCAAAATACCAAACGGCCACGAAATGCAAATGGGCAGGACTGGTTGTCCCATACAACAAACATGGGGGGGCGGGGCAGAGCCCTCCTTCAACCTCCAAGCACAGGGCCCCAAGACCCCAACCATTTCTGTCCCTCATGCCATACCAGGCCACGCTCTGCTGGGACTGAGGACATCTCTGCAAGTCCCCAGGGTGGAGACAGGGCTCCTCCACCTCCAGGCCAGCAGCTCGATGCCCAGAACCCAGTAGAAGCTCGACAAATGTTAACCAGGCAAACAAAAAGCAAAGCTGCTTTAGGAAACAGTTCCTGTAGGTAATGATTACTGCTGGAGCTGCCCCTTCCCTGTCTCTCTGTCAGGGCACACAGTTTCCAGGCTGGGCTCAGCCACCCTCCCACCCCTGTGACCTGGGCCTGACACGTGGCCTGCTTGCGGCTCAGTGTCCTGGCCTATGAAATGGTGGTGATGCTGGACCTCACCCCTCAGGCTGGCACCAGGACCAGCCTCAATACTGTATTTAAAGCATCTAGCAAAACCCCAGGCATATAGTACACTCCCAGGCTTCACTCCCAGGTCCACCAGGGGCTCTCCTCGGGACCACCCAGAAGAGCCCTGTCAGAGAACAGCCTATGCTGTTGCCCACCAGGTGTGTGTGTGTGTGTGTGTGTGTGTGTGTGACCCGCACTGGGGGTTGTGGGTAATGAAGAGCCACCCCACCACGTGGGACTGGATGTTCCCACTCACTGACCAACAACTCATCTGAAAGGGGGTCATGCTACAGAACAGGGAAGGACAGACTCTGCTGAGGCTGCAGGCCAGGGCCTAGTGTCTCCCTGAGGCCACTGGCAGGGAAGGAACAGAGGGAAGGCAAGGATCTTGATTCTTTCTGGCAGCAACCCCAGCCCCAGAGAGCCCAGGGGCATCGTCTCTCTGTCTGATGTTCCCCGGAGCTCCTTGGCACTATCTGACCACAGAGTCCCTGGGGACCCAACATGGCGTCTCCTCCAGAAGCAGCTTTTGGGGGAGGAGACCCTTGTGGCAACACCTTGTGGCATCCTCACCTCCCCCCAACCACCTCCCCACAACCCCCAGATGAACATGACCTTCATCTGTGCTGTGATCTCTGTCACCTGTGTTCAACTGGGCACTATTGTTGTCCTTTGAAAACAATGCTTTTTCCTTCCTTCTATGATTCATGTTTTTTGCTGCCCTATCACCATTCTGAGCCAAAGAAAGAAAGAGGGAAGATGCCATCATGAAGAGTTGAGTCCATCGTACCCAGGAAATCCCTGGGGACAGCAACAGGGGAGGACAAAGTGTCCTGGTTGATGAAGGAGGTCAGGGGAGGGTCCTGAGGAGAAGTACGATGTCAGACCCAGGGTCAGGGGGCCCCATCCCTGCCACTGCCCCTAACACACTGCCAGGGTCAAACAGATAGATTCCAAGGGCCATGGACCCTGCTTCCTGCCTGGACTCTGAGGGGAGAGTCTGCTCCCAATGCGACACTAAGTGCCAGGTGAGAATGGGGGCGGCTGGTGTGAGTGATCCAGTTTGAGCAGCAGCCTGGCTCCCCGCAGCCCCAGAGGGGTGTGCGTGGGGTCCAGATGCTCCTGTCTTATGCTGGCTGTGGACTGGGAGAGGATGCAGAGGGGATAAGGCATCACAGCACCTGATCTGGACAGGTGGGGCCCAGCACACCTGGGCAGTCCAGGTAAAGGGTCCCGGAGCCAGACCTGACCCCCCGTCACTGCAAAAGTGGCCAGGGCTCAGGCCAGCATCCCCACTGCTGCCGGGGCCCCCAGAGGTCTCCACATGATAACGGGAAAGGGAGGGACCCTGCCAAACAGGCGTTGACCCAGAAAAGCCTGAGAAAACCAGGACACTTTAGACTGTCATCTGTGTCCCCAGCACAGGCAGGGCTCACGAAGAATTCAGAGCTCCCAGCAAAATTCAGAAGCTTTGCTCCAAGCCTCCTCCTCGCATTCGACTCCCTGCCAGGCTCCTGTGCCGCGAACACAGTTCTCCCTCAGTGACTCCCTAGCCTTTAGTGCCCTTCCTAACATCCAGGGCATAAGGAACCTCCCTGAATGCAGTAGGAAGCAGTTTTGTCCTTGCGTGCGACACATGACCCTTCCCACCCCCAGAGTCTGAGTCACAGAGCTCCCCCATCAGCCCTCCCTTAACTCACCTAGGGTTAGACCAAATTCCCCAGAGTGTGCAGCAAGGGAACCACCTGTCAGAGAAGGCAAAGTTTGCCCTCTGCCACACAGAGAACCCGGGTGTCCCAGGGGGACACTTCTTGGAGGCACAAGTTTTCGTTGCTAGACTCAGGCAGGGAGGGGGTGCGTGCACCACCCTGCCCCCACACCAAGCTATCTCCTGCTCCCCGGGCCTGCTCTGCTAACTTGGATGCTATTTTCCCTGCCACCATCACCATCTCAAATACTCTCACGAGTCTATTAGATTGTTAGCCCTCTCCCTCCACTGGACCTGTGCCCCAAGAACCAGGGGGCTCTGGAACCTGCATCTCTCAAAGCTTTAAGATGACCTTCATCTGGCCAGCTCCATGCCCCTGAGGCCTCCTGGCCTGAACCCTCAAGCCTGCCGCACCCCACCAGTCCCACTCCTGGGACGTGCCAAGGATGTGGCTCCCTCTCCAGGGAATGGAACCAACTCCAGGCTCCCCTCCACTGGGACCTTCTCCCCAGCCAGGCAGAGGGTGCTAGCTGGGCCCCTGCCCACCTTACTGACCTAAAGCAGGTGAGTGTCCCTACGAGAGCCAGGCTTCTTGAGGACCTGAGCTGGGCTGGTTTGGCAGATGTCACAGGCAAAGGAACGACCATGGCACCTCATTGGTAAGCTGTGACCTTCTAAGACCTGTACCGCATGGTCCTCGTGTCATCACTTAATCTCCTACACCTTGCACAGTGGGCTATACTACTCCTGTTTTACCAGTGGGAAAGCTCAGAGACACTGAGAAACTCACCCACTGAAACACAAGTGGGAACTGAGGCAAAGGCTTTCGAGAGCGCAATTTGGCAAATCTGAAATTAAAGCCACTCGTCCCTATGAGGTGATGATTCAAGCTTCTAGCATCTGTGGTGGAGAAAAAGCTTTGGCCATAAGGACATAAGGGACAAGGACACTTAGCCTACTGGGACATCTCTTCCATGGACAGTAAGAGTCTATTTTTTTTAATGGGGATCTGTGGGTCCATAGTCACTTTATGAGAATTCTCTCACTTGCTTGTTTATTCAAAAGGTGTTTACTCGGGGCACCTGAGTGGCTCAGTGGGTTAAGCCTCTGCTTTCAGCTCAGGTCATGATCTCAGGGTTCTGGGATCGAGCCCCGAATCGGGCTTTCTGCTCAGCAGGGAGCCTGCTTCCTCCTCTCTCTCTGCCTGCCTCTCTGCCTACTCGTGATCTCTGTCTGTCAAATAAATAAAATCTTAAAAAAAAAAAAAAAGGTGTTTACTCGACACCTACTATGTGCTGGGGCCTTTACTAGGTGCTAAACATGCAAATCAGGTAAGCAGACCCCTGAATTTGACTTTAAACGTGTGACACACCTTTCTATGAACTCCTAATCCTCCCAAGACCCATCACCAAGCGTCCCTCCAGCAGGGAAGCCAGACCCCCCCCGGGATCACTCCATGGGAACCTGGCACTGAGGGAGCAGGCTGGCAGCGACAGCCCAGGCTGGCCTGGACCAGGAGCCCAGTGTGGTGCCCCACCCTCTGCTTTTCCAGCTCAGCTGTCACCTCTTTGCTGGAGTCTGCAGAGACAAGGTCCGAAGCTGCCTCTAGCTGTCACTGAGGAGTGACGCTGCCTGGCCCTCCTTGTCCATGGGGACTCTAACTCCCGCGTTGACAAACACCAGCTCCCCCAGGGAGGCCAAGGGCAAGCTGCTCCCAGATTTCCACATCAGCTGTCAGGCAGCCTCCTGAAGAGGGGCGGGAGACGGGGGTGGGGGGGAGAACCCTGGGGGTGGGGGTGGGGTGCCACATGCTTCAGGGAAAAAGAGGTACCATGGTACACTCCCCCACTAGAACTTTCTCCACCTATGTCATCATCATTGCAAGGGGATGGGGTGGGATGAAGGAGGTGTCTACTGTCCTACTGTCCACCCCGCTCCCACCCTGGAATGTGAGCTCAGTGCAGACAGCCCCCCGCTCCCCAGGGCTTCCTCAGTGGCACATTCCAGCACTACTGCATCTGGCATAGGCAGGTGCTCTGTAAACACGCACTGGATAGGTGGATGAGTGAGTGTGCAAATCTTAGAAAGAACAGGAAGGCACAATAAATGGGAAAGCCAGGGGAAAAACCAGGAAAGTCATAGAAGTTGATGGAAAACAGTCTGGAGCAGGGGCAAGTGATGTCTAACACTGTTGGCTGATCTAGAGATCCAAGGCGAGAATGTACCGAGGCTCTTCCTTGAAGATTCAGGAGCACTCGCTCTTCAGGCCACAACAGCAGGGAGGGGACAGGCGCCTGGGCCAGGTTCCCAGGGAGGGCCCGTCTTCCCCAATGCACGTAAATGCCACCTGTCATGCCCTGGCTGTGCCACCCAAACTCTCTGAGACTCTGAGCGGGAACTCGTGGGGCCACTGGGACGATGTGGAGACATCAGCGCCTCCTCATACGTGGCTGCCAGGCATAAAGCCTCCGTCTTCTCAGGCTGCAGAGGGAGGCGCTTCTGAAAACAGAAGGCATAAGCCCCATGCTCTCAAAGAGAGAAGTTTCTCTTTTTAGACCCCAAACCAGCCTCATCACTCCCCTGTCACAGTATAGCTGGGGATCCCAGGCATCAACCCCCTTTGGTGCCCCTCAGCCTGATACAAAAGGCTTTGCCAACCTCATGTCCTGCCTCACTCCAGCACCCTAAACCCCAGCGAGGCCCAACCTCATACTGTGATGTGGTGATGCCACTGGGCCTTTGCAGATGCTGCTCTAGCGCCTGCAGCAACACCTGCACGCATCAGACTCCTCCCTGCATTAACCCCTGCCTCTGCTCTGGGGCAACTCAAGTGGCTCTCATCTGAGGCGCTCTTCCCTGTGACCCCAGAATACCCTCTATTTGCACAATCAGCACTTGCATTAACCAGGCTGTTGTTATTCTTCCTGTCCTTGCTGCCCACCCCTCCCATGTTCCAAACTCTCTGAGCACAGGGTCATGACAGCTCACTTCTGTACCCCAGTGCCCAGAACGGGGCCCAACTTAGGCCAGGGATTCAGAGAGTGCCCAATGCACAAACACATAGCCAGGAGTGGCTCAAGTCTGCGGGATGCTCTCAGCAGGCCCGCCCGGCACGCTGAGAAGCACTTTTCTGGTGTTTAACTGGAGTCACGCTCACGCCAGCCCTGGGAGGTGGCATTAATTATCCCTGATCATAGGACACAGCAGGGCAGGCAGTCACCTCCTTTCTTCTAGGCCAGAAGGAACCATCCACCAGCTGACCAGCCAGACTTGTCCTGCGGTCGTGTTCTGATTCACTTGTGCAATGTGAGGTCTTAATTTCAATTTGTTGCTGACATTGAAAAATAATTAGATTTCCCAAAAAGTGGATTTCCAGCTTCTCATGAAAAAAAAAAAAAAAAAAAAAAAAAGAGCTGGCAACACTGGGTCCGCTTTTTCCTCCATGGTCACAAGTAAGCGGGACCCAGGAGGGGATCTCTGAGGTTGAGGCCTCTCCACGCCCCAGTCCCCACCGCTCCCTACTGCCCACAGCCTCCTTCACCTGGGCCTACCCCTCCCACCTGGCTCCCGTCAGCATAGGAGAGTGGGGCCCTGTCTCAAGCATTCTATCAGCCTCACACACACCCTACCGGCCCAGATGGCTGTATCTCCTGGCAGCGCACATGGCCGTGTTCTCAGACCAGTGGGATGCCCCACTACAGCCCATGGTGCCAGCATGGCCCGGGGTCTGGGGGAGCTGCTATGCCATTGGGGACTTCTGCTCTCCGTTCTCCTACCCTGTGCTCCGGCCAATCCCAAACATGCCCCCCGCTCCCTGCCTTGCCAGAGAGCCCTGCTCACTTCCCTTCAACTGATGGGAAGCCAGTTTCAGCATCCGGTTCCAGAGACAGTTTTCTCTTTCCCAGGAACCAGAGCCAGAGACACGTGAACGGGGACTGGGGGCACCGCCTTTGCCCTGGTGAGTCTGCAATTCCAGGGCCAGTTCACAAGATGATACTGCCCCCCTCCCCCTGTGCCCTGGGGGACCAACAGAAAACATTCCTGTCCTGCCACTGCCTTCCCCACCATCATCATGTGGCCCCAACATTCTTGGAAGTTGGTGAGAAATGAGCCTGTATGCCTCTGATTATTTGCAAACCCTGGCAGGGCTTTGGTAAACCCAGGCCAATTTCTGGATTAAATTAGAAAAGAAAAGAGGAAAAATATTGGAATCCTGGCAGAGAGAGAAATCATTCATTCAACAAAACTTGTTTAAGAACATACTGTACAGAGGCCTGTCCCCATGCTGGAGGAGAGGGGAGGTCAAAGGGTATGGTCTCTACTCGGAAAGCACAGAAGCCTCCGCAGAGCACAATTCTCTGTAGGCCTAAGGAGTATGTCTGCCCTCCACAGAAGAGATGATCTGGGGGTTCAGGGGTGCTTCCGGAACACAGGCAGTTAACACAGCTGGGAGAGACAGCCCTGTCTGCCCGGAAATCTGCTCTTCCTTCTCTGCTGTTTTAAAATGATTATTAGGGGGTGCCTGGGTGGCTCAGTGGGTTAAAGCCTCTGCCTTCGGCTCAGGTCATGATCCCAGGGTCCTGGGATCGAGCCCCGCATCGGGCTCTCTCCTCAGCGGGAAGCCTGCTTCTCCCTCTCTCTCTCTGCCTGCCTCTCTGCCTACTTGTGATTTCTGTCTGTCAAATAAATAAATAAAATCTTTAAAAAAAAAATGATTATTAGGATCAGCTCATTTAATTGCTTTTGAAAGAATCCCCAAAGTGGCCTCACAGGTCCACTGAGTTGGCAAGGCTATGGTAGGGGTGGCGATGGATGGAGGTCTGAGCTGGGAGAGGGTGGAGCTCAGCTCGAGGGTGAGGTTCCTGACAGCGGCCTGCAGGAAAGGGCTGCTCCAGCTGCAGAGGACTGGTGGTCTGTAAAGGGTGATGGGCACCTCATCTCCTGGGGACTGTGCAAGTGTTTATGGGTTCTCGGAGTGTGTGGGAAGTGTAAAGATGAAGAAACTTTGCCGGACAGATAAAAGTCAGGATTAGGATGTAGCCACTTCTGACTCCAAAGTTGGTCCCCTCCAAAGCTGGCTGTATGGAGAGTCAGTGCACTGATGCAGTGGGATGGGAATGCAAACTCTAAAGCACTGGGGCCACAACTCAAGGTGAACTCAAAGCATGGGGAGATTTCTTTAGAGCCGGATAACAAATATTTCGTGAGCACCAGGGAGTGACTATGTTCAGCGCTGTGGACTGCATATCTCTGTCCCAGCCACTCTGTGTGATAACACAAAATCAGCCACAGACAATTCACAAATGAGTGGGTATGGCTGTGTCCCAAAGCTTTATTTAAAAAAAAAAAAAAAAGGATGATGGGTCAGATTTGGCCCTTGGGCTGTAGTTTTGGCAACCTTGCTTGAGAATCTGTTTATCTTTCAAAGTTCAGTGCATTTTGCTTTAACTCAGTAATATGCTCAAGGCTGGTTTCATATCAAATTGATGTTTTAAAATGTTTGGCATCCACAAAGAGTGGCACTTCTGGGGCAGACTGTGGTGGCCTCAGTGGTCTCTATGGCCTCTGGTGGATGTTCCCAGAGGCAAAGAGAGAATTGTAGGTCACATTCCAGGGCAGGACATCACCCACTGTGATAGTCTGCCTCACACCTACAAGAAGGGCAAAGGGACCAAGGCAGTTCTAGTCCTTGTGGATGCTGAGATCCCAAACAACACACCAAGGCCTCTGGTTTCTCAGGGAAGAGCAGGATTAGCCTTTCAGCTAAAGGCTATAAGCCACATAAGCAGCACTGGTTTTAGGCCCAGGTTGTAGATTGCTTGAAGTCTTGGCACACACTGTACTTTTCAAAATGCACGTGTGAACATGTTCCATTAATCAGGGCTCTAATCCTCCCCTAAGATATCCATCACCTGAGCCAGGAGAATAGCCGCCATCTGTGCCTGCAAGGGAACTGGAGGGGTCATAAACACAGAGGTGGCATCCTACCATGGCTCCTGGGGCCGCCGAGCACACATAGCCACAGCAACAAGTTTGGAAGCAGAGACTAGTTCAGGGGCTATCAGAGCAGGTCTGTGAAAATGTGGTGATGCCCCAATATACCCAGCAGGTGTGTTCAGGCATGTTGACTGCAGCACAGCCTGGGAGCACCAGACAGAGCAGGGAGCCCATTTTAAGGAGAAAGGGTCAAATGGAACAGCAGGTCTCAGTGCACTGAGACAGCCCGTGGAACAGAGGAGTCCGAGCAGAGGGAGGCCCCTCACTCCTAGGGCTGGGTCCAGTGGAGCCCACAGCATGAGTCGGGGTTGAAGGCAGGGAGAAGCAGGAGCAGGAATAGGATGGCCGCAGAGGGAGGCCAGCTGTGGAGAGCCACAGCGAAGCAGGGAGCCCAGGTGGGGCCCAGCAGCGGTGCGGGAATGGGGCCTAGAGGAGCCAGCGTGGCTAGATAGGCCACACAGCTCCGCCCTCACAGCCTTCCCAGGACTGGGAGGGAGATCCTTCTTCCCTCCAGCAGTGGATAGAGGCTCTCAGATGTGCTTCCCAGACTCTCTGACTAGGTTAAGGACCGGTGGGGCAAGGGGACAGGGCCTCAACCTGGGTTTGCCAGCAACCTTTGAGATTCTGGTGTTTGAGAGCTAAAAAAACAGTGTGAGGGCCCCAGAGGATGAGGCCAGTGCCCACAGCCTGGTCCCAGTGCTCAGAAGACCCCAGCACCCTCTTAGACACAGTCATTTGCTCCATGGAATGTGAATAGATGAAACCTAACAGAGAACGTTCTGGCATAGAAAGCTCTAGAAGGCACATACCTGTTGACCAGGCACTGCATTTTTAGGGACACACTTTAAGGAACAGTAGTAAAGGATGAGTGATAGATTGAGCTGTAAGGATGTTCAATACAGCTTAGTGGCTGATCTGACCTCTGATAGAGAAATTAATTTTGCTATATGAATATGTCATATCAATAATCAGTTACATAAAAAGTACTCTATGTGATTTGATACGATGCCACCATTAAAATGAGGTAGTAGGAGTAAATATTCACATACCTACAGGAATATATTCTAATTTTCCATCATAAATAGTATATTGTCTGTGTTAGATATAGTATATTTTACTAAACGAAGAATGTTATTTTCTAGATTTAGGGAGGAAAAGAAGGAAATGGGACCTGACAGGAGGTGTTGGAATAGATTGATGCGGGTGGGGAATCTGAATGCCGTGAGACTTTTTCTGCACCCAGGTGGCTCTTATGATGCTCAGCAAACATTTCCAACTATTCTCGCCTTCCAAAGAGTCCGAGATGGAAAGAGGGACAGACTGATTAACTCCCATTTTCCTGTGAAAAAAAAAAAAGGGAATAACATGCCTTGCCCATTAATGCAGGAAGGAAATGGCACCTCTAGCGATTTCCCACTGTCCTTAAGGTCACATCAAGTCCCTCTCCACATCCAGTGACTGGCCCCGCTCACCTGCAACTTCCATTCCTACCTGGGCCCATTGTTCCCCACAGGAGCGCTTTCTCACTTTCAAATGTGCTGACCTCATTCCTGAGGACCTTTGCACCACCTGTTTCCTCCGAACATTCTCTTCTGACCCTTGCACAGTCATCCACTATCAGTCAAGTCTTAGCTCCAGTGTTACTTTCTGTGCATGTCCTTGCTGACCACCTGTATAAAGTGACCCACCTTTCCCAGCCCTTCTCCACCTATTTTATTATTTCTTTCATTGTCTTTATCTGCAATGATCTCTTTTAATTTTCACTTGAATATTGTCTGTGTCCCCCACCAGAATGAAAGCTACAGCTATGTCCTGTCTTGCTTATGGCTATACCCCTTGCCTTACATATAGAAGATGCCCAATGAACATTTGTTGACTGAATGGTCAGGGTCCAGGTGTACTAGTCAGTCCAGGATGAGCTACAATGCATAACAAAGTCTCCACCCCATCAGGAGCTCAACACAATAGAGCTGGTATGTGTTTCCTTATACACATCATATCCAGTACAGGCTGAATGGTCCTGCCCCATTTGGCACCTGCGCCTACTGGGACGTACGGCTCCAAAGATCACCATGTTAGGGAAACAAAGGAGGGAGGGGACACACTGGGTCTTAATTGCCTTGGCTAAGAGGTGACACACATTACTTCCTTACACAGAGGCCATTAGATAAAACTAGCCACACAGCCCCAGATTAGGTGCAAGGGAAGGGAGCACATGGATAACCGAGGAACCTGAAATGTCTATGTAATACCAGGACCCACATATCCCAGCCCAGACTCTGTCACAGAGACCCTGAAGGGAGCCCTATGGGCAGAATCACCCTGAACGATGAGGGGAAACCAGCCCAGCTGTGAGCTGCTAGGGTCCAACCACACCTGCCTCCCACCCACCTTGGCCTCTGCTCCTCCTCAGAGGCCGCATTCCCTCGGTTCCTGCCATCAGAACCCCCACCAGACCCTCCTCCCACAGCCTTTATGGTCTTTCTCAGGGGATAGGCTGTGTCCATCCCAGGATTGATCTCCAAGCCTCAGATGCTAGAAGTGTTTCCACCCTATCCCTGGATGACCTCACAGCTGACAAAATGCCTCACTTGGAGCACAGTCCGGGCCAGCTGCCTCCACATCTGTCCTCCACGTTGATGGCTTGGCTCTGGGCTGGGAAGCCCCATAACCAGCTGTGTACTTCCAGAGGCCAAGGCCAGGCCTTCCAGGGCCACTCAGGGCTCTGGCTGCAACTCCAAGTGAACCAGCACTCTAAGGTCTCAAGGCCACAAGAAGGGAGCCATTGGCCACAATGGTGATCTAAATCCAAATGTGAATTAATTACAAAGAAATGTAATCACCCATTGAATGGCTACCATCCAAAACAACAAGTGTTGGTGAGGATGTGGAGAAGCTGGAACCTTGGGCCCCATTGGGAGGGAATGAAAAATGCTGCAGCTGCTGTGGAAAACAGTATGGAGGTTCCTCAAAAAATAAAAAATAGAACTACCCTATAATCCTGAAGTTCCACTCCTGGGGATATTCCCAAAAGAACTGAGGGCAGGGGCATGAAGAGATATTTATACACCCATGTGCACAGCCACATCATTCCATAATAACCAAGAAGTGGGAGCAACTCCAGTGGCTCTTGACAGGGGAATGAAGAAATACAACATGGTAGAGACACACAATGGGCTATTATTCAGCTCTAAAAAGATGGACATTCTGACACATGTCACAACAGGGATGAACCTTAAGGACATTCTGCTAAGTGAAATAAGCCGGTCACAAAAGGACAAGTAGTCCTCTTACATGGGGTACCTAGAGTAGTCAATATCACAGAGACAGAAAGTAGAATGGTGCTTGCCGGGCACTGGAGGAGGGGACAGTGGGGGTTAGTGTTTAATGGGAACAGTTTCCACTCTGCAAGGTGAAAGACTTCGGGGATGGATGGTGGTGATGGTTGCATGGCTGTGGGAACATGTTCACACCACTGAACTGTATGCTTGAAAATGGGGAAGGTGGTCAATTTTACATGTATTTTACCACAGTCAAAAAATTGTTTAAAATTTTAAAATTGTATTGAGACTAAAATGACATAAAAATTCAGTTCTCCTACCACCTCACACCAGTCAGAATGGTTAAAATTAGCGAGTCAGGAAATGACAGGTGTTGGTGAGGATGCGGAGAAAGGGGAACCCTCCTACACTGTTGGTGGGAATGCAAGCTGAAGCAGCCACTTTGGAAAATAGCATGGAGGCTCCTCAAAAAGTTGAAAATAGAGCTACCCCATGACCCAGAAATTGCACTACTGGATATTTACCCTAAAGATACAAATGTAGTGATCCAAAGGGGCATGTGCACCCAAATGTTTATAGCAGCAATGTCCACAACAGCCAAACTATGGAAAGAACATAGATATCCATCAACAGACGAATGGATAAAGAAGACGTGGTATAGATATACAATGGAATACTATGCAGCCATCAAAAAGGAAATCTTGCCATTTGCAACAATGTGGATGGAACTAGACAGTATTAAGCTGAGCGAAATAAGTCAATCAGAGAAAGACAATTATCATATGATCTTACTGATATGAGGAATTTGAGAAAAAAGACAGAGGATCATAGGAGAAGAGAGGGGAAAATGAAACAAGATGAAACCAGAGAGGGAGACAAACCATAAGAGATTCTTAATCTCAGGAAACAAACTGAGGGGAAGGGGTAGGGATAGGGTGGCTGGGTGATGGACACTGGGGAGGGTATGTGCTATGGTGAGTGCTGGGAATTGTGTAAGACTGATGATTCACAGACCTGTACCCCTGGGGAAAATAAAAACTCTATGTTAATAAAAAATTACTAAAAAAAAAAAGGAATATATACATGAGTATCTGTCTACCTATTTATCCATCTCTAAATATGTACTTACAAAACTGGGGTTAAACACATACTGTGTATTTACAAAAACCAATTAAGACCAATTTTGTTGAATAAAGCTCTTCCATCTTTCCAACTCAAGAAAAAAAAATCAGTTCTCCCATCACATCAGCCACATTTGAAGTGCTTGAGGGCTGGCTGGTGGCTGCTGCATTGGAAAGGGCAGAATTTTGAGCATTTCCAGTCCTGAAGAAGGTTCTGTTGGATATCCTTTCTTACAAACTCATGATTCCTCAATCTCCCTCCTCCCCAAGACCACCAACAGGGATGTGACTTCCATCAGCCCCCGGGGACTCGCTCCCATGAGTACACAGCCCTGAATGAGGACACAGAGCCTCACAGGGTATTAGCTGTCAGGAGGATGCACATTGAGGCAGGGCGCCTCATCTCCCCCACCACACTGCGAGGCAGAGCTCAGGTTAGAGTGGCAGACATCCCCCTTCCCTTCTCCCTGAGCCCCTGGCTGGCTGCCTTGCCCTGGGACAAGCACACGTCCAATAAATGCTTGCTGGATGCCACAGGGAAAAGAGAATTGACCCAACTTCTTTTCCTCAGTTCCTCCAATTTATCTCCTAAAATCTTTTTTTTTTTTTTTGCTTTGATAAAATATGTTTCAATTTAAGAATGTTTGCATTTCTCAGGTTTTTCAAGAAACTAACCAAACTAATCAAAACATCCTATTATCCAAAGTTGGGGTATAGTTGGAGCCTGAGGGTATACATGAAAAAACTGAAGTTGACTGGCAAAAACCAAGAGAAAATTCGAGACTTCGACCTTCTGGCTCATGCAGCACGAGGCATGTGCGACAGAGGGACCCTCCATGCCAGGTAATGGTGGGACCAGGAGTCAAGCCATGTGTGATTTAATAATACATACTGGTCTCTGCCCCTCAAACCCCCCATTCCTGACACAGATCTCCTAAACCCTGTAATGTCCGAGGGACAGGGGTGACAGGAGCAGCCCTTTCAACTGTACCTGAGTTCATGCTGATGAGGACTCTTGCTGGGCTCTAGATAGCTTCAGGATGGTCATCCAAGGAGCCAACCATCCCAGAGGGGATCAGAAGGCTGGAACTTCTAGCACTTCCCCCTCCCCCCACCCTGGGGTCTCTAGGGAGAAAGAGGAGCTGGGGATTGCATTCAATCACCCACGGCCAATCAAACCTCCAGAAAACCCTTAAACCATGGAGTTCTGCAAGCTTCCAGCTAGGGAGCACACCTAGGTGCTGGGCGTCTGGGGCGTCCGGAGAGGGCACAGAAGCTCTCAGCCCCTTCCCACCTGCCTTGACCTAGGCATCTCTGACATTTGACTATTCCAGAGATGCATCCTTTAGAATATACCAGTGGTAGTAAGGAGGGTTTTCCTGAGTTCTGTGAACTGTGCTGGCAAATATGTGAACCTGAGGGGAGCATGGGAACCCTTGATTTATGGCTGGTTGGGTGTTCCGATCAGGTCATATGGGTGACAATGCAGGACTTGTGAGGCATGTCAGAAGTGGGGCCAATCTGGCAGGACTAAGCCCTTGGCCCATGGAGTCCGTGCCAACCCTGGGTAGTTAATGTTGGAAGTACTTGGTGTGGAAAACCCACACATAGTCACTAATAGTCACTAATGACAGCAGGCACTGTGGCTGTTTCATTATTATAACATTAAAGGTACTTTTCAAAAAATGAGATGAGATTAAGTGTAACAACACTCTCCAAAATAGAACATGGTCTGCAAACCTATCGGACTACGGCCCCACTCTATGGATGAGAGCGCAGAGTTCTAGAAGGTCGACGACTCACCTAAGGCTGGTGGAGAGGAAGGTGGGCAGGCAGGGAGGGGTCTTTCGGCCCAGCCACTGGATCATTCGCATCCTCTTGCCCCTGCCCTACCTCTCCAGTGGGGCCCTGGGCAGCAGAGGGGTTCTTGCCCATGGATTTGGTTACCTTTCCGTCAGTCCCACTGCTCCAGCCCCACCACCAGCCCCCACTTACAATGTTCATGAGTGTGAGCAGGTACTTCTGCACGTGCTCCTTCCCATGGAACTGGACCACAGAATCGTCCACGCCCAGCAGGACCTCGATGTTGTAGTCACCATCGGTGGCATGCCTTCGCGCCCTGTGCCTCGAGCCATTGACACGCTCCTCCAGGACACCCAGGGCGCGGCTGAGGTTATCCAGGCTGCCTGGCGGAGCTCCTGGAAGGACAGAGGACACAGTCTGCAGTAGCCCAGGCTCACCAGGGACATCTGAATGAGGCAAAACCCCATGTGGGTACAACTCGGAACCAGCCTGGCCATCACCTTGGTGAAAACTCACACAGTACCCAAACAATCCCCATTTTACAGAATGAACTGAGGTTCTGGGGGAACAGAGTACATGCTAACTGGGCTCAGTACCAAGTCCATGGCCATCACAGAGCCCAGGTCTGGCACCCAGAGATGAATGGAGAGGCTGTGAAAGCACCGCTGGGAGTGGGCCTGGCCAGTGCGAGCTCTTTTCACCCATTCACACATTCAAATGCCTGAGAACAGATGCCCAGGTGCCAAAGGGCTGGTCTTCCCAATGTGGCCACCACATTATAACCAGGAAGACCAAGGCCCAGCCCTGGTGGTGGGTGTTCCATTGTGTCTCCCTAGGCAGCTCTTCTTCTGGAACTTTTCCTCCACTGAAGCAAGGCCCCTCATCTGTTGGCCAGGCCCACCTGCCCCCCTCCAGGGTCAAGACCTCGCATGGGGACATCTCCCCAGGTGAACTGTGCCTACCCCTATCCACAAGCCAGAGAGATGGGTGGTTACTTGACTGAATTGTGCAGAGGACCAGGGTCCTCTACTGACAGCTTCCTCATAGTCTGCCTGGGTGGGGGAAGGGGCCCAAGGGGCCTCAGTGAAGGGTCCCAGAAGGTCATCTCGCTGTCTGCCTCAGCTCTCTTCTTGCCCTCCACGCACCAGGCCTGGAGCCTACCCTGGACCAGAGCTCAGGCTCCCAGCCCTTCCCTGCCCCCACCTCTCAGGGTGGCAGCTGAACTGACCAGGCTGACCTTTGTCACTGCTGACAGTCCCAGACCACACCGCCTGCTAAGTCCCAGGGCGAAAGCCTTCTGGAAGCCCCCCACGTCCCTGTATTGGACTCCATGTCTGTACTGGGGCCCTGACCCCAGGGTCCTGCTTTTCCTTGGTATTCCCAGACACCTGCCCTGGGGAAGGGCCTAGGACCTCAGTTCTTCATGCCATCACCCACCCAGGGTGTGGTATCTGGTCCCTGTGGCCCCTGCATCTGGAGGTGGGGTTAATGCCCCCTGCAGCACCACTTCTCTACAAAGAGTCTTCCAGAATAATTCTCACTTGTCCTAGAAGCCTCTCATCTGCTGCCTCCTCCAGATGGGAGCAGGAACTCTCTCTGCATCCCAGTGGCACACGGCAGATGCTGGAGGCAGAACAGGGCCTCTGAAGGCAGCGTGGCAGCTCAAAGTCAGGCGAGGCAGCCTGCCCTCTGATCCTGCCCCACCACTCAGCCCTGTGCATGGGTCTCCGCAGCCAGGCCTGACAAACGGGCCTCTGTGGTGTGCACAACTGTGCCCACTTTACGGACAGAAAGACTAATGGCACTCCAGCCCAGCTGACTCAGCCAGGAGCTCTTGCCTCTGCACCTGCTGTCTGTTAGGTTTGAGGCCCAGAGCTGCCACCTGGCCACAGGACAGGCACCAAGGAGGGAAAGTGGGGGTGAAGGTTAAGGAGATGAAACAGAAGCAGAGGGGGAGGGCTCTGACAGAACTAAGCTGGGCCAGGGCTGAGTGGCTGCTTGCATCCCGGTACTTCCTGGGGGGTCCTCATGCACCCAGCCCCAGGCCTGCCGCCTCCTGGGGCCCGCTGACGTGCAAATGCCAGGGAGCCCTGCAGGGGCGGGGATGGGGGCTGGGATGGCAGGCGGGCAGGCAGCGCCCGTGCAGAGCTGCTCATTCTGCCGGCTGCCTGGCGATGATTCAGGACCGTCCATGCTGCTCCCAGAGGAGACACCAGCTACTTAAACCTGACAGGGGGTTTGAGGAATTGCTACTCTATTTTTACACATTTATTTCTTTGCATTTCCAACAAGCGGGACAGCTCACCTTCAGAACCACCTTGGGAGGCAGAAAAATGGTAATTTCTATTAATAAAAAACAAACTCTTCCCTTAGGGAGAGGCTAGATGTTCCCCTCTGCCCCTGTCAAGCTAGGGGTCACTGATGGGTGGTCCCCAGGACAAAATCAGACCACAGAGGCATGTATTAGGACCATGCAGTATCTTAAAAATACCTTATTTGGTTGACAGTATTTCAAAATCGGGAGAGTTCATGTTGAACAAAATCTGGAATAGCCATCTTCTGTTAAGGACATGGGGTCATGGGGTTGAGAGGAAGTGATGGGCAGGTAGCACTGGGCTGTGGATTGGCACGACACACGGGGCCCGTGTCCCCAGGCCACCTGGCCTGCTGCCCTCCTGGCCCCCGAAGGTGTCAGAGTGTGCCCCAGACCCTAACCCTGGGAGCTGCCATGTGGTGCCCCCCATTCCACTGTTCCATGTGCGGGGGTGGTGGGGGGCAGGGTGGAGGGGTAAAGGGGCTGCCACAGAGCCAGAGCTGGCTGGGACATATCCTGTAGCTGTTTCTGCCAAGCAAGCACAGTGTTTGGCTAAATTTATGTTACGGGTCCATTAAAAACAGCAATGTGTCCTAAAGATGCAACAGAAATGACAATTTCACCCCAAGCATAATTATTACTATTCTAGTTATTACTTTAATCATGATGATTTAGGGGCGTGACTTGGACATGATGCTCTAGAACACCTTCCCCCAAGACCCAAGCCTTGTAGAGATGCCCCAAAGCCCAAGTTCAAAGTGTAGTTGAGGAGAAAGGCATGTGCCCTGCCCTGCAGTGCAGCCCCTGGAAGCCTCAGCCCTGCTCAGGCCTGACAGGACATGGGAGTGGCTCCATGATCAGCAGGGTCCTCCAAGTCTCCAGGCCCAGGGCCACACAAGCAGCCAGGCTAACATTCCTTCTACCCTGTCAATCTTCCATTTCCCTACAACGGGCTTAGTCCTGGAGCCCAGGTCAGGCAGAGACTCCAACCACACGCTGGTCCTAGGCAGGCCTGTCCCCCACACCAAGTCCCACTGCAGGGAGCTCCAGCTCCTATCTGGTCCCAGGTCAGCTGCCTAGGAATTCCCTGACACCAACACTGCTCACCTGGCCTGAAGGCCTCTGCTCCTCTCAGTCCCTCAGTGTCCGCAGGCGGGGTATTGTGCTCTTTGCCACTCTCCCCTCTGTTCCCTGGAGCTCCTGCATGCCTACAGCCTGAGTGCTAAGCCACAGTGACAGAGCTCACCCCGCCCTCTGCTCCATCCCTCACTACTGGTGGCCAGGATAACAAGCTGCCAGCACCGCCCATCTCCTGCGGTAGCAGGATGCCAGCCCTACCCTAGCCCCTGTTGCCCTCTACACTGCCTCCCCAACGAGAAGCTGCTGGTCCCCATGGGTGGCTGCTCCATGAGAGACAGAAGACAGGATCCCTGCAGGCCGAGGCTCCCCCTTGACTGGAGGCACCTGTGGCAGGGCCCCATCTTTCCAGTGGAGCCAACAGGGATTTTAGGTGCCAGGGGACCCTTCTGCCTGGCAGCTGGGGCTTTTGATGCTCATGTTGCAGGTGCAGGATGACAAGGCAGGAAACTTCCAAGAACTGTCCCCAGTTTTCGAGTCTCCAGAGGGGATCAAGCAGGATGCCTCAGAGAATCAAGGAAAGGACAGGATAAGGGAAATAGAATTGGATCCAAGGAATCCCAAAGCACCTGTCCTCCATGCGAATCAGTGGGTCACAGCGGCCAAGCTCATCCAAGGGCTTTGGAGCACAAGCCCTGCATCAGGGGGTGGCCTCAGGCACAAACCTCTGCTGCCCCAGCAGCCCTCTGATCCCCACTGCAAGGAGAAGGCTCCTCACTGTCCTCCTTTCTGTCCTCCTTTTAGCATCTAGGAACCCCAGGAGCAGAAAGAGTTAGTGACTGAGACAAGCCACACAGCCAAGGAGAAGCTGGGGCCCAGCTTGGACCATGGGATCCCATGTAATTAACAGGTCCCGGAACCATCCCCACACTTCACCAGCCCTGAGGGATGGCTTGGGGAAACCGAAACTGGTAGAAACAGAAATGTTTAGCCTGGAGAAGAGAGCCCCTTGGGGCCTGCAAAGGCCTCAGGAGTATTGTTGGGGAGATGCTGATTCTATAGGTTCAAGGGGTTTTTGTGTGTTCACAAATCCCACAGCCACACTGTGCCACACTGACCTATTCACCTGAGCCGTGCTTCCCTGGCTGTGGCTGCTCCCCAAACTGAGCACTCCCCACCAGGCCCAGCAGGAGCCCCTCAAAAGGCCCAGAGGGAAGGAGGTCCGTGGCCCTCCTGCGCTGGCCTTGGGGACACGTGTGGTCCTCATCTGCCTCCCCCAGCTCACATATCTCTGGGGGGATGGGGTGCACAGAGCCCTCAGATGACACTTCTCAGTGACAAGAGAAGACTGCTGTCCCCTACTTGTGGAATCATTGTCCCCTCAATTCTCACTGGACCTGCTCCCTCTCATCTTTCAGGTATCAACTGAAATGTCACCTCCTCAGGGGAACAAGGCATATTTCATCCTAATTAAACTAGGCTCTCCCCTCCCCCAATGTCTCCCTGATAGCATCTTGTTTTTTCCTTCATAGAACACCCCACCATTTGCAGTTCTAATCTCATTTGTGAATCTGCTTGGGTGTTAAGGGCCTCTCCCACCTCAGAGAGAGGCCCCCAGACAGGGGCCATGGGGTCATGTGTGTCTGTTTCCCGAGTGCCTGTCAAGTCGAGGCAGGGCTGGGAGGGAAAGGAGCCAGGGCAGAGAGGCAATGGGAGGGAAGCCAGCACCCCGCAGCAGGGTTCAAAGGAGAGGCAGGAGCAGCAGGGCCAGGGAGGCCAGACAGGGTGGGGGCAGCAGGAGCAAAGGTGAGGTGACAGGCAGAGGGGCAGGAGCTGGAACAAAATCCAGCCGTAAATTACTCACACTTGGCAAAGCTAAGATAAAACAGCCCAGGGGGAGTTAAGATGAAGGGGGCAATGAGAGGGGTACCATGTAATTGCCAACAATAACAATAACAAAAAAGCAGGCCTAATGACATTTATGAGAGAAAATATAATCCGAGGCATTAACAGGACAAACCTATCAAAAACGCATTGAAAAGATATAAAAGGTAGGAAACTTTATGCACCTAACAAAGCTTCAACCTGTTTCCTAAGGAAAAAGAGACAAACCGCCGTTCTGGGTGCACTTTTATACATTTATTCCAGAAAACAATAGATGAATTAGATTAAACATCAGGTGGCTGTCAGGAATCTGCATGACTGAGACGGCCTTGTGCTTAAGCCCAGCAACCTGAAAACGTGCCCTTCCCAAGCACACTCGGGACAAGTCCAAATGTGACTATGTATTAGGACAGCAAGAAAACTCAAAAATCAAGTCCACAGTCACCACCACAAGGTAAAATCGGAGAGAAAAAAAGAGGAAATGGCCTCAAACCCCAAACACCAGAAATTAAAGATACAGTTTTAATAAGCCTAGAGTACACAAAGGATAGAAATTCTAATCGCCGGCTCAGTTTAGGAAACCAGAATAAATCTTAGAAAAAAATTGAGAAAGTAGTCGAAGAAAAGCCCAGAAGGCTTTACAGGAGTTTTTACCAAGCCTACAGGGAAGAGATGCTTCTCATCTGATGTGCAATAGGTATGTGAAGGCCCAATACCTTTCTTTCTAGCTAGGAAACAGAATGGGGGTAAGGGCTTACCAACAATAGCAACAAACCCCATGAAATACCTAGAAATAAACAAAAAGAACAAATGTATAAAGACCACACAAAGAGTAGCATGACATAGTCTACAACTCTCTAAAAGGACAAAGGAAGACCTCAATAAATGGAGACACAACAATGCAATCCTGGATGGCAAGTTGATTCTCCAAATCTGTGTACAAATTTAATATAATCTCCATCAAAGAATTATGAAAACCCATCAAAATAACCAAGGTGATTCTCCTCCAAATCAATCTACAAATTCAACACGATCTCCACCAAGGAATTATGAAAACCCAACAACATTACTCTCAAGATGTAACTGGAAGATTATATGAGAGAAGAGCCAGAAAAATCTTGAAGATCTTGAAAAATAATAATAATGGGGACATACTTCCTTTTCAAATTAACTGAACACATTACAAAGTATGTTCACACTATTTGTATGTTTAATATATTAACATGTTTAATCTCACAAAACATTAGTTAGTACATAGTGAGACTGGTGTCAGGAGAGATAGATCAATGGTACTAAATGCATGGGATGCATGGGATGCCTGGGTGGCTCAGTTGGTTAAGCATCTGCCTTTGGCTCAGGAGCCATGTCAGAGCCCCACATCAGGCTCCCTGTTTAGCCTGCTTCTCCCTCTCCCTCTAGCCCTCCTCCCCACTTGTGCTTACTCTCTCTCTGCCAAATAAAAATCTTTCAAAAAATGTTACGGAATCCAAAGTCCCAACACAGATCCAAGCATAGGAGGGACTTCTGGGTAATATGAGAGACTGAAAATATGCATCCAATTTAGCTCCTTTCTAGAACCCCATTACAATTTTGTTAAAGTGATTTTTTTTTTTTTTTAAAATCACAAGGCTACAAGGACAAGGAGAGCAGCTGAGGAAAAACTAACAGAACTGTTGGAGGCTGGAAGGCAGATGGTCTCGTAGTAATGGACTTTGTATATCTGAGAAAGTTGAATCCCAAGCTGGCAATGAGGAGAATTAAGAGACTCTCCAGTCTGTGTCATAAAATTCACCACAGGCACCAAGCACTTCCGGATGTGGGAGTGAAGGGCAGATTGAAATAAATAGGACTAGTTGGTGGCTGAGGCCAAATCCCTTGCCCATACACCGTGCCCAAGGAACAACCCCGATAACTAACACTGGCATCAGTCTGGGAGCTCCTTCTCTCGGAAAGGTGGAAAAGAAGTTGTCTCTGGGCTGCAGGCACCAGGTGTGGTTGAGAGCAGAGGCACCAAATGAAAACCAGGAGGACCAAATCAATGTTGAGGCACTAGTCCCCTTCCACAATTCACCCCCAGAATGCCGGAGGTCAGGCCTTTCCTGTCCAAGCAGGACACTGCAAGGGGTCTTCTCTAGGCAATCTAGTCAATCAAAAACTGAAAGGCAGTATGGTGGTCCATGGTTCACTGCGCCTACATGCATCAAGCTCCCACTCACTTCCTTTGTTGCCCAACTTTACATGTGAATGGATGGCCAGGGATCACCGGGTCTCCTGGGGGAAGCCCCAGATGTGGCAGATGGAGGCCAAGGTGAAGCAAACAACTCACAGGAGGAAAGTGGAGGGGAAAGAGACCTACAGGAAGGTGGGGGGAAACCTACCATCGGTAACCTCTGAGAAGAGAGCTAGGAGAAGATGTTACTTACATCCATTAAACAAGGACAGGATGGGAACAATAAAAAGGGTCCTTTGAGATTAAAACCATTTCAGCAGAAATGATAAATTCAGTAGAAGGACTGGAAGGTAAAGTTGAGAAATCCCCTGGCTGGTAAAACAATGAGACAGAGAGTAGAATAATCAAGGAAGAAAGTCCAAAAAAATAGAGGACCAGATTGGAGGTAGATCATCCATACAAAAGAAGCTTCATAAAGACAGAAAAGGGAAAACAGAGAGGGGAAAGAAGTCATGAAATAATTCAAGAAATCTCACAATAGGGACGTGTAAGGGCCCAGCTAGTACCCAATACCATAGATCAAAGTAGACCCGCACTGTGGCTCAGAGTCATGGTATTCCAGAACACAGAGAAGATTCTGCATACCATCACAGAGAATGGGAAGTAACTGGGGGAGGCAGTTACAGGGGGCACACAGAGCACTGGGATCAGAATGGGTTCAGACTTCCCCAAATTCAAAGAGGAACACAATAGCACAAAGCCTTCGAAAGTCTGAAGCAAGACTATTTCCCAACTAGGATCCTATACTCACACAAATTCTCCATCAAGAAAGTAGAATAAACACACTTCCAGACACGTGAGTTCTCTAAAGTGTTATCTGTCCAGCACCCTTTCTCAGGAAGCTACTGAAATATGTCCTCCTTTAAGGAAATGGAAGATGGGAAACAGAAGACCCAACACAGGAGATAAGGAGGGAATCCCTTGGAAGATGAGGGAGTGCTCCCAGGATGGCAGCACTGCAACAGATGTGGAGAGAGCTGAGCCATCCCGCAGCAGTGTGACCCCAGAGACAGCCAGGTATCACGAAGAGCCCCCCCCCGACACCCCCACTTCCATCAAGCCATCTTCTTCTTTTTTTTTTAAGATTTTATTTATTTGTTTGACAGAGAGAGAGAGAGATCACAAGTACACAGAGAGGCAGGCAGAGAGAGAGGGGAAAGCAGGCTCCCTGCTGAGCAGAGCGCCCGCCATGGGGCTCAATCCCAGGACCCTGAGATCATGACCTGAGCTGAAGGCAGAGGCTTTAACCCACTGAGCCACCCAGGCGCCCCCAGGCCGCCATCTTAAACCAAGGACAGAACGCCCAGGAAGGCTTGGCCCAGATTCTCATGAGGACTTGGCTTGTCTTGACCATGTGCTCCTAAGGATCTCTCCCCTGATGCTCTGCTGAGCGCATGCGTGTCCCTCACAGAAGTTCTCAGCTTTTCTCTGAGAGCGGGAGGCAGCCCCCTCCCTCTGGCTGTACTTCTGCCACATGTCCAGTGCCTGGTCCACACCTCATTCTTGCTAAGCACCCCAGTGTGAAGAGCCCCATGTTGCCCAAGCCTCACTGGTGACCTTGCTTGCAACTTCCCCAGAAGGGGACCTGTCAAGTCCTAGGGAAGGGGAAGTCAGACCATGACCCAGAGACCATTCTCACTTCCTCTTAGAGCCTCCATCGGCGGGGGGGGGGGGGGGGGGGGGGGGGGCCAGTGCTGCCCTGTCCTTGCACAGCCGGCGTGTCCTTGCCCTCCTTTGTAATATTAATCACTCTTGATATTCATTTATATGCAAACTATAAGCAGCCAATCAAAAAAATAAAAGAGTAAACAAAACTAGTAAATAACAGGGTAGCAGTTTGAAAGCCAGGGTTGGTAATTGGTGGGAGTGGAGCAAGGCGTGGACATTCTGAATTGAAATTCAGTCAATTATGTGTAAGAGGCCCTGGCGGCCAGTAACTTCACTTTTGTCTATGACATAAAGACACAGGATAGCTATAGGATATCCCAGGCCCCTCCTTGGAGCAATCGTTGCCCTGTGGGCCATTTTTTTACTGCCCTGGACAAGGCGTGCAGATGGGCATGCCTCTTGAAGTCCTTAAGGAAGAAATGCTTGGGCAGGTTTTGAGGAGTTTGAGGCAACCTCGCTGTCATCAGAGGGCAAGAGAAGGGACAGAATGTGGCAGGTGCATGCCACGCAGTGCTATGCAGAGATCAGAAGTTTGGCATCCACAGACACGACAGAGGGATCTTGGAAAGAGAGTACCAAGTGCAGAAAGTAAGTTAGACACATCCATACTCAAGCAAGGATTTTGCAAAAATACACAATGACCGAAGGATACTCTATGACCACCTTAGAATGGTCACTCCCCGCAAGTGGGGGAGGAGAGAGGAACAAGCCTATTGTGCATGCAGAGAGGTGGTTTCTTTTTTTTAATGATGTTGGGACAACTGGTCATAGTTGAAGGAAAAGATCAAATCTTGGCCTCAGATAGTAAGCAAAAACAAATTCTAGGTGGACTGATGGCCCGGGAGAGTGAAAATGAAGTCCCAGAATTGCCAGAAGAAAATACAGCTAAATGCCTTTTTTATGATCTCCGTGCTGGGCAGCTTCTGGACTCCAAGGCCAAGGCCAGTGTGCGGTCCAGATCCCACCCCCATAATTGCCCCGGCCTCTGCTGGGCAAGCACACAGGCAGGTGGACAAGCTCACTGGGGGACCTGCTGCTGCCCATTCATTAGGCACATGGATGAGAACCAGAAACTCTCCCTTCCCAGTGCTCAGGAGCTCCCAAAGCCCAAATCCCGATGAGGAGGACTGTAGGCAGTGTTCTGAATAAGCGGAGAGTGACACTTGCAGAGCTAGACCAAGGCCCTCCTGCTGCAAGCACCAGACCCTAACATGAGTGGCAGGGGACCAGAGTCCTGGGTACCTGCAGCCTGGAGCCCCAAGGAGCATGCTGGAGCCCCTACGGAGGGGAGGTCATCGGGAGGAAAGTCATCCCCCCCCATTTGTTAACAACCTCAAGACAAGCCCTCCGTGACTGCAAATTCCCCTAAAGATGATCATTAAGATAAAATATGTTTATGTGGACGCATAATCAGGACACGGCAAAAGGCCTGCTTGGAAGCAGGCAGGTTCTTTGGAGGCTCTGGGAAGCAGAAAGCAGGCTCAGCCCCGAGGGGACCATCAGCACAGGGCCCCACTGGTGAGCTTTATTAAAAGAGGCTCATTAGGATTATTTCATCCCAGCCCTTTATAACTTTATGACCAAATCAGAATTAATTTTTTGCAATGCCAGCAGGCACAGCTCATCCAGTGTCTTTTTTATGACTCGAGGTGGAGGGGAGGCATGGGAGGGGCCCTGGGGGCTGGGCCAGCCCCTCAGTGCTCCTTCATCAGGGCTGCATCTGTAACAGCTGCTTAGGACTCTCAGAGACAAGAGCTGGAAGGTCCATAAGTTGCCTCAAGTCCCTGGCCTGCTTACTTTTGTGGAGTTTCAGGTCAGAAATGGGAGCTCCAGAGAAGGGAAAAGAAATTTCTCTTGGCTTCTCCATTGGGGACTATCCCCAGAATGTGCCCTCCCAGGGTATGGGGCAGCAGAGGCTCCTCAGTGGTGGACAAGGAATATCCGGGCTTGCCTGGCACCCAGCTGCCCGGCTGGAGATTATGGAGATGCCTGCATTGAACCACACAATAATCTGCTTCTCCTTTAGGTACTGCTCCTTGATTTCCCTTTGATGAACCACCCTTGCCACTCCCAGGTCACATGGCTCAGGGGGAGCCAAACCCAAGGAGCCCCTACCCCAGAAATACCCACATGGCCCAGGCAAGCCAGTGAATCCTGATGCCAAGGAGAAATGAAGAGAACAGATGACACCATTTAGTTCCTGAATCCAGCCATGCCTGAAGCTGTCACATTCCTAGGCTTTCTAGCTCTGAGACAGTTCATTTGGAGTTCTGTCTCTTGTAACCACAAAAATCCTAAAAGGTACTGCCCTACACACACGTGTAATCACATGCACCGTCAAAAGTAAGCCAGACACCACTGATTTTGTAGTCATACGGCTTCAGACAATTAGCATCAAATGGTGCCACTCTGTTGCACCTCCTCCGTTTGGAGAGAGCCCAGTGCAGACAGAGTAGGAACAGGGAAAGTCCACTGTGGATTTAAGGTATGTAGCCAGGGGAAAGCCAGGTCAAGCTCTGGTTTGGCCCCCATAGATATGTGTCCTTGGGAAGTGAGAGGACCTGCCAGATGTATGGGGCTCTGGCAGAGGTATTGAGATCACTGAGGTCGGGCCCAAGCCAACAGGGCCATGCTGAATGATCAGGAGCTCTAAGGCCCTCCCAGGATTCCTGTAGCAGCACCAGGACCAAAACAAGAGCACTAGTCCAGCTCTCCTGCCACAAACACCTGCAGGCCCCAGCTCGAGGGGCCCACTGTCTGCAGCCTTCATACGGAGGGCCCCAAACGCCCCCATCCCAGCTCTGTATCCCAGTCACAAGGCCTCAGCTCCTCCATACCTACCCGCTCAACCCACACTACCCTCCTGTCAGCCCCAGAAGTCCATAGACCCCTCAGGGGTGTACGAGGGCTCCTTCAGCAATCAGGTCCCTGGGGTCCAGGAACCGAAAGCCTACTGCCCTGGCGAGCTCCCGTACACAGCCACTGCAGGGCAGGTCCATGGGACCAGCTGGAGTGTCCAGGGCACCAAACATCCTCTCTGTGGGCACTCAGCCAAGGGAAGGGGAGCTAGCCCTAAGTTCCCTCCTCACCGCCACTACCCAGCACACAGTGGCCAGATGGCAGGATACAATGGAGAGACTGGCAGATCGCTTAATGAAAATATTTACTGTGAACTTCAGAACAAAACACAGACACCCACAGGTCCCAACAGAAGGGAGGATTCCCCGGGATTTCATTTTCAATGTGGGAGAAGTGGGAGAGTGGGAGGCTGGCGAGTGGGATGCTGATGGTCAATGAGGGGGCCACGGGCCTGGCGCCTCTACCCCCACCCCCATGCACCTCTTGTATAAGCACATCAGAAGCAAGGAAATCCCATCACCAGCTCCCTTCACGCTCCTGAGCCCTGGATTTGGATATCCGGCAGCCTTCTGGGCATCACTCCCAGGAAGGTCCTCAGCCACCACCGCCCCCACAGAATTCCAGGCACCTCCACCACTCACACCTCCCGCGGCACCCCCCACCTCAGGTCATGACACTGCATGCACCCAGGCCCCAGACAAGGGGAGGGCCTGCTTCTCTCCGACCCACAAAGTCCGCTCCCTCCTCACCCTCAGGGTCCCTGGCACCTGCCCCCACCCCCTCTGCTTTGGCCCTAACTCATGCCTCCCCAGGAACCAGCTCCTCATTGGTCTTCAGAGTCTCCAAAACCAAGTTCCAAGGCATTTCTCTTCAGCAGCCAACCTCAGATCCCTGTGTGGAGCCCCATGTCACGTGGAGTGGGTGAGAATGAAGCAGGGAGGGGACCTAGTGCTTTAGGGGGGGCTTGGTGCCAACACACATGCAGGAGGGGTGCGATGCTGGCCAGCCCTGCCAGAGGCCCTCTCCGGCCAGACCATGATCGAGATGCAGGAAATTACAGCTGCCTCCCTCAGCCCCGGGATGGTCCCCTGCTCCCCCACCACTCCCTGCACCACCCCTTGCTCCCCCTCCAGGGCCAATCACATGGAGGGGATGGGGCCAAGATCTGTGGTTCCTCCCAGCTGACCCCAGAACTCAGGGTGGCAGTGGACGGTGGGCCACGCAGTACCACCCAGCCACCCTCTTAAGAGAAAGACTTCTCCAGACACCCTCATCAGCGGCTGGATGGAGAAAGTCCCCCACTGCTGACAACCAAGAAGACATCAGCAACAGGGAGCGCCAGGGTTTTATGGACATCCCTGTTTATTCTCCGCAGCAGCTCTGTGGGTCAGGAAGGGACTCTTTCTGATGCAGATGGAGGAGCAGGTTTGAGAGGGTCACACTCAAACCCATGGCCTCACGGTAGCATGGGGCCGTGGGGAATAAGTCTGACTCCAGCATCCAGTTCAGCCCACCGCACAGGCCTCAGATGGATCCACTCCAAGCCAGCTGCACTGGGGACCAGTAGCTAACAGGCTGCTCTAAGGGTCAGGGGACCCCCACCAAGCTGGGGACCTCATCACAGATCCACAGCACCATGAGCCTGCAGACCCCTGTTCTGTCTCATCCTGTCCACTTTCAGCCCCAAGGTGTTGGGCTCTAACAAGGACCCGGAGAAGCAAGAGTGTCTCAGCTGGCTCAGCACCCCACAGGACTCAAGCCTTGTGTTGCTGGTGTCTTGCTATGAGCTGGAACTGTAGATGCTCTACGTGACATGCTGACAGTAAGAAGGAGACACGGAGGGTCCATTTTCAGGGCCACTGTGCACATCGGTGGCCTGCAAGGCTCCAGGGGCTGGGGGTGCCCTTCACCTTCACATAGAACTCTGCTCACAAGCATGTGCCCTGGGAGGTGCACACACACAGGTGCACACACACTTGCACTTATTAACACCTGGCAGTGGACACACAGGAACACAGACTGGAAGATCCCAAAGACACCTCATGGGGCAAATTGAAGGGGGAAGGATTTCTACCAGGAGAGATGGCCCACTGACCACTGTTCCTCATGTCTGTCCCTGTCCGGAGCCTGCTGAAGGAGGAGAAGTGAGTGACCAGGGACTGTCCCTGGCCCTCTCCACTGATGCGGGGGCGCAAGGGGGTGCAGTAGGTCAGCCTTGAGGGAACTGCATCTTGATTGATGGTCCATGGAGTGGGCAGGGGACACTGGCAGGGTGGACACCGTGGAGCAGCCCAAGAGCTCCATGGGGGAGGAATTCCTCTTCCAGAGTCCTCTGCCAAGGCCTGCTGGGTCTGGGAGCCCGGAACACCCCCATCCCCCCTGCCCTGTCTCCAAGGGAATGTCAGGCAGGCCCTGCCTCCCTCACGTTTTTCTGGCCTTTCTCTGTTTTCCACAGGGAGGAGGCATGGGAGGAGCCTACTTGTGAACCTCCCTTTTTGGACCCAAGGCACAGACGAGATGGCTGGCACATAGAGGCACCTGCCCCCCACCCCACCCCGGGACATCATCCAGGCCCGCAGATAATGGGGTTTCATCCTGTTTGTCTTCTTATGTGAGCTCTGTGGGCTCAGAAGCCTGGGGGCTGGTGTCCTGGGGGGACACCGACTAGCCCTGGTGGACCCCACATGTCCCTCTCCCTTGATCCTTCCTGCCTTGAAAGGCCACAGCCTGCAGACACTGAGGAGGGAAGGGGGTCCCCTGCTCCTCAGAGGTGTGGAGCTGCCATGCTTCTACAGCGGCCACCAAGGCACGCTCACTACGTTCACCACACAGCACCAGCCTCCTGTCAGCCCTCGGTGTTGACAGGACTTAATTTGATCAGCCCCATTTAGAGAGGGGAGGAAATGAGAAATCAGAGCAAGTGCTGAGCACTGTAAATTTAATCCGTGACACAGCCTCACATGGGTCTTTCCTAACAAACTGGAGGGGGTGGGGGGTATACTCCAAGCATGGACCCCATGGCCACCGGAGGGCTGCCCTTGCTGCAGACAGGATGGCACAGAGCCAGCTCACCAGACCCCAGGCCGTTCTGGACAGCCCAAAGGCTCCAGAGGACAGACCAGGCAGCTAGGCAGGCAGGGACAACAAAAATCATCACGTTCTGCTTTAAAAGGTCTGGGGTTTTCTTTCCTGGGTTTGAAGCAGATGGGACTCAGCCAGGTGTGCACTGAGACACAGAGTGGATGAGTCGCTGCTCTGGGTCTGGGCTTGACAGCTCATGGACTGCAGAGCTCCTCCCTGGCCCAGTGAGGGCGCTGGGGCTGCCACCACTGCTATGCACACAGGACACCCGGACACCCAAGTACTCATGCGGTTGGGGCTTGCTGCTCCCATCTCCTGCACCACCAAGTCAGACACTAAGACCCTGCGTGACCCAGACCCGGTCCCTGCTGCCTGCCTCGCCTGCTGGCTTCTCTCCCAGCTGAGGCCTCTGCACACTGCTCTGTGGGGCAGGACCAGCCTCCATGCCCCCGCCTGCCAACCAACCACTGTCTGCCTGGCGAGCCCTGCCCCTTCAAAGTCCAGCCCCAACCTTCCTCCTGTTTGGGACTATTCTTGATCACCTGCCCCCTCCACCAGGCCAAGTCAGTCATTCCTTCCCTGCCCCCAAACCCTTTGTTTCCATCCAACCATTCACTCATTCATTCGCTCATGAAGTATGTCAGTACCAACCATCTGCAAGGCCCCACACCGCATGACCCCCATGACAGCAATCTGTGCAATGTCACTATCACAAACTTGCTGACTTACTCATGCACACACTCAAACTCGCACGCACAGATGCACACTTAAACCCACGCTCATGGTCACGCTCACACATCCATGCTCACAAACTCACACCCTCTACCATGAATTCCTGGAAGACCGAGGACACCTTTGACTCTGCTCCAGGTCCCCAGTCACCCACATGGGGCTTGACAAAACGAATCAGTAAATGGGGGCCCAAACTACCTGTTGGTGAGCAGAAAGCAGCTGTTATCCTTGTGCAGACTGAGGCTGGGAGGGTAGGGGGAGGCTGCAGGCATGGAAGCAGCCACGGCTAGCACTTTCCTGGCAGGAGCAGTTGCAGGCAGACACTCAAGAAGGCACAGTGGCTGCTTTCCCGGCCATTGCTTACAGGGGCGGTGCACTAAGGCAGCCAGGGGGTCTGGCTGCTGCTACTCTCCTCTCCCTCTCCCACTGGGAGGGCTTTTGCTGTGGCTGCCGGCACCCACCCAGGACCCACAGGTGTCACGTGACACTGTGCCTTGGTGTCTGAGCCCAGGCCTAGTGTGCTGCCAAAGCAACCCTCCCTGGGGCCTCCGTGGCCCTCGGGGTGCCTATGGTACCAAGTGCACAGACTCGTGGCCGCAGGGACAGGTGGCGAGGCTGGGTGTGTTTCGTGATGTCCTCCCCTTTCTCTCTCTGACCTGGTTTACTGTGAAACACTGGGAAATGGGCTGCCTTTCCAGAAAAAAAATATGTTCTCCCCCATTTTTTCTTGAAACATGAGGACCTCTTGGATTACCTTTTATTTTTCTGTTCTTCATTTCCATAAGAAAAGGCCATGTGGGAATGTGGCCTCAGGCCAGGGCCACCACGCCATAGTAGGCCCTGGGCATGCTGGAGAGTTCAGGTGGGTGGCATTGCCTAGGAGGGTATGGGTCCATGTTGTTGGGACTTATCTTTGTAAAGAAGTCCAAACTCTGGATTTGCATGTGAAGTCTCTGATCTTTAGATAGTGGGAAGCAATTCTGTAATAATGGAAGTGCTGGGCTGACTGGTAAAACCAGGCCAAGGGTTTTCCAGGTCAGTCTACAACCTTGACACCCTGCTCGGCACTCCCATTACCCAAACACTGTCCTCCTACCTTCCTGGGGAGCCTGTGGGACCAAACTAGTGCAAGTCCCCTGTCTGCAGCCCCACAACAGCTGAAACTTCTCAGCCGCTGCTCATACCCACTGTTTACCTGTGTCCCTTTCTTCTAGAAGCCAGCTGCCAGTGGGTATGATTTATTGTGGGATCCTCATATGGAGACCCAATGAACACAGCAACAAACAGTCAGTGTACCCCAGGCTCCTCCTATCTCGAGGGTCTTGTCCCAGTCCTACATACAGCCACAGGCCCTCCAAACATTATGTGCACACAGAGGACATGTCCTTAATATGTAAAGTGTTCCTTCAAGTCAACAAGAAACAGCCTAGCAATTTCAAAGGAAAATGGGCAATGGTATAAGTGGACAGTCCTCAAAAAAGAAAACCAAGTAGATTTTATAGGTATGAAAAGATTCCCAATAAAAGATTCCCTTTTATTATTTAATAAAAGAAATACTTGTGTCAGATTGTCAAAATACAAATGTGCGAATCAGGGGCACATGTTGACAGAAATGAGCAAGGGAGCCACAAGTGGGGTGTGGCACAGAGGGGAGATGAGGTCAGGGGCAGAGGCCACTGGAGCCCATACCATGTGGAAGATCCTCATACTGAGGACAGTGTGAGAGAAGCGGCTCAGTCTATTCTTCAGGCCAGCCCCCATTTCTGTGGGGAAGGGGTTAGGTGGCAGAAGGGGGTGGGAGGGACAGATGCAGCAAAACAAGTACACAGAGGGCTGAGGGGCAGTGTCACCAGCACTATGGCGATGTAGGAAGTTGGGGGGCTGAGCCAGGCACCCCATCACCCTGGGAAGCCCCTTGCCTCAAGAGAGAACCCATGGGGGAGGGGAGGTCTACTGGGGCATGTTGGGTCTGATGCTGCTGTAGGGAGCCCAAAGACAGATGTCCCTGAGGCACTCAGGTACTAGGTATCTGGGGCATAGAGGGTAGTCTAGGGGTCCTGGGTGTATGAGATTAGTGGGAGCCTTGGGGTTTGCCTTCTGGGATGCATAAGGGGAAGGACATCAAAGCAACTGCAAACAGGTGAACAGAAAGTTATGAGCATCATTCTTGACACCTGCCCACTCCCTGGAATCTTTGCTGTTCTGTTCTGTCCTGTCCTGTCCAGCCAGGGAGGCTGGATGGGGGCCACCTCACCACAGCCCAAGGCCTCCAGCAGCTTGGGCTAGGGGTCCCTCCAGCTTCCCACTGTAAGGTCAGCCTACGTGTGGGATGGGAGAAGTCCCTGCCCAGGACCTGGCTCTCGACCCAGGGTGGCCACTGCCTTGCATGTGTCTGTCTGATGCCTCCCAGAGCAGCAAACATGCGCACAGCTGGAGCACCTCCCAGACATGTCTGGGTCTGCCAGCCCTGCCCTTGGCACCAGCATGATCCCAAACAGCCAAACCTAGTTGGCATTCACCACCCTGCCAGTCCGATTCTGAGCACCCAAAGGAGCACCCCAGGGGCGGTGCCTTCACCCCATCACCTTGTTCACTGTTTTCAACCATCCAACCAGAAATCCTCATACCCCTTCCAAGATGAGTGCTAAGACTCAGTCTGGACGGAAATCTCAGTGGTGAGTGCTGACCCTGGATAAGCTTGGCCAGTCCAGCAAAATCTCCTGCTCCCCATGGGCACCTGAGAGGCACTCTGGGTTCTGATTCCAGCAAGGCCACTTCTCAGGTGAGACATGGCCAAGCCACTCTCCCTCGCTGGGCCTCAGTTTCTCTGTCTGCAAAATAGGCACAGGGACCCACAGGATATATGTTTAGTGCACATAAAAGAGAGGAAGCTCAGGAAAAACGAGGGCGCCTTCAGGGCCTAGCCAGAAACTCAAGGGAAAGGAGTCGATGGTCAAAGATTCATAGGCCACAAACACCAGACCCCTGTTTCTTGCCCCGTTGCCTGGGCCTCCAGCTGCTCCGAGCAAGAACTCTTTTGAGAGGTCTTGCCTTTGCCTGCAGCTCAGGGACACATCCCCCAAGGCCCAGCCCTCTAAGAAACGCCTGTCCCTGGCTGCTCTTGAAATCACCTCCAAGAAGAAAGAATCACTTCTGCTTCCAAAGACATCCCCAGGCAGGAAATGGTCCATAGGCACCATGAATGTTTAACTACGTTAATTGTTCAAGTTCAGAGTGCACCCTCGCTCCCTAAGTACTTTATGGGAAATTGTAATTAAGCAAGAAATGGCTCACTTGTACAACTCCCCTTTCTCACCCTCTCCAGGTTGCTGGGATCTTCCCACAGCCACCCAGCCTCACTAACTAAGGCTCAGCTTCGTTCTTCCTTACTTAGTTTTCTGACTTTTTCTCTTGACATCCCTATCCCGTACATTCCTGTACTGTGGCACACAACACTGAGCACTGCAATTACTTAACTATAAACCCCCCATGGAAATTTGCTTTTGACTTTGTTAGAAAGCACTGTAATCAAACCTCTGAGAGTCCCGATCGATGGCCTGGGCCATCGGAGGAAATACATTGCAGGATTAAGTGGCTTAGCAGAAGGAGGTCCCTGTGGGCGGGCCAGTGGTAGAGTAGGCAGGCAGGTGGGCAGGTAGAATGACTAGAAAGTCTAGCCTGGCCCTCGCCAAGCCAGCAGGTACGGCAAGTGCTCACCTAGCCCTGGGTGCTCAAGGGGTGTTGGCCCCGAAATGTTCCCCTGGGTCCAGCTGTGACAAGTATGTGCAGGTCTGGAGGGGGTCATCCCATGTACATATTTCACGGCCTGCCCCTGCAGAGGCCAGAAGGAGATCTGGTCTTCAATCTATATCAGGGACGTACTTTTGACATTATGCTCCAGGAGGCTGTGCATACAGGTGAACAGAGCAGGCAAGGTGTGGAGCGGGAAGTCGGGTCCATCTTGGGAACCCCCACCTATTGGAGACTGTGGACGCGGCAGGTGCAGATGCCGCATGTGTCTGTCTGGTGTGAGACTACCTTTATCTCACATGTATACATGAAATGTACCGTGACTCGCATACCTGTGCAGCACCCCTGCATTTTTAAATACAGTGAGGCTCTCCAAAAATTAAAGTAAGCCAGGCCTCTCTTGCACAGCTAAGTGTGTGGGTTAGTCTGCTCAGGCACCCACATGTGCACACACATATGTATATACACACATGTCTCGTCCAGAGTGCACTGGGGCTGAGCAGGGGATGAAAATCTGGCACTAAGGTAGAGGGCGAATACCCAGTGCCCAGGGTCCCCCTTACTAGAGCAGCTCCCCGACTCTGTTCCCAGCAATCCCTGTCCCTCATGTGCACAGAGCCCTCTTCTAACCAATCAGCCCCTCCCTCGATGGGTGGGGGCCCTGAGCCGGGCGAGGCAGGAGAAAAGCTGCGGATCATTAATGCCCACTCACAGCTGTCCAGCCCCTCTTGCCGCTGGGACTCTTCCAGGCCCTTCCCCAGCCCAGCTTCTGCCTCCCCACTGACGCTGTCCTCCTAGTAATTCTGCTCTGGCTCAGGGCGGCCAGACTGCACTCACGTTGTCTGCCACAGAGGCATCCCCAGCAGGCATCCTACACACAGCCCTGGCACCATGGGGCTTGACTCCTGCTCTTCCGGGAATTCGGAACACACTGCATCACGTCACCCAGGTGGGAAGTCCCAGGGGGAAATCTGCCAGTTCTGCATGGAGATGCTCAGAAAGTGAGCAAGGCCAGATCCCTACAGGAGACAGAGCCCAACATACTCCAGCTCACCCACGCCCCAGTCTGTCTGCTCACCACAGAGGGCTGGGCATCCTTGGGGCTTCACACTCACTCCTCCCTCCTCCTTCCACACCTGCTGCCTGGCCTCCGGGACCATGCGTGGGCTGGCAGACACCTGCCCCTCTGTAGCCTGCATCATCCTCCAGGCTCCAGACCACCACCACCCCCAGCGGCCCACAACTCTCCTTGGGGCGTCATGGGACACTTCTGTGCCTACAGCCCCAGAAAAACTCCTCACTTTTCCCTTCCCCAATCCTGGAAAATGTCAACGACCCGCCCATTTCCCCCCACATCCTGGGAGTTATCAAATATTGGCACTTCCTACCCTGTTCCCTGAAATCCAACCCCCTTCCATGGTCCGTGGAGGGGTCAAACCTCATCACCTCCAAGCAGTCTCCTCAGGGACCTCAGCATGTCAGACCCTGAAGCAGAGCCCAAACTAACCCAGGCCTCCCCTGAAGTGTGATCCTCACCAGCCAGGACCCGCTGAGAGGCCTATCACCCCACACATTTGTGTCCTATCCAGGAGACCCGCCAATGTCCCTGCACTGCAACTGCAGCTGCGGGTCCCAGAAAATGCTTTTTGCTTTGCTCCTACTTGCTCTTTCTGGCACAGTCCCAAACTCAGCTCCATACCCCAGCTCCTCACTCCTGCACACAGAGCAAGTCACTCTAATCACTCTCTTTTCTAGATTCTCACAGCAGCCTGTACTTTGTTAAAACATGCACACAGGGATTATAAAGTCATGAGCTCCTGAAGGAAAAGCATGTTCTGGATTCATCCTTGGGCCATCGATCTGGCTCAGGGTGAAGGGCTGTGTGTGCTGGAATGAGGGAATAACCAAAGAGCCAAAAAAACAAGCCTACCCCATATCACAGGACACCATGAGACATTCAGGTTGCGCAAAATTGAGACATCCTTTGTGCCCACAGGACCAAGTGCCCACTTATGTGTGTCTGAGTTTTCCCAAGTGTGCCAGGCCCAGGCCCAGGCCTAGTAGAAATCAGATGGACACCAAAGAGAACTGGCTGGTGGGCCTTAAAGACACCTACCTGGCCCCTTGGTCTCAGGTTCTAGGACTGGCACTGCAGATGGTTCTAGGTCACAGAGGAAAGTCCTTGTTCCCTGGGAGCCAGTGAAAGGGTTCCTGTGTTGGGCCTTGCCTTGGAAAAGGAAGGGAGTGGGGAGGAAGGCAGAAGGAGAGTGGACCACTTCTTCCCGGACTAAAGTTAGAATCCAGTACTAACACCAACCAATCTGCTCCTCTCTATTGCAAGGCCCCCACCTGAACTGCTGAGCCCCCTGCAGAGCTCCTAGCAGGCCCCATCGCCCCCCCTGCATGAGGATTGCTCCAACAGCCCTCATCACCCGAGGAGTATGGGTCATCCCTTCACCTGGCTCAGCCCCTTCTCAGAACTCTTCAAGCCTCAGGCCTGTTCCTGTCACCGCCATATCCACCCGGCCCCAGTTCTGGTCCCGGCTGTCTTCCTGTTGCAGCTGCACTGAGCAGTGCCCCCAGCCACTTCCTAGCATCCCCTCTCTGATTAGGTTCCAGGTTATCCCTCCTCCACCAAGCTGTAGACTCTGGACCCAGGGGCCACATTCCCTCCCTCCTCTGTGGGCACAGAAAGAGGAAACACTTTCCCCAGGTGCTTGGGGAAGATGGACACCAATCCCAATGGTCCTGGTGATTCCCACAAGGACAGAAAGGGAATCTAAAGACCAAATCTGCCAGAAAATCCCCCCCTCTAGACCATGACTGAGTTCCTAAGATGCCAACGAAAAATATGGAGACAAAGCCATAGACCTTAAGCCAGGGACATGCATAGGCCATCAGGACCTCTGATACAGGGCTTTTCGCAAAGACTTTTCCCTCTCTGAAATCCCTTTAGTTCCTTTGAACCCAATCACATCAATTAAGTGGTGCTTCCCAATGGCAGGCAGTGGGGCCGCAGCTGTCTGAGCTCAGTCGATAGACGATTATTGGAGCCACTGTGTGATAGCGCCTGGAAGAGCTTCCTGCTCTGGGGCCTCTTCTAGAACTCTGTGTTCTGGGGCGGCGGGCGGGGGGGGGGGGGCGGTTGTGGGGAGGTGCTGGCTTCAACTGAAAAATTTCAAGGCAAGAAGAAAGCATATCCCCTGGTCTTACCCTCATCCCTGAAATCACCCAGGGCTTCCCATCACACAAGGTACCGACGAGGAAGCACAAAACTACAAAGCTAAAGAAGCTGCCACCTCTCTCTCTTCTGAAACGAGGTGGAGCACGGGCTGCTCTTGTGGATGTCCATGTGGAAGGAGCACTGGTGAGTTACCCAGAGCAGGAGTGCCTCCTACGAAAGCCGTGGCCATCCTTCAACACTATACATGCTGAGCCCTGTTCTTAGACCTTGGCAAAGGCACGGGCTCTGGAAGAGCAGGGCTGCCCCATGGCCTGGAAGCAGCTGAGAGAGTTTCATCCACACGGCAGTGGGGGGGGGGGGTGCATGGATGTGTCTCCTAAGCCCTGAAGGAGTCCATGGAGGAGTTGTGGGGGGCAGCTCTAGTTCCCCGGAATGTGCCTACACCTCTCCACGGAGCAGGGTTCCAGCTGTCGCCTGCTGGTGCGCATGGATCATCCCCCTGCCACTGACTGAGGGCCTCCTATGGGCCCCAGACTACTCCTGGGACACACCCGCCAGCTTCGTGCCACTCCCTGCCTAGGGGAGAAGTAACGCACAGAGTGCCCAGGTGACCACCAGTGCCATGGGGAGCAAGAAAGACACGGAAACAGGGAGTGCTGCGGCCACCGCAAAATATTCCAGTGGTTGGGGTACATCTCACTGAAAGGGGCCATGTGAGCAAAGCCTTGAAAGAGGTGAGGGAGGAGCCATGGGAGCATGGGGGCCAGAGGCCAGGAGAGCAGAGTGGCGGATCAGCGGATAAAGAGCAAGCAGCAGGTACAAGGCGGCAAAGGGCCAGATGGTGCAGAGCCTTGGAGACCGCAAAGATGCCATTTCCTAAGATGATTGACGTGGGGCCGCTGTGGGGTGTTGAGCAGAGGACAAACATGATTTGAGTGAAGACATCGAAGAATCACTGATGGAGAACCACATAGTGCAGGATTCCATCTCTCTGAGATGTCAAGGAAATAGACAAATCCAGGGACAGGAAGGAGGTTCATGGTTGCCTAGGGCTGGGGGAGGAAGGAACAGAGGGTGAAACCAAAGAAGTGAGGGGTCTTCTGGGGGTGATGAAAATGTCCTGTGCAGACTGTGGTAATGGTTGCACAACTCTGAGAATATATTAAAAGCCACTGACTGTACATGTTAAGTGGGTGACTTGTATGATATGTGAGTTATATGCCAACAAAGGGGTTTGAGAGGAAAATCCCCACGGCTACACTGGGGACAGACCAGGGGCACTGGGGGTGCAGCCTGCAGCCACACTGGGGACATTGGGAGAGCACAGAGACCCAAGAGGAGACCACTGCAGCCATCAGGCAGAGGAAGGCGGCTTGGCCTGAGGTGGGTACGCAGTGGTCGGTTCTAGTGGATTTTTAAAGGGAAGCCCCAGATCTCCTGACAGGTTGCCCATGGCATGTGAGAGGGAGAGAGGAATCAGTGAGAACTCGAGACCTCTGCTGTGCCAAGGTTCACCATCCACAGAGATGGTAGGTGCAGCAGTGGCGGGGGTAAGATGAGGAGTTCGCTTTGGGGCACGCTGAGTTCAATATTTGTGTTAGGCATCCCAGGGTCAAGGAGGCAAAGGGATGAGGAATCGGTGGAGGAAAGGAGAAAAGTCTGGGCTGGAAGTTCAAATCTGGGAGCCGCCAGCATTTTGATGGTGCCTAAAGCAACAAGATGGATGAGATCACCAAGGTGGGGTGTGGAGGGAGAAAGAAGAGCTCCAAGGATGACGGAGCCCTGGGGGATGCCAAAACTCAGGGTGGGGAGAGAAGGGAGAGGAGCAGCAAACACTAGTAAGGGGGTCAGAGCCCAGGAAAACAAGGTATCCTGCAAACCATGTCAGGAACAGGAGGGACCCATCCTGACACAGGCCACCAAGGGGAACTGAGCACTAGCCAGTAGATGTGGCAACACGGAAGTCACCAGTGACCTCGAGGAGGGCAGGTTTGGAGGACTGATGAGGGCAGAAGCCTGATTAAGGGGGGTAAGAGAGAATCTCCCACTCTCCTAAGAGAAACTGGAGATGCTGATTCCTCTTGGGGGCATTTTT